>NC_069781.1:3688691-3995040 GCF_027406575.1 Nycticebus coucang
ACAGGGATTTGGTTTTTCATGTATCCACAGGAGTGTTTCTTAACCTGGGGACAATGTGTCTTTCAGAATCACCCACTGAACACTGACTTATGTTTTTGCCTGAAAGCCACAGGGAAAAAGCCCCAGGTATAGGGTTCTTGACCTAAAGACATTGGGCCTTCTGGGTCCAGGGAAAGGCTAGTGAGAGCTGATTGCTGAAGGCAGTGTGGACATTGAGCTTTAGCATAAATACCCCTTGGGTACACATTGCTATAGGGGCATACTGTGGAAATCAGGGACCCGACCCTTAGAGGGCGTCTTTAACCAGTTTGTTTAATTTTACCTTTGTAGCCTAATTCTGGGGCACTGGCACAGAAATTTTCTGGACTTTGAGCCTTCATATTCTCTTCCCTGCTGAATTATCCTGTGGCCAGAAACATCACAGGATCTCAGGAATACAGGGTTGTGTTGGAAAGCTAGGATGAATTGCTGAACAGTATGTTGGGAATTTTTTTTCAAGCTCTTGTTTTTTCTAAGTCCTCCAAAGTGTTTAGATTGCTCTTACAGGGCCCTCTAGTGATAACTAGCTTATATAGTACAGCAGGTCCATGTATATTGGCTGCCTCATTAAGGGCCAATAGCCTTGGAGGTTGCTTATTGAAGGAGAGATTTCTGCAGGCCCCCAAGTGTCGGGTTGGGAATGATGTTCAGGGCACATTGTTGAAGAATTGGGCAGTGTGACCTTTCTGGCTTCAGACCTGGGGCAACCACCGAGACTCTGTTTGTCTGAGCAAGCAGCCACAGACTGTGCTTTCTGCTTTATTCTCTTCTGCCCCAGCTAATGTGGAAGGCCCTGCTCAGAGTGTTTGAAAAGTGCTTAGCTTGTACAGTCAGACTGTTAAATGGCTGTTTCCAGGGGACCAGCACAGTCCCATAGCAGCCACCTTGGGTGGGACAGTCTAAGCCTTAGAGGGGCTGGGAGCTGAAACACCCTCTTCTTTGAGGAGCAGCTGGGCCCACCTTGACAGCTGCAGAGGGAGGGATGGTGTGGCCCAGGTGGCCTCAGTAAGGCCCAGGCTGTGGGGACCTGCGTAGGGAAAGCCCGAGCCCAGGTGGACTATTTCCGTGACAAGAAAGTCCCCAGTCCTTCCCTGAGCAGGCTGCCCAGATTCCCTGAAGATGCTGTGTGCCCCTCAGCAGGCCGAGTGGATCAGGGTCATGGGGTGCTCCACCTTTGTCAGGACACTGTCCCCTTCCTCCCAGTGCAAACCTGGCCCTACCCATCCCCATACCCAGCAGCTGTGTCGCCCTGCACTTGGGCAGGACAGAGACTAGGGTTCCAACCTTGCTTGGGAGCTTTTCTACTCTGGTTAGACCCCGTGACCTGGGCTCTGAGAGCCCTTGGGCTGGGGAGCTCAACCCCATACATGGATTTTCTTAATGGTTGGTTTTGTCTCCATTGTGTAAATGTCACTTTCAGAGGACAGGGACTATATGTATCTGTCCTTGACTGTGTCTCCTTAGAGCCTACCACAAAGGGGACCAATTAGTGCTTATTGATCACATCAGCAAATCACTGCTGGTTCAGGCATGGCAAGGGCATTATTAGGCTCCTACCTAATGATGCACCTAATGATGTCTTTGCCTTTGGGCCTCAGCCCAAGTGCAGGGGAAATGCTGAGCTCACCCCTCAGTTGTGCCTTTTCTCGGAGAAATGAAATATGAAGTATCTGGCAGGAGACCCGTTTCTCCCTGACCGTCCACAGTAGATTATGAAGCATGTCAGCGTCCTAGATTGTGTCACGGCTAACATGGGCCTTCTTACCATGACAGTAAATCCACTGTTATTTTGCCAGGAGAGAGATTTATGTTAAACATAATTTATACTTTTGAGTTTTATCTGAGCTGAGAAAATGTATCATGATAGTGATTTTAGAACTCCAGAGACAGCATTTTAATGAGCTTTGAGACCTGGAGGCTGGTGGTCCTCACAGAAGGTTGTGCTCCAGAGAAGGAGCTCTCTATTTTTCCTTCATTGTTGAGGACAGAGTGACTGTCTGGACGCAGTGTTCTCCTGGTGTTGGGGGTGGCCAGGGGACCCTCTGAAATGAAAGTGGTCCCTGCTGGGCCTGGGTGTAGACAGGGACCTCTGTGTGCCACCCTGGGCTCTGAATGCCCCTCACTCCAGGGACGTGTGGGGCCTCCAAGATCCTGCCACTGGCCTTGCGGGCTGGGTCTCCTCCTGGGGGTGTGCGTAGGGTGCCTTACGCTCCCCCACCACCGAGGGGTCCCTGCTGAGGCCGTCAGATTCCCCGTCCACGTCCCCACACTGGGAGGGACAGTGTGAAGCCCATGGCTGTGTGGCAGTGGTGACCTCAACACGTCTCTTCCCGGACGGCTTCCTGTCTGGAAGAGGAGGGCCGTCTGTACTGGCTCCTCTCTGAAATCTGTCTTTCCTAGATGGGTGCTCTGACATTGTCACCCAGCACTTGAATCTGTCCCCTGACCTGGGGTGGGGAAGCCCTGGGCCTCTGCGGAGTGGCACCTGAGTGGGTGGAGGAGATGCCCCAGGATGAGTTCTCAGCCCACCTTCTGCCTTCTCTCACAGCCTAGGGGGCTCACACAACACTCTGGGTTGGCCTCTGAGGGCCTGGGTGGACTTAATTATCTGGAGAGGCCCTGACCTCCGTCTTGACTGCCCCGGAGAGGTTTCACTGGCCTGTGTCCTCCAGAGGATGCAGAGGCCCTGGCAGGCAGTGTCGTCCTCCGCCCACTTAGGGAGTCTTAGGCTGTTGGGCATGGGGCCTCTGATGTCCCCTTCGCCCAAATGTGGCACCTGCAGCTCTGCTTCCGTGACCAGAGGCTGTGCCGTGGTCCATCAGCAGAGGGCACTCACGGACAGTGATGGATGCCACGCCAGCTCCGTGGCCTGGGGGCCCTCAGCCCAGGAAGGGGTGGCTATGGGAATGGACTCTTCAAGCCCTTGAGCCCTGGAGCATTGTTGAGAGTCAGGTGGCTCTGAGGCAGGTCCTTGCCCCTCCTTCAGCCTATCCATGTCCCTCTGCCACCCCACTGTGTATCCTTAGCCACACACTGTCAGGTGGTATGGGCTCCTGGCAGAATTGCAGATTGCACATGCCAGAGCCACTGACCTTCCCACCAGGATCAATGCAGAGGAGGGGCTGAGGCCTCCTGTTGCACAGATGGACCATGGGGAGGCTTGAGGAGCGGGCCTGGGCAAGCTCGGCAGGGCAGCTCGGGTCTGCCTCTGGTGACCTCAGACGGTTTCTGGCCCATGTTGCAAGGGGCATTTCCTCCTGTCAACACACAAGGGATTAAAAAAATTAAATTTGGATTGAAGTCTTCTAATTTATTTTGACTTTTTCTGTGTTTGGCAAGTTGACTAGGAAGTGTCAAAAAGCACACTTCCAGCCGTGATCCTACAGCTGTTGCCTCCCTTCTCCTCCCCCCCCCACCTCCCCCTGCCTCCCCCCTGTCCCCCCGCTTCCCCCAGTGAAGGCCGAGTGATTGGACGCTGTGCAGGATACAAAGCTGCCTCAGAAACAGCCTCTGCCCAGGGCCAGCTCGCAGTCTGGGAGCTGATAACTGGGATTTATATGCAGATATTTTGACATACAGGAGGGAAGGTGGAGGTGAGGGCTCCCACATGGAATGACCAGTCCCTTCCTGGAGGCATTGCATTTGAATGGACCTTGGAGGGGTCAGGCTTGGACAAGTGGCACTAGGAAAGGGCTCTAGGAACAGTTTGATCAAAGCACAGAGGCACAGTAGATGGCTGTGTACGGCCAGGTCCTGGCAATGGTTTGTCTGCAGAGAGCCACAGGTGGGCAGGGGGAGGGGCTTCCTGACTGCCTTCTCACCTCTGTCCTCTGTTCCAGCATCCACATTTCCCGAGGACTTCTCCATCCTCACCACTGTGAAAGCTAAGAAAGGCAGCCAGGCCTTCCTGGTCTCCATCTACAATGAGCAGGGCATCCAACAGCTCGGCCTGGAGCTGGGACGCTCGCCCGTCTTCCTCTATGAGGACCACACGGGGAAGCCAGGGCCAGAGGACTATCCCCTCTTCAGGGGCATCAACCTGTCAGATGGCAAGTAAGTGGGCATGCTGGGAACCCCATCCTGCTGGAGGGGGCGATAGGCTGTCTAGCGCCTGCTGGCTGGATATGGGGCATCACAGCGGCCATCACGGCTGGCACTGAGACCACCTCAGGTGTGGCGGCAGGGGGAGGGACGCTAAGCTGGAGCCCCGAGACCTGGGTCAGCTCTGTGCCTGTGGCGGGTCTTCTCTCTCCTCAGGCACTAGAGCGTGTCCAGCGCTAGCCTCTTTGTATCAGAAAGGGAAGCAGGAGGTTGTGTTGTTATGCCCAACTTGCTCTAGAAAGGATTTAATGCAGGGGTGTCCAGCCCATGGCCTGCAGAGCCCAGGATGGCTGTGAATGAGGCCCAGCACAAAATCGTAAGCTTACTTAAAACATTATGAAAACTTTTTTGTGATATTTTGGTAGAACTCGATTGTGTGGTTCTCGAGCATGAAATTTGTAGATGACATCACGTCACAATGTCACATAAAATAAACATACGTGTGCTCTCGCTGTTTGTACACATGCGAGATTTCAGCCTTACATGGTGTGTGGCTTCCTGTGTGTTGTCGTCTGAGCTCGGTCGAACTGACACCATCAGATGTCACATGTGCTCGTGGTGACTTGCCAGGCAGCGATTACTAATAATATTTCAGCCACCTTTGCAATGTTGGGTATTTGATGTTGTTTAGGAGTCAGGTGAGTGTTCTTATTTGATTAAAGTACTTCCACTCCTCGGCGCTGCCTCGTACATCAATCCCCCGCGTGCTTTACAGTCAGCCTGGCTTCACCTACACTCACACGGGCCCTTATTTATCATTATATTTTTATTCCCAGAATGGTTTCTACGTCTCAAAAGAAAACAGAGCACAAAAGAAAAATTCCAGATGAAGGATGATTGTTCCATGAAAAGTGGCTGGATCACTACTTTTTTCGTTGAGGCAAATATTAAGGTGCTCTGCTTAATTTGTAGGGAATTTGTGCAGGTTTTCAAAGACCGTAATTTGAAAGGCAGTATACACAAAAACACACTGCCCGGTCCAATGGGTGTGAAGGGTTGTGCTGTGTTGTTGTCCTCAGAACTAGATGCTCAGAGACTCAGAGGTAAGCACTGCACACAGAATGATTATTATGAGAGGGAGACCAAGGCTCGCTCAGGCCTGTGGTGACTTCCCACATTTATTGGGTGTTTTTATACACAGCACTAGTCAAAAGAAGAAAAAGGTATAGAAATAGAAGAAGGAACATCTAATGGAGAAATCATAAAGACTGCTGAGAAATTCTGTGTTCAGCACACATGCTGCTGGACACATACACAGCTAGTTCTAAATCGAGAACCTTTGCTCAACACTTTGCCGAAGGCTTAACCACGACGGCTTCTAGCTGTCTTGTTCTTGATTGATTAGTTCCCTAAAACTTAAGAAAGAATAGTTTGCTAAAAGGAGAAAAGAGAGAGCACTTTTCCCGCAACCTCCACAGGTGCCCAGCCCCCAGCTGCAACCGTGCGAAGCCCTCGGTAACTTTCCTTTCTGTGAACATTTAACTGATTGTTCTTACTAGCCCGGGCATGTCCACAAAGAAAGAAGTTTTTCCATCTTAGGGCAATGTTCCTCGGGGAGCACATGAGGCCATGTCTCTTGCTTTGGTTGGGGGGCCAGTACCTCTCCAGTGCTACAAGGACAAAACAGCAGAACTGAAAAAAGTTTGTGTTCTCAACAGAATTTTTTTAAAGTTACAAGTCAGATGGATTCCACTGTGAAAGCTAGTTATGTGGTAGCATATTTAATAGCAAAATTATCAAAACCATTTACTGATTTTGAGTTTATTAAGCAATATATGGAAAGCCTGGCAGATATCTTTTGCCCTGAAAAAAAGGGTGGATATTTCTAAAATCAGTTTGTCTCACCAGACGATAGCCAGGCAAATTAAAGAAATTGGAAAATCTACTGAAAGAATGTTGGAGAGTACAGCTGCTGATTTTAAATTTTATGCTTTGGCACTGGACGACGGCTCTGACGCTACAAATACAGCTCAACTTGCCGTTTTTGTTAGAGCGGATGATGATGAATAGAATGTCACTGAAGAGATGGCTTTCTTAGTGCCATTAAAGACACAGATAAAACGGGATTTATGGGAAACAGTAGAAAGTACATTAAGGTGATTTTCTTTGTCCATCGTCAACATCTCTGGTATAGTTATTGATGGTGCTCTGGCGGTGGTGGGTAAAGGAGAGAGGCTAGTGAAGTTAATAGAAGACCAAGCAATTGCTGCCCCAAACTCACGTCTGATGAAGGATCATTGCATAGAACCTAGAGAAAATTTATGTGCAAAATCTTTAAAAGTGGATAACATCATGCAAATCGGTCATCCAGGCTGTGAATTTCATAAGGGGCAAGAGATTGAATCATCGCCAGTTCCAGGAATCCTTTAAAAGTATGTTACTATGGTGTCATCATTTACTTTTCAGAAGATGGCTGAGGGGAGGCCAAACATTGAAAAGATTTTTTGATTTGTGACGTGTTATCAAAGTTGTTTATGGTATCCAAAACCAAATTTGTGCCAGAATTTGATGATGAAAACTGGTTTATAGATTTAGTATTTTTAGTGGATTTAACCACTCATTTAAATGAGTTACACCTGTGTCTTCGAGGTGAAAATCGATATGTTGTTTCAAAACATAACAGCATTACAGATGAAACTGAAATTATGGCAAGCTCAAATGAAGGCAGATAATTTTATGCATTTGTAAAAATAGGCAGCCTTGCTTTCAATTTGACACAAGAATTTGAAAACAAATTTCAGGATTTCTGGGAAAAAAATCTATTTCTGTGCATTCGTGTCTTTATTTGCAGTTGACATAAATATGTTACCTGCCAATTTTTTTTCTTTTTCTTTCTTTCTTTTTTTTTTGCAGTTTTTTGGCCGTGGCTGGGTTTGAACCTGCCACCACCTCCGGCACATGGGGCCGGCGCCCTACTCCTTTGAGCCACAGGCGCTGCCCACCTGCCAATTTTCAAATGGAATGCACAGAGCTGCAATCTGACATTCAGCTAAAGAAAAATCTGATCATGTCTCTTTACCGGACTTTTCTAGGTCCTGTCTTCTCAGAGACAAATATCCCTCGCTTCCCAATCACGCCTTATTCATGTCATTGCTTTTTTGGCAGCCCCCGCATTTTGTGAGCAAGTATTTTCAATAATGAAGCACATTAAGAGCAAAACTAGAACCAAAACATCTGATGAGCTCCTTGAGACTCACTGAGAATTGGAACTACTTCCCTCAAACCAGATGTTGATGTGTTAGCCTCTCAAATACAATGTCAGGTATCCCACCAGTTTTGTGTTGCCCACTTTTACATAGATAATAAAAAAATTCAAAAAACCCGAACACGTTTTATTGCTTAGATATATGTACATTTCTATAGTAGCGATTGCAAACTTGGGACTTGCTTGACGATTCTAAGACTGTCTGACCGGGCTGCAGAATTAGGATGATTACGTGAGGACTTTTTGTTAATGTGTGGTGGCAGATATTACAGAAGTTATGCACAGGCCCTTTTTTTTTTCTTTCTTTTTTTGCTTTCAATTTTCATTATTGTTTGTGTGTTTGATGTGTGGCCCAAGACAACTCCTCTTCTTCCAGTGTGACTCAGGCTGAAAGGTTGGATGCCCCTGATTTAAGGTACCCTGCAAGGTACAGATGCATTAGATGTGGGAGTGAAGGACAAGACAAACAGAAGGAAGTCTTGCCAGAGTTCTGTGCTGGGTGCACGCCTCCATGCTCGTGGGGCAAAATCACCTTCTGCACGGGGAATGCATCAGAGGTCCTGCCTGAAGACCTTGAGGATGAGATTCGTGTTCCTCCCTCAGTCTCATTCTGCCATTTTCTGTGACAATTTGGTCTTGTCCGGAAGACTTTAGGTTGTCATCAGGGTTCAAATGACACACACAGGACTTGCAGTCTTCTGCCAGTGTCAGAATGTGATGGCTGTCTCCCTGCTACTCCACCAGTGCTGGGACAGCTGCCACTGGGCGTGCACGCTGGAGTTCTGAGCCCCACACTCGTCCCCGAACTTGGGGACCTGTGAGGAGCCCACAGGTTCAGACAACCGTCCTCACTTGAGAGACGAGAATTCTGAGGTTTCTGGACTTTAAGTCGTTCTCACAATGGCACGTGGTGTTGCTGGGACCTGTGCCTGGACCTGTCCCACCCCAGGGGCTGGGCTTCCATGTGCCAAGTCCTGTTGCAGCTGTGCATAGACCCCTCCTGTGTCTCCAGGGATTTTCAGCGAGGCCACCTGGATTGGCACCAGTGATACAAGCCCCTCTTTTCTTTGCAGGTGGCATAGAATTGCTCTCAGCGTTCACAAGAAAAATGTCACCTTGATCCTTGACTGTAAAAAGAAGGCCACCAAATTTCTGGACCGCAGCGACCACCCCATGATAGACATGAACGGCATCATTGTGTTCGGCACTCGGATCCTGGATGAGGAGGTGTTTGAGGTAAGCAGGGCCCTGTGCCCACACTGCTGCCCCAAGGCCTGTCTCCTCCATTGGGGACTGGCTGGTGTTCCTGTGTGGTCAGGAGCCTCTGCCACCGTCCTAAGGGATGTTTGTGGTCTGTGGGAAGGGAGGAGCTAGACCTGCCGCTGTTTTTAGGTCATGTGGGGATGGCAGTGGCCACCTTTGTCTCAGGGCCCTGTGTCTCCTGGGTGCCAGGCTGGGGAGGACATGTGGCTCTGGCCAGCCTTGACCCAGGGCTTGTGGAGACATGAAGACTTCTCCTTTCTTATGTCTGAGGGCCACCCTGTGAAGGGGTTGGTCACACTCAAAAGACTTGGAGGGCAGAGCTGGCCACTGCATGGTGCATCAGGAAGACCCCTGCTGACCTAATTTAGGGACAGCCTGACCCAGCAGTGTCTAGCTGGAAGGCCTGCTTTCCTGGGGACTGGCTCAGACACTGGAGTCTGGAAGGCTGAGCAGAGTGGGCTCTGGGGCCTTCACTTCTGCCTGTGGGAGCTTCATGGATTGGGGCTCAGCCCATGGGGACTCTCTGACCCATGGCCAGGAAGCAGGTAGAGAATCTCTCCAGGGGGCCAGTGACACCCCTCCCCTACCCGCTGCCCCGTGGAGGGCTTCTAGAATTTCAGGCTCCAGGCCCAGGCTTCTGAGGTGCTGGGACAGCAGCGCTGCAGGGTGGGGAACCTGCTTCCCGAGAGCACTCAGGAGGTGATGCCCCCTCTGCCTGGGAGAGGGACAGCCGGGATGTCCCGCTGGCTCCTTGTCCCCTTACAGAGACAAGGCTCTGCAGAGGTTTGGTCTGCACCAAGGGCTCTATGGCCAACATGGGCGTACGACGGCTGGATGGTTCCTCAGGGCTTTCCTGGCTCTCACGTTTCCTCCCCAGAGAGGGGACAGATCAGGGCAGTGTTTCCTTCTGCACTTCCTGAAACTGAAGCTCAGGTGTGCGGCTGTGTTTTGGTGCCGTCTCCTGCATCTGGCCCGCCATGTTTCATTTCTGGGGTGGCGTCCTCGGGGCTGTGCATCTTCTTGGCAACTTGGGGTCCACTGGGGACACAGTGTTGACTCAATCTTGGGGTTCTGCCGAGGGCACGCAGGGGACATGCAGGTGCTCTCCCCACTTCCATGCTAATGGCAGCGACGTCTGCAGGTGGGGCAAGGGAGGTCCTTCTGGCCCTGCCACTCTAAGCATGTGAGGAGAATGAGATTCTGCAAGTCTCTTCATCAAATTGTAACAGGCCCCACACAGCGTCACCATGGAGAGGTGGGCAGGACGCTGGGTGGACCCTCAGCTCTGTTGTGTGTTAGATTGGGGCATAGGGCAGGTTGCTTTGCTATTTCTAAACCTCCAACTTCTCCGTCTGTAAAATGGGACCATAAACATGAGCACTTCCTGGAGCTGTGGCGAAAGTCCCGTGAGGTTAGATGTAGTGACACACTGGCCTCCAGCCTCCTGCGCAGTGCCTGAGAACATGTGACTGTGCTGAGGGTGTTAATCTGGGGCCCGGCAGGTGGACAAGGTGGACAGGCAGGACAGAGCTGGTGGTCCAGTGCTGACAGCCAAGGAGAGGTCAAACAGGCCCATTAGGAGAGGGTGGGGCCGGGGTGGGGGCTCTGCTAAACTTGGCAGCTGCCTGCGGGTCAGGTTTCCAGGAGGCTACAGCCTGGGTCTTCGGTAGGGTGGGGTGATGCTGCCAACCCATGCCAGTTATAAGACACACCTGCTGGACACACTGCTGACAGGACTTGCTCCGGGGCTGGGATGAATGGCGGGACGTCCAGGGCTGTCCTCAGCCAGACAGGAGGCTGCTTCTGGGCCCTTCTGGGGCAGCTGGTATTCAAAGCTGGCTCAGGAGTTGCATGGGTAGGGTCCCAGTGACAGTTTTGCCCCTTGCTGGTAAGAGAATCTGGGCAAAGGAGGAGGCCTTGGGGAGCTTCAGCACTCTTGTTGTGACAGGTGGAGAGCAGGATGGCACTGGGGCATCGTAGGGGAGTGTGTCTGCTCAGCTTGGGTGCTGCTCAGCAGCTGAGACTCAGGGCTGTTGTTCCACCACCGTCCACGTTCCTGTGGCTCGAGGGTCTACACATGAAGGTAGGAAGGTGTGCTGAGGCCATGCAGGGGCAACGGGGGTTCCAGTGAATTTATCAGAATTAGCTTTTCCCCTGCTGTGCTAAGTCTCCCGTATTTCTGGCACCTCTTACGTACTCACTGTGTACTTACTGTAAAGATTTAGGAAAAAGTTTGTATAATCTTAAAAAAACATTAGGATCCTAAAACAAATGCCACTTTCTGGATTTTCTGAGCAGGAAAAGCTCTTTTCCCACATGCACATACACAGTAAGAAACCACTGGTGGATGGAAGGAAGCGCTGATGTCAGCGGCCAGGGCTGGGCTGGAACCCTATCTCCCCCGTTTCCTAGCTGTGGGACCTTGGGAGTTGTATAACTTGAGACTCAATTTCCCCATCTGTAAAATGGGGACAATAGTAGGACTTACTCCATTTTTCTTGTGCCTGAGGCATATATAAGAATTAATTCACGGATAAAACATAGGAATGGCTCGCGGCAGGCATTCTGTGACTTAGCTATTATCAAAGAATGAAAATAACTTCTAATTGCAGAAAGAAGCGGATCTTGCAGTAAGGGGCTGATCTTCCCTCTCCAGCTCATTCTTCCCAGGAGCAGGGCAAGTTTCATTCTGCAGCTGGTGCCTGGCGACTCTGGTTGAGACTGTAGGTTGCTGATAGGTTCAGAGCAGCGTGTGTCTGGTGACCCAGTTTTTCCAGTTGTGCACTTTGATTTGAGAGAGAGTGGAGGCCAGGAATGAGAGATTTTTATTGACCACAAGCTGTCAATGGTCTGAAGGAGATGTTCTCCTAGGCGAGGGTTTCCTGGCTTTTAGTTGTTAGTTGTGTTCATGCTGGAAAATTGGGCCCGTCTTTCTTTTCTTTTTGAGGCAGAGTCTCACTACCTCGCCCTGGGTAGAGTGCCGTGGCGTCACAGTTCACAGCAACCTCGAACTCTTGGGCTTAAGCAATTCTCCTGCCTCAGCCTCCCAAGTAGCTGGGACTATAGGCGCCCACCACAATGACCAGCTATTTTTTGGCTGCAGTTGTCATTGTTGTTTGGCAGCCCTGGGCCGGGTTCAAACCTGCCAGCTCTGGTTTATGTGGCTGGTGCCCTAGCTGCTGAGTTATAGGCACCGAGCTAGACCCGTCTTACTTAATGAAGACCATGGAGCACAGTGACCGCTTCAGCAACTCAGGGCAACTTTTCTTTTTCTTTTATTCTTAACAGCATAATGATAAGGTTGGGTGAGTTGGTCTCAAAATCCTGGCCACCTTTTTTCTCATTGTAGGTGAAACAAAATTTTTGTTTCTTTTGGAATTAGTTCACTCTTTGCTTTCCAGCAGATGCCTCCCATTTGAACAGCTTGTGTTCTCTAGAGGTCTCCTAAAAACAGGGACCAGCACTGTTGAAAAATATTTCCCCAGCAGCCTTATTCCTCCCCTGGAAGATGACTTCCACATATTAAAAGCTAATTTGCCCCACAGCTATGAAGCCCTGTGGAGTGGGAGGATTCTGCGCTTTCCGTGGATGCTGGCTGAGCACCGCTGGTGCACGGTCCCCGAGGTTTGTGTTTGGTGCAAAACGTGCATGACCAGGCTCTAGAGCAGAGTTACTCAACCTTCCTAATGCTGCGGCCCTTTAATACAGTTACTGTGGGTTGCAACCCACAGGTTGAGAACTGCTACTCTAGAGAGAGAGTTTGTCTACACAGAATACCGGGGTTCTTCTCAGGGTGCATGTGGTCCCACAAAGGCCCCCTTCATCCAAAGTGAAGTGCCCTTGAGGGACAGAGCTGAGGATAGAGGCCCCTGGGGCCAAACTAAGTGCATCTCTCACAGCACAGTGGCAGCTATAGGCACTGTCACCATGCCTGTGGCCTCCCCGGGTACAGATGTCAGGCCACGGGCCCCCTTGGGCCTGGACCTCTCTGCCTCCCCAGTGCTGATCTGAGCCTGGCTCTGGTGGGGCTGCCTTGCTGTTGCAGAAGGTTGGACACTTGAGTCCCTTGCAGAGCCACCCAGGGAGCAGGTAACGTGCATGGCAGAGGCCTGCTCTTGGGGCCCAGGCCTTGAACTTCCTTCCTTCCTGATGAAGGCCTTGAGCCCAGCATCCTCAGTGGGAAACGGGGGTACTGGGGCTGCCTGTGGTGGTTGAGGTGGTGAGACGCAGTCTGTATTAGATGCCAGCTCCTCTGAAGGCCGCAGTGAACTGCCCTGACCCTAGACCTTGGAGGTCAGAGATGCTCTCTGGCCCATGGTTGGCGTTCACATGCTAATGACGTCAGGGGCAGTGTTAGCAGCCATGACTGAGATATGCTCTTTCCACCGTGGCATGGTCACAAATTGTCCCTTGTCTCAGCTTTTCTGGACTCACCGTGACAGTTAGGTGCTGTGGCACCTGCCTCAAAGATGAGGCCCTGAGCCCTGGGGAGGATGGAGACTCCAGGAGGCCCTTGGGGAAGGACTAACTGGCTGAGGGTCACACCAACCCGAGCTGGGGTTAGTGCTCCTGAGCCACCTCCAGCCTATGCCCACAGCTGCCTTCTCAGAAGCCCCCCTGGTGGGCCCCTGTCCTTCTTCCCTGGCAGAGCCCCCTAGGCTAGGCCCCATTCTGGTCCCATCCTGTAGGACGGGGTGATGTGAGCTGGGAACCAGTGGCTCACGTGGGCCACTGCTTTGCTGTCCGCCTTGCTGATGTGGCCGTGCTGGTCTCCTGCCGGCATGTTCTGAGGGAAAGAATGTGCTGGGGCCACCTGGGGCGTCATCCTGGGAAACTGCACACCACCCCTGTCTTGTCCCTTCTCCTGATGTACCTGTGCCTTGGGGCCAGTGATCATGGGGGTGTGGGTGGGCTGTTGTCTGAGGGCACAGCTCGCTGGCCCCCAAGATGTGAGAGACACCAGGCAGGCCGAGGGCCACCGTGCAGGGAGAGGCAAGAGAGGGTGCCAGAGCTGCCTGTGCAGGAAAGTCTCCTTTTAATCCAGGGCTTACTCAGGAACCAGCTTTGTGTTTTCAGAGACACAGACACGGCGGCCAGGGAGTGTGCTTGGCCTGTGGTGGAAGGTGGGCATGAGAGGCAGGGCATAGCCAAGTGAGAGGCAAAGCAGGCTCTGTGACAGTGGCCCACCCGCTCCGCCCTCCCTCCAGTCTCCCAGTGCATAGGAAGTTGGGGGAGGTCTCGCTGCCACCTCGTAGCTTGGGAAGCCTGTACCAGGGAGGGTGAGTCTCTTGCCAAAGGTCACCCAGGTAAATGGCAGCCAAGTAGTGTCCCGAGGGCCACAGGCAGGGGACCTGGGCTGCTTTGATGGTGCTGTGTGCCTGGCCTTGCTTCAGGCTCTGAGGCTCTGTCTTTGTGGCCCTGCACAGGCCCCTGAGGATGTAGGGGTCCCCTGGCCAGTGAGGTCTGTGAAGCCCTGGAACCTTCCAGGGAGAGTCAGCACAAGCTGTTTGCAAGGGCTGAGGCTCCCAGGGCTATCCTCACGCATGGCAGGGAATTGGACCCATGGAGCCTGCCCTGTCCCAGGCCCTGCCCCAGCTGGGGATAGAGCGTGGGGCTGGACTCTGCCCTTTCTTTCCATCCAGGCTTGCAGGGGCAGTGTTCTAGGTCTGGGGGGCAGGTCCGGCAGAGGATGTGGGGGCCCAGATGCAGGAGGGCCTGTGCCACGGGCATTGTGCTGGAAGGACGCCCTGCTGTGGGTGAGCTGTGCCAGGAGCGGGGCTGTGGAGGAGAATGAGACCTCCCCACCCCGAGACAGCTAGCTGGTTCCAGGCTGGGAGCCAAAGGTGCTATTAAGGCTGTTGAAGGGGCAACAAGACCCAACAGATAGTAAACTGGGCTATCCCTGTAAAGCCCCTGGGTGCTGGCGGGAAAAGTGCCAGAGTCAGGTCGGAGCTGCCAACGGCCCTCTGTCTGTCTGCCCCTTGAGAAACAGTGTGTTTCACCTAATCCCTCGTTCTCTGTTTCTAGGGGCCTGCCTTTTCCACTGACATGTTATTTCCTGGAGTGCATTGTCCCAGGCAGGAATGGGGCCTCCTCTGAGGAACACTTTATCTGTGACCATGAGGCAGCCTGGGGCTCCTCCATGGCACAGCTGGTGGAAGCGTCAGAGGCCCAGGTCCATGTCGCCTGTGTGACGTCCTAGGCCAGGCCCCTTTGAGCCTCCAGATTCTTCTAGGAGCCACCCTGTCACTCCCCTGCTAGCTGAGGGTTCCTCCGGGCTGGACACAGGACACAGCAGGGAAGGACACAGGCTCAGGGTCTCACATCTTAGTGGGTTGGAGAGCTGACAAGCAGGTGACCTGGCAGCCAGGGAAGTGGGGAGAGCGAGAACTGCTGTGGAGACAGCACACTTCATGGCCTGTAGGAGAGGAGGCACAGGCGTGACCAGGGAGCTGCACGCTGTGGGCCAGTGGATACTCCTGCAATGGTTTTGGCCTCTCTTGGTGGGTGGGGAGGCTGTGCCCCCAGTTCCCCAAGTGTCTCTGCATCTCTCATCCTCTCCGGGTCTGTGCCCACTTGCCTGACCCTAGTGGGAGAGGCCATGTGGTGGTTTGGGGGTGACTCTCAACACAAGATGGATTTGGTACCAGGCTTGGCCAGTGGGCAGCAGAAGGGGCTTCTACTGCCTGGGTAGTCCTGTGGGCCCCGCAGGTGGCACCTCTGTGCCCTCTCCTCAAGGTCAGTGGTAGTGCTGAGCCAGGTGTTCTCTGCCAGGGCCCCACAGGGCTGCTGGTGCTGGCCCTTCCGGAGTGCAGGCCCTGCCCTGCCCAGGCCAGGGTGGCTGCATTTGCAGCCCAGAGCAACTCCTTGGGGAGACTTCTTACACAGAGAAGCAGAGAGAGACCTGTGTGGGCACAGCGCAGTGTCACCAGGTTTGTAGATGGGGACAAGAAAGCCTCCAGAGCTGAGTCTGGGGGTCTGGCAGTGGGGAAATAGGAAGCCCAGACCCAGGCTTTCTAACCACGTGTCCTGGAGAGGGCTGGAGTGGGGAGGGCAGCGGCTGTGGCCAGGCCCAGTGGCAGGTGGAATATATCTGGAAGGGCCTGGAACTTCTAGCCCAGGCCCAAGACCTGCCTCCAGGCCTTGCCCTTTCTTAGCGTCCATTTGGGCTTTCTGTGGGAGCCTCTGGCGGCTGCTTCAGGCAGCCCCTGGTGCTGCAGTGTCCTCAAGCAGAGGCCAGAGCCTCCAGGCCGCACTTTCAACTCCATGCACATCACTTGGACTTTCCCTGACCCCTGGAAGAGACAGGAGTGTGGCCACAACACGTGATGACAAGCACAATACAGGTTTTGTTTCTGCCAGTTCTGGAGGCAGAGTTCCACGTCGGGGTGTGGGAGTGTCATGGTCCCTCTGAAGGCTCCAGGGAGTGTCCCTCTTGTCTCTTCCGGCTACTGGGGGTCCAGGTGTTCCTTGGCTTGGGGCCACATCCCTCCGAGCCCTGCCTCCCTGTCTCCACTCGGCCTGTCCCTTCTTCCCCATGCCTCACCTCCACGTGTCTCCTGTAAGACACTTGTCATTGGATTTAGGCCCTACCCTAATCTAGATTTTCTCATTTCAGAATCCTTAACTTAATTCCACCTGCAAATATCTTATTTCCAAATAAGGTTTCCTGTGAATACAGATTCTGGGGGTTAGGTAAGACTTGGATGCACCTTTTTAGGGCCACTTCCCCAGACCAGCATGGAAAGGTGTCATTCTCCACGAATTCTCATAGAGCACGTGAGCTTATAAGCGGCTCCTGGGTGTGACCATAGGGCTGGTTTCCAACCCCAGCTTTTTTGTGGGCTGCGTGGAGTTGGGTGAGGGGTGGGGTGGGCTCTTCCTGGCTGGAGGTGTGGTCGAGGCAGCCCTGGGTGCAGCCCCGGGTGTGGATGGGTGACCAGCTGGCCTCGGGAACCTGTGTGCAGGTAGAGAGGTGTGCTTGCCTCTCTGACTGTGGCGCAGGAGGGCTGGCCTGGGGCAGCGAGCTGGGGCCTGGCCTGCTGCCTGACAGGTGGCTGGGAGCCGGCTGGGCTGGTGCCAGCGACTGAGCTTACTGAGCTGTGCTGAGTGAGGTTGTTGCCAGCAGCTGGTGGAAGGTTTCCAGCCCCGTGGGACCCAGTGCAGAGGGGTCCAGGGTGACCCTGCAGAGTCAGGCAGGGCTGTTGGACTCCGCCTGAAAGGGCTTTGAGTTTGTTGCGTGGAAACTGTGAGCAGCAGGCCCGGCTCCCAGCCTGCGGGGCTGATGTGGTGTTGGAAAAGCAGCCTGGTCCAGCAGCCGGCATCATGCCAGGCTTACAGTGGACGTTCTGATGGGTGGGTCCCAGGAGGATGAGCACCACGGGGCTCTGGGAAGGGACCCACAATGCTGGAGGGTCACGGGGAGGAGGGCCCCTGGGGCAGGCAGCGTCATGTGGGAGGAGGTGCTGAGGGCCAGAGTGTCTCCTGCAGGACGGGGCATAACAGCCGAGGGTAGCCGCCCACCTGAGCCCAGGAGCTGCCACCCGTGGCTGATGGGCCTGGGGGGTCCTGACCTGAAAGTGGAGCTTTTTCCTCAGCACAGTGGCCAAGGGCCTTGCTTACTATTCCTATGCCCTTGGGCTAGGCCTGAGACTCACTTTCCCCACCTGGAAGACAGGGATGTCAGGCTTGTGGTGTGGACGAAAGGCGAGCAAGCCTGAGAAGGCCCTTTCCACGGGCCAGCCCCGCGAGCCCCTCCTCCTTCAGTGAGATGCACGTGCCTGGCCGTGGGCTGCCAGAAGTTTCTGGACACACCTGAGGCAGCTGTTGTTTACTATCGTTATTGTGGTTATAATTATCGTCACTGCCCCACCTTAACACTGGTGCAGTTTGTTGGATGCTGCTGTGGGGAGGGAGGGGGCCACCTTGCAGGGCAGCCAGCATGGGGTGGGGAACAGGGAATAGAGCACCCCAAACTGGCATGGCCCTTCCCTGGCCACGTGCCTCTGGGGTGTGAACTACTGACCCTTTGCTTGAGCCCTTTCTAGCCTCAAGAGAAAAAGCCTTCATGAGGCTCGGGGCTCGGGTTTGCTCTGCCTCCAGCTTGCTCTGGGGAGGCTGCCTGACTCTTCTGCAGACCCAGACCAGATAGCCCCGGGGGCCGGGCAGGCGGATGCTGACACAGGGCCTGTGTGGGCCTGCAGCCCATGTGCCCAGGATGTGGGGCCAGAGGTGTCTTGCCAGCCAGTTGTGCTAATGAGCAGGTTTGTTGGAGGCCTTTTGACGTTTTTTGCTCTAAATCTTGATCTCTGAGCACATGGAAAATCTGCCTATGAATCATCTTCCTGCCTGTTTTGAAGCTCTGCCAGCAGGTGAGGACAGGAGCTTTGCCGGGGCCACCTCTGCACCTAGGGTCGAGCCTTGGCGTGAGCCCCAGGCAGGGCAGGGAGGCTGCGGGCTAGTGTGCTGTGGTCAATACTTGTTAAAAAAAACCCAAGGCACTGAGATTTGGTGCTCAGAGTGGTGAAGCCACCTACCCAGCATCACACAGCTGGGAACTGGCGGGCGGAGCCAGCTTCCAGGTCTGGAGCCTTCCTAGGCAGACGTCTGGGTTCTCAGGTGAAGGGGCCAGGGCTTTGGTCTCAGATGTCAGACTCCACCTGAGTCCTGTCTCCTGTGCTCCTGCGAGGCAGCTTCCTGTGTCTCCTCAATGAAGTCCCCACTCTCCATTCACATCTCCCTTCGGGCGGCTGACCTTCTCCCCACACAGCCAGGGCCTGCTCTGCCCACAGGTGCTGGCCCTCTTGGGACAGATGGCCCCGGTTCTCCCCTCCCTAGGTTCCTGGGCCCGTGAGTGGGCCCGGCTCAGCCCCGGACACCCTGTCCCCTCTCTCCCGCCCCCTCCCGTGCTTTCTCCTTACTGTTTGTTCCCTCTCCTCGTCCCCTCTTCCTGTCTTCTCTCCTTCAGGTATCCTTCTTGTGTCCCCTTCCTGTCCCTTCTTTATCTTTCCCTGTCTTCTTTCCATGGCTCCTTCCTGTCCCCTTTCCTTTCTGTCACAACCTCTTCCTGTCTACTTTCCTCCCTGTCCACCTTCCTTCCTGTCCCCTCTTTTTTCTTTCCTCCCTCCTTCTTGTCTCTTCCCTTCCTGTCTTCTCTCCTTCCTGTTCCATTCTTCCTGTCCCCTCTCCTGGTCTCCCCTTTCTTGTCCCCTCTCCTTCCTGTCCTCCCTTCATGTCCCTGCTCCTACTTGTCTTCCTTTTCCTGTCCTTCTCCTTCCCACCCCCTCCTTCCCGTCTCTCTCCTTCCTGTCTCTCTCCTTCCTGTCTCTCTTTCCTTCCTGTCTCCCTCCTTCATGTCTCCCTTTCCCTGTCTCCCTCCATCCCGTCTCTTTCCTTCCTGTCTCTCTTTCCTTCCTGTCTCTCTCTTCCTGTCTCTCTTTCCTTCCTGTCTCCCTCCTTCATGTCTCCCTTTCCCTGTCTCCCTCCATCCCGTCTCTCTCCTTCCTGTCTCTCTTTCCTTCCTGTCTCTCTCCTTCCTGTCTCTCTTTCCTTCCTGTCTCCCTCCTTCATGTCTCCCTTTCCCTGTCTCCCTCCATCCCGTCTCTCTCCTTCCTGTCTCTCTTTCCTTCCTGTCTCTCTCCTTCCTGTCTCTCTCCTTCATGTCTCCCTTTCCCTGTCTCCCTCCATCCCGTCTCTCTCTTTCCTGTCCCTCTCCTTCCTGTCTCTCTTTCCTTCCTGTCTCTCTCTTCCTGTCCCTCTCCTTCCTGTTTCCCTCCTTCCTGTCTCTCTCCTTCCTGTCTCTCTTTCCTTCCTGTCTCTCTCTTCCTGTCCCTCTCCTTCCTGTTTCCCTCCTTCCTGTCCCTCTCCTTCCTGTCTCTCTTTCCTTCCTGTCTCTCTCTTCCTGTATCTCTCCTTCCTGTCTCTCTCTTCCTGTCCCTCTCCTTCCCGTCTCTCTTTCCTTCCTGTCTCTCTCCTTCATGTCTCCCTTTCCCTGTCTCCCTCCATCCCGTCTCTCTCCTTCCTGTCTCTCTTTCCTTCCTGTCTCTCTCTTCCTGTCCCTCTCCTTCCTGTTTCCCTCCTTCCTGTCTCTCTCCTTCCTGTCTCTCTCTTCCTGTCCCTCTCCTTCCTGTTTCCCTCCTTCCTGTCCCTCTCCTTCCTGTCTCTCTTTCCTTCCTGTCTCTCTCTTCCTGTATCTCTCCTTCCTGTCTCTCTCTTCCTGTCCCTCTCCTTCCTGTCTCTCTTTCCTTCCTGTCTCTCTCCTTCATGTCTCCCTTTCCCTGTCTCCCTCCATCCCGTCTCTCTCCTTCCTGTCCCTCTCCTTCCTATCTCTCTCTTCCTGTCTCTTTCCTTCCTGTCCCTCTCCTTCCTGTTTCCCTCCTTCCCGTCACTCTCTCTTCCTGTCTCTCTCTTCCCATCTCTCTCCTTCCTGTCTCTCTCCTTCCTGTCCCTCTCCTTCCTGTCTCTCTCCTTCCTGTCTCTCTCTTCCTGTCCCTCTCCTTCCTGTTTCCCTCCTTCCTGTCCCTCTCCTTCCTATCTCTCTCTTCCTGTCTCTTTCCTTCCTGTCTCTCTCTTCCTGTCCCTCTCCTTCCTGTTTCCCTCCTTCCCGTCACTCTCTCTTCCTGTCTCTCTCTTCCCGTCTCTCTCCTTCCTGTCTCTCTCCTTCCTGTCCCTCTCCTTCCTGTCTCTCTCCTTCCTGTCTCTCTCTTGCTGTCTCTCTCCTTCCTTTCTCTCTCTTCCTGTCTCTCTCCTTCCCATCCCTTTCCTTCTTTCCACCCTCCTTCCTGCTCCTGCCTGCCCCAGTCTTGGCACTTCATTGTTCAGTGCCCCCTCTCTATTCTCTGCTGGGAATTTTTTGACTGCAGGCACCAGGCCTCCCCAGGACGTGTCTGTCCAGTTGCTTCCATCCTTTCCCTGTCCTGGCCTTGTCCACCTCCAGGTCCTTCAGAACAGTCTGCAGGATGGTCAGGCAGCAGTCAGCACCTCTCAGCCCTCCTGGAGGCCTGGGGTTCACATCAGGCACGAGTTGTTCTGTGAGCAACACCTTCTCTCCAGGGCCCTGCCCCTGCCTGCTTGTGGGCTGTGCTTCCAGGACACGGTGGATTTGCTGCTAGGTTTCTGGGTTGGAAAGTATAGCTTTTCCCATGAGTTATCCACTGGGTCACCCAGTCTCACTTGTGTCTACTGGTGAGTTTAATACCAGGGGTGGCCATGGCACAGGTCCCATGAGGATGCCTCAGCCCACAGCATGGAGCTCCGTGTCGTGAGTGAGTGTGGATCACGGGACCATCTGCTCAGTGTGTGGAGTGGTCATGTGGAGCAGCTTGACCTCTGATGTAGCCTCTACTGCCCACCTCTCCTGCCTGCACCCCAGCAGGGAGTGTGTTGGTGCCTGATATGTAGAAATACCCAGGAGTCAAGTCAGTCATTGTTAAAGATGACACCAAGTCACTCTGAGATGACAGAATGAAGGCTCAGGAGCTTCTTTCAGATTGGGTCTGTGTTCTGGAACCAAGGAAATGAAATTCAGTGAGGAGAAATGTGAACTTCTGTGCTTAGGTTCAAAATAATTGATTGTGCAAGTGTAAGAAGTGGTGGCCCAAGCATTTTACATAAACTATTTTTGGGTCTATGGGTGTCAAACTTATTAGTGACCATTACTGTGATGCAAGGATCACAGGATGATCAAGGGTCTGGATCCTGTGCTGAACAGAGGCCAAGTCGAAGAACAGGGGGTCTGAGCTTAGGACACAGAAGGCAGATGGAGGGGAGGGTTGGTGGTCCGAGTGCACAGTTTTGACCAGGGGAAAGGGACTGAGACAGTGGCAGAGTAAAGATGGTGATGGGAAGTGAACCTCTGAGCATCCATCCCCCCCTCCAGGGCTCAGCTCTGAGCCACCTCCTCTGTGACACCTTCCTTGACCTCCCAGGCAGAATTAGTCTTTGCCACCTATGTGCCTGCCAAAGGAGAACAAAGAGCTGTTTTCTTCTCCCTGGAGACTTGAAGTTAGGGACACTGATTTATTAATCTTTATGTCCCTAAGACTTATCAGAGATGTGTGAGAAACACTGGTTGAATGAATAAAAGAATATAGCCCTTCGTGCTTTAAAATATTGAGAGGCTAGTGAGTCCTTTATAGGGACAGGAGAATGGTGGTGATGGTGGTGATGGTGAGGCTGATAGTGATGGTTATGGTGATGGTGGTGATATTAATGATGGATGTAGTAGTGTTGATGGAAATGGTGGGGATGGTGTGGTGGTGATGATAGTTGTGATAGTGATGGTGGTGATGGTGGGGATGGTAGTGGTGGTGGTGACGGTGATGCTTGTGGTGATGGTGATGTGGTAGTGATGGTGGTGGTGATGATGGGGATGGTGGTGATGGTGATGGTGTTGATGGTGGTGATGGTAGTGATGGTGATGGTGATAGTGATGATGGCAATTGTGCTAATGGTGATGGTGATGGTAGTGATGGTGATGATGGTGATGGTGGTGATGGTAGTGATGGTGATGGTGATTGTGGTGATAGTGGTGATGGTGGTGATGGTGATGATGACGATGTGGTGGTGATGGTGGTGGTGATGGTGATGGTAGTGATGGTGGTGGTGGTGATGGTGATGATGGTGATGGTGATGTGGTGGTGATGGTGGTACTGGTGATAATGGTGATGGTAATGATCATGGTGATGGTAGTGGTGATGGTGATGGTGGTGATGGTGATGCTTGTGGTGATGGTGATGGTGTTAATGGTGATGGTGATGCTTGTGGTGATGGTGATGATGGTGATGCTTGTGGTGATGGTGGTGATGGTGTTGGTGATGTGGTGGTGATGATGGTGATGGTGCTGACAGTAATGTGGCAGTGGTAATAGTGGTGATGGTGGTGATGGTGATGGTGGTGATAGTGTTGTTGCTGATGGTGATGAATGTAACCGTGGTGGTAATGATGATGATGATAGTGATAGTAATAACTGAGGTGATGACGATGATAATGGTGATGGTAACGGGGGTAGGAATGGTGATGTCATTGGGATGGTTGTGATGGGGATGATGAGGATCTTGTTGATGGTGATGCTAGAGGTGAAGGTGGTGATGGAGGGGATGGCGGTGGTGGTGGTGTTGTCATGGTTGTGGTCATGGTTCTGCAGGTGCAACATCATCCAGTCCTCAGTGATGTTGATCTCAGTATTTTCTTTATCAACAAACGGAAGTCTGGAGCGATGATTATGTGTGGAAGTCCTCACAGATGGCAAGGGCGGGAGCCAGTGCTCAGGCCACTATGGTCAACACCTCTCTTCCTTCCCTGGGGTTTGGGAGCACATGTCTCTGTGCTTAGTGGTGCTCTTGCGTTCTGTGGAGTACCGTTTCTGCAGGCCTGCTGCTCTGACAATACTCATGCAGAAAAGGATAGAACAGCACACTCATGCACTGCCCTTGTGACAAGTGGACCTTTGTCTGTGAGACCCATGTCCCATAGGTAACAGTGGCCTTTGAGGAGGTGGGCCATCCACCTTTTCTTGTTCTGGAAGATGAAGCCTGCCCTCTCTTGGTTTACTGAGCTGAACTTTGGTCACCATGGCCAGCTTCAGAGTCTATATTATGTGCCCTGCTCACAGTGTGACACTTTGCAGCCTGGTGCCAGTGCAATTGTGAGTAGACTCAACTTGAGATGTCCTGGGCAGATGGCTGCAGGTGGGCTCTGGAATGGGACTGGAAGAGGTGGGCACACACATGTGCATGAGGGGGGACATGGCAGGAAGGTTTCTGACCATGTGAATGTATTTTTTTAACACTCACTTTAATAGGGCTAAATTCATCCTCAGACTCCACAGGTGCTGTGAACATCATGGAGAAAATCATTTAGACTTCCTTTGGCTTAGGGTACTTTCTTTTTTCTTTCTTTCTTTCATTCTTTTATGTTGTTGCAGTTTTTGGCCAGGGCCGGGTTTGAACCTACCACCTCTGGCACATGGGGTTGGTGCCCCACTCCTTGAGCCACAGACGCCACCCGCGTACTTTGTTTTTTCAATGTTGTGTGACTCATGGATGAAAAATACTGAAGCAGGATTGTGAATGTGACTTGTTTTGGCCCATGAGAGCTGGAATGAGTCTGAGGATATAAGGGCGATGGGTCGTGGAGAGGGCCCCGTAGCATCGGCCAGCCTGCACTGGCTGCGTCTGTCTCAGACTCCACTGGGTCCGGGATAGGAGCGAAGCTCTGCAAGGGAGGGGTACTCTGTCCACAGAGGGCTGAGACTGTGTTTCTCGTTATCATTGGGAAATGCAGCCCCACTCCAGCTCTTGTTTGCAGAGGCCTGGGGCAGGATGTCACCCTCTGGGGCCAGTGTCATTTCCATCCTTGGCTGTCAGATGAGGGAAGTGCAGCTTGACACAGTTTGCACACTCCTGAGACCACTTAGCTGGCCAGGGGCAGGGATGGGATGTGAAGGCAGGAGAGCCAGGCCCCACTTTCCTTCCGTCCTGTGATAAGAAGCTGAGGCCCTGGGCCCTCCCTCGGCTGCGGGCAGCAACTAACTCATGCTGGGTGGCGCTTTGCAGGGGGTTGCCAGGCTGGGGGAAGTGGGTGCTGGGCAGACACGTGGCAAGGGCTTGCAGGCAGCTGGGCACTCAGAGCTTCCTTCTTGGTTTTGCTCCACGGATAAACACACTTGCCGACTAACTCACTCGCAGCCTCGAACAAGAAGGGTTTGTCCTCTCAAATGATTTGTGTCTCTGTGTTATGACCACAAAATGCTCTGGCTAAAATTAGATGACAAAATCCTCTGGACAAGCAAAGTGCTCAGCGGGGATCCCCACGGAGCCTGTTTGGGATGGACACAGAGGGGCCCCGGTGCCAGGCAGTGCTGGGGGCTGGCTTGCCCCAGGGATGGGGCAGTGGGTTGAAAGGAGGGATGTAAAATTCCTTGGGCAGGGGAACAGAGGCAGAGGTCACATGGCATGCCATGGGTGGGCAGGCCCTGGCTGCCAGGCCTCTCTGATTTGTGAGTTCCTTGTTTCCTCTCCCCGGCCCCTGGGGTGCAGAGCTCTGCAATGAAAACTTTGCGATTTCCTCAGCTCATAACAGAAGTGCAGCCTGGGCTCAGTCTCATTATTGGAAAAGGCAGAACTGGTTCTCTCAGCAAAATGCTCACAGCTCCGTGACAGCCAAGGACAACATGCTCCCCACTGCGGCCCAGCTGCGGCTTCCTAGGCCGCCCACCTGTCTTACAGAGGATCAAGGGCCACTGATGGTGCGAGGCTGAGCAGCAGAGCAGAATGGCCGTAATGCTGGGCACAGTGGTGGAAGCTTTCAGGCACGCAGAGCTTTATTGACCTGGCAGGGGGGCAGGAAACAGAAGTGGACGTGCAGAGGAGGAAAGGGGCGGTCAGCCATCGTGGTGAGGCATGGCATTCCAGCGCATGCCACCTGCTTCTCTGGGCAGCTGGTGGGTAGCCGCAGGTCCAGCCATGTGGCTGCTGGGGCTGAGGGACTGACGGGCTCAGCCTGGGAGCAGGGACAGCCTGGCCATTCCTAGGGCCACATGGACGTGACAGGTGTAGTTGTCTGTGTGTAGGACGTGCACTAGGCGCTCGTACCACACAGCTCCAGGGCAGGAACTGCACGTGTGTCCCGTCAGGACCCCACCTGTCTGAGCCTCCTGTGTGCTCCTGTGAAGTAGGATGAGAGGGAGAAGGAGGCCCCCTGCTGGCGGGGCTGTGAGGATGGGGTGAGGCCAGAGGGAGATGGGCAGGAAGACATGACCTAGGGTCAACAGGAAACACCAGGGCCTTCCCCAGGCGCAGACAACGTGTGCTGTGACTCAGACGTGCAGGCAGGGGAAGCTAGGTCAGGGCCCACCTACTCTGTGGGGGAAAGATTCCTAAGCAAGGGCCAGGGTGCAGCTACCAGGTGACCCTGATCCTCTGGTAGCCTTGTGGAGCCAGGGTGGGGCCTGGTGAGGCAACAGGCCTGAGGCCTCTCCCTGAGGCCCCAAGGTACAGCTTCTTATTCCCCTAAAACACGGACACACCCTAACAGGGCAGGGACCACTCCCAGCTCCAGCCCTGTGTCCAGCCCCCTGAGTCTCCCACCCTGCTGTGAGAGGTTTTGCAGGAAGAGGGGCTCACGTGAGTCTCCATCCGTCCTTTGGAGCTTGGTTTTGAGTCACACGAGGCACAAGGGAAGTGCTTTCAAAATGCCACCCTGAAGGTACAATCCTTAGTTTTATATTCAAAAGGTGGTGTGTATCAGGCCGAGTGGCTGCGGTGGTATGCCATCTCTGGGGCATGGGGCAGCAGCTGCCGGAAGCCCTGAGTTGAGAAGGATTCTGAGGTTGATCTGGTCTCAACCAAAGCCAGTGGGAGGCGGGTTTCTGAACTTTCAGCAGAGCTGTCTGGGCCACAGCGGTGTGGTGGGCCCGGGAGGGGGCTGAGATCCCCTTGTCTGAATGGGGACACAGGCTCCAGGGGCTGCTCCTGCCTGGGGTGTCCTCATGCCCCTCATCTTTCAACCAGAGAGGAGCTGATTGGAGCTCAATGTTCCAGGAGGAGCTCCTGAGGACCCCCGGGCACATAGGAGGGTGTTCCTGCTCTCAGACACTGCTCATGAGGTCTAAGGGAGGGCTCAGTCCTGGCCGCATCTTGAAATTGCTGGAGCTTTCATGGTTCCTGAGTCCCAGGACCCTGAGGACTGTGATGGGATTGGTGGGGTGGGGTGAATCTCTGAGTGGGACCCAGGATTCCATGGTGTCAGAACACATGTGAGTGACCAAGTGAGGGGCAGGAGGCCAGGGCCCCTCTCTGCCGTTTCCATCACAGCATTTAGCAGGTCAGTGGTGAACGTAGGTATAGGGACTTGGAGTAGTCTGTGTAGGGCAACCTGTGCCCTGCTCATTAGGGCTGCCCTCCTCTGCCCTGCTCATTAGGGCTGCCCTCCCCTGCCCAGCCCTGGCCCCTCACTGTGCTCTGGAACAGCCGCTGCCTTGTCTTTGCTCAGAACAGTTCGCCAAGTGCAGCCTTGGAGAGGAGCAGCCACCTGCAGCCTGGCTGTGTGTGACCAGGTAGCCCAGGGCAGAGCAGGTGGTCCCCCAGGCGGGTCTACACCTTTCCCTCAGCTCTAGCCCCCATCCTCACTGTCCTCACGGGGTCTGCTTGGAAGGATGGGGTACAGGTGTCCTGGAGCCCCCCTCCCCTGCCTAAAGGTGGCCTAGAAGCAGATTGTGACTCTGGGGCCAGAGTCACACCTGGGGCCACCCCAAGGGAGCATCACTGGGCCGCAGAGGCTTTCTGCTCCGTCTTAGGGATGCAACAGCTCCCTCCTCCCAGCCCTTATCTGTTCCTCAGCAGCCTTGCAGGCATTGGGGTCCTGCCCTCTGCCCCATGTGCAGGGAGGAAAAGGTAGGTAGGCTGGTAGGAGCCCTGGACCAGGACCCGGGTCAGCGCTGGCCTTGGTTCTGCAGGGTTCTGAATGTGAGCCTTGGCAACCGTGCCCCAGTTTCCCCCTCCCTTAGACTCTCTGCCCTTCAGTGGGTGTACCCACAGAACAAATAGGCACATTTTCTGGTGTAAAAATCCACTTGAGGATTTGGTGGGCAAATGAATTTAAACCAGCACGTGGGTCTGTGGAGGAGGCCGGGCAGTGGGAGTGAAGGGGTGTCGTGCCCTGCCCAGACGGAGCGCACATCTGCTCTGCTGCAGTTGAGGGAGGCAGGGCAGGGAGGCGGAGTGGGCCCTGGGCCAAGTCAGGCTTCGTGCCAGCCTTGGGATTTGGTGGTCGTGCAGGTGTGCCCATACCCACTGTGCCAGCATGGCCACCTCATGCAGGGCCCTCAAAGTGTGGCTGCTGTGCTGGGCACTCGGGTGGGAAAGTGTGCAGGACATGTCCACGGCCCCAGGAGCAGGGGTTTCCAGGGGAAGCAGCTCTGTGGCTGCTAGATGGAGAGGGGACCAAGTGCCAGGGCCACGGTTGCCCCCCGAGGCTCCGAGACTTCTCCTGCCATGAAGCTCATTTGGAGGTTGTATATTCAGATGTGGAGTTGCCAGTTGAAAGGAAAAAGTATTTTATTTGAATTGGATGAAATTTGAACCAGAAGTCATGTAGCTTAATAAAAATCTGTGGTTTTGATTCACTGTTCCTGTCACATGGTTCTCGTCTGCTGGAGAGTTTAAAACATGGGCAGGAGCTCCCTGGGAAGGGAGGGTGGGAGACAGGAGGAGAGAAAGAGAGAGAGAGGGGGATGGAGCAGATGGAGTGAGGGGTGGAGAGAAAAAGAGACAAGGATGGAGAGAGAGAGGGATGGAGGGCAGGAGACTCGAGTGGGGTGGAGAGAGAGAGGGATGGAGGGCAGGAGAGAGGGGGTGGAGAGAGAGAGGGATGGAGGGCAGGAGAGAGGGGGTGGAGAGAGAGAGGGATGGAGGGCAGGAGACTCAAGTGGGGATGGATAGAGAGAGGGATGGAGGGCAGGAGACTCAAGTGGGGATGGATAGAGAGAGGGATGGAGGGCAGGAGACTCGAGTGGGGATGGATAGAGAGAGGGATGGAGGGCAGGAGACTCGAGTGGGGATGGATAGAGAGAGGGATGGAGGGCAGGAGACTCAAGTGGGGATGGATAGAGAGAGGGATGGAGGGCAGGAGACTCGAGTGGGGTGTAGAGAGAGAGGGATGGAGGTCAGGAGACTCGAGTGGGGATGGATAGAGAGAGGGATGGAGGGCAGGAGACTCGAGTGGGGTGGAGAGAGAGAGGGATGGAGGGCAGGAGACTCGAGTGGGGATGGATAAAGAGAGGGATGGAGGGCAGGAGACTCGAGTGGGGATGGATAGAGAGAGGGATGGAGGGCAGGAGACTCGAGTGGGGTGGAGAGAGAGAGGGATGGAGGGCAGGAGACTCAAGTGGGGATGGATAGAGAGAGGGATGGAGGGCAGGAGACTCGAGTGGGGATGGATAGAGAGAGGGATGGAGGGCAGGAGACTCGAGTGGGGTGTAGAGAGAGAGGGATGTAGGTCAGGAGACTTGAGTGGGGATGGATAGAGAGAGGGATGGAGGGCAGGAGACTCAAGTGGGGATGGATAGAGAGAGGGATGGAGGGCAGGAGACACAAGTGGGGTGGAGAGAGAGAGGGATGGAGGGCAGGAGACTCAAGTGGGGATGGATAGAGAGAGGGATGGAGGGCAGGAGACTCGAGTGGGGTGTAGAGAAAGAGGGATGGAGGTCAGGAGACTCGAGTGGGGATGGATAGAGAGAGGGATGGAGGGCAGGAGACTCAAGTGGGGATGGATAGAGAGAGGGATGGAGGGCAGGAGACTCGAGTGGGGTGGAGAGATAGAGGGATGGAGGGCAGGAGACTCAAGTGGGGATGGATAGAGAGAGGGATGGAGGGCAGGAGACTCGAGTGGGGTGTAGAGAGAGAGGGATGGAGGTCAGGAGACTCAAGTGGGGATGGATAGAGAGAGGGATGGAGGGCAGGAGACTCGAGTGGGGTGGATAGAGAGAGGGATGGAGGGCAGGAGACTCGAGTGGGGATGGATAGAGAGAGGGATGGAGGGCAGGAGACTCGAGTGGGGTGGAGAGAGAGAGGGCTGGAGGGCTGGAGAGAGAGGGGTGCAGGGCAGGAGAGAGGGGTGGAGAGAGAGGATGTAGGGTAGGAGAGAGGGATGGAGGGCAGGAGAGAGGGGTGGAGAGAGAGGGATGTAGGGTAGGAGAAAGAGGCATGAAGGATAGGAGAGAAGGAGTGGAGAGAGAGAGGAATGGAGGGGAGGAGAGAGAGGGGTGGAGAGAGAGAGGCGGGCAAGTGGGCGGCTTTGCCGGCCCCAGAGGAGCTGTAGAGCAGTGCCGTGAACGTGGGGAGTGAAGCATCTGGCTCGGGTGTTGGTGTGCGGAGAACGTGAGAAATGCTGAGGGAGATGGGTGAATCAGGTTCCTCCCTTGTTTCCCCCTGGAGATGCCCCCGTCTGCTGTGATGGGAGTTCCGTGCAGGGGTGCCAGCATGCAGCTGTCTAGGGTCACTCCCTGTGCCCTGCTCCCCCATACCCATCTCTTGTGGATTGTAGCCTCAGAGCTGCGGTCTGTAGAAGGACAGGACATCTCCCTCCACCAGGCTGGCAGTTGCCCTGGCCTGGGACTAGGGGCAAGTGTCAGTGCCTTTCACACCACTGTCCTGGCTCGTAGGACATACAGAGTGGGGCTCAGGTCTGACAGGCAATGCTGCATGTGGTGTGGGGTGATGTCAGGGCTCACAGTTCCCAAAATTTCAGGTGAGGCAGCAGGTACATTGGCAGTGGGGGAACTCCAGGGCCCCGGGGCTCAGGCTTGTGGGCAGGGCCCCCATCTCTGCCCAGCTGCTCTGTCAGCCTGCAGAGGGATGGGGCAGGTGGGCTGGCCAGCTGGAGTCAGGGGCTGTGCTGGGCTCATGGACTATAAGTCACAGCCACCACCTTTGTGGCCCTGTATTTGGGGCCAGTGACCTCTCCTGTCCAAGCTGCATTCCTCATCTGTCAGATGGAGGTGATGGACACTTACCCAGTGAGCCCTGTGAGTGAACGGGCACCTGAGTCCACCAGGCACTAGGTGGACCCAGGGAAGCAACAGTGCATCACTTCTACCTTCCAGTGACGGCAAGGCCAGGGGCAGGTGGCAGAGGCTGTGGGAGTTGCAGCACTGTCTAAGGAAGGAGTGCCCATCTGCTTGGCGTCCAAGGCAGATCCAGATGTGGGGCTGGGTCTGGGGCTGGGCCTGGTGTGAGGAGGGACTTCCCCTCTGCAGGAGGGGCAGTTCTGAGTTCCAAGGTCCTCACAGATCATTCCAGGTTCCTAAACCCAGGTAGGGGCCCAAGTATTTGGAACCATCCAACCATTCACCTCTCTGCACTGAGCTGCCCCCTGCCAGTTCTGATAGTGAGTCCCCCCACCCCCAGCCCACCTCTGGGCCAGTTTTCCACAGAGTGTTTGGGAAACAGGTGGTGGGGGTGGGGTGGACCCTGTCTCTAGGTCAGGGCACCCCACTGGCACCCTGCTTCACAGCCCCTGGGGCTATCCATGGACCCACACTTAGTGACTGCAGGTGACAGATCTCTCTACCGTGACCATGGTCTTGCAGATGGGAGGCCACATCCTCTGGGAAAGGCAGGGAGGGCATGGCTTTCCTGCTGGGGTCTTTGGTTCTGACATGTACAGGATGGTGACCAGCTCCTTTGGGTCAAGGGAACAGGAACAGAACATGTCTCTTACCAGAACATAGGAATGCTGGGGGCACAAGGTGGCTGCTGGCAAGAAGGGGGCTATGGGACCAATGGGAGCATCAGAGGAAGCCAGGCCAGATACTCTGGGGTCTGGGCACATGTGATTTATCAGTAGGGCACAAACAAGTCTGTGGTGCCTTACGGAGAATGTGGGCACCATGAGGCAGTGGGTCTGCGTCATAGCTGCATCCCCAGTCAGTGTGCAGTGCAGTGGCTGGAACTTAGGAGGTGCACAGTAATGGCTATTGAGTGAATGGATGGAAGAACAGGTAGGTGGGTGGATGGATAGTGTGTGGGTGGATGGATGGTGGATGAATGAGTGGTGGTTGGGTGGATAGTGGATGGGTAGATTGATGGATAGGTGGATGGATGGATGGATGGATGGATGGTGAGTAGATGGTGGCAAGATAGATGATAGAATGATAGTGAGGAGATGGATGGTGGATGAATGGATGGTGGGTAGGTGGATGGATGGATTGTTGGTAGATGGTGGAAGTGTGGATGGATGGATGATGGGAGGTGGATAGATGGAGATGGTGGAAAGGTGGAAGGATGATAGATAGGTAGATGGTGGATGAATGGATGGTGGTTAGATGGATGGTGGATGTATGGATGGTGGACAGGTAGATAGATAGATGGGTAGATGGATGGAGTAGATGGATGGTGGGTGGATGGTAGGTGGATAGTGGATGGATGGTTGGTGGGTAGGTGGGTGATGGAAGGATAGATGGATAGATGGATGGTAGAATGATAGTGAGTGGATGGATGGTAAATGGGTGGATGGATGGATGGATGGATGAGTGAATGGATGGGTGGATAGATGGGTAGATAGATTAATGCATAGATGAGTGAGTAGATGAATGGATGAGTGGATGGATGGATGGATGATGGGAGGTAGATGGATGGAGATGGTGGAAAGGTGGATGGATGATAGATAGGTACATGGTGGATGAATGGATGGTGGTTGGATGGATGGTGGATGTATTGATGGTGGACGGATAGATGGATGGATAGTGGATGGATGGATGGATGGTGGGTGGATGGTGGCAGGATAGATGATAGAATGATAGTGAGGAGATGGATGGTGGGTGGGTGGATGGATGGATTGTTGGTAGATGGTGGAAGTGTGGATGGATGGATGATGGGAGGTGGATGGATGGAGATGGTGGAAAGGTGGATGGATGATAGATAGGTGGATGAATGGATGGTGGTTGGATGTATGGTGGATGTATGGATGGTGGACAGGTAGATAGATAGATGGGTAGATGGATGGATAGTGGATGGATGGTGGGTGGATGGTGGGTGGATAGTGAGTAAGTGGATGGATGGTTGGTGGGTAGGTGGATGATGGAAGGATAGATGGATAGATGGATGGTAGAATGATAGTGAGTGGATGGATGGTAAATGGGTGGATGGATGGATGGATGAGTGAATGGATGGGTGGATAGATGGGTAGATAGATTAATGCATAGACGGGTGAGTAGATGAATGGATGAGTGGATGGATGGATGGGTGGATGGATGGATGGACCAGCTTACCTTGAGTGGCTTTTGTGGGTGGCAGCTTCCAGGGAAGAAGTCTATCCCTGAGGACAAACTCCTGTCGAAGTTCAGCCTGGGATGCTCTCTGCTTCCAGGCATCAGGCAGGGCCTCCCGGAACCCCATGTGAGTGTCCTGTGTGCTGCTTGTTATGAGCTTCTGTCCTTTTCCAGGGTGACATCCAGCAGCTGCTGTTTGTCTCAGATCACCGGGCAGCTTATGATTACTGCGAGCACTACAGCCCTGACTGTGACACTGCAGTTCCCGACACCCCGCAGTCACAGGACCCCAATCCAGATGAATACGTGAGTTGGCTCTGGCTGGGTTCATGGTGGAGGCCTGGGCAGACCCCTTGGTGTGGGCTGAGGTCTGGCAGGCAGCGTAATTGGAGAGGGACACACAAGCTATGGGCCCCTGCATTTAAATAAACCTGCTGAGTAAGAATTCCAGTGGCCAGGTGAGAATTGTGAGAATTATGGGCTGTCTGACTCAGCTCCCTGCACAGGGCTCCCCTTGGGGATAGGGTGGCGGAAGCTGTTGTCAGTGACCCATTGTTCTACCTTTTCAACTGTGCTTGTCCATGAAAGAGGCCAGCTGTCTCTCACCTTCTGGCTCATGACCCGGACAGGGTGTTTGTGTGCAGAGATGCTGTAGTGCCCCCATGGACTCGCAATCTGGGGGGGCATCTGAAGCTGCCCTCTGACCCCAGCGTGGCAGTCGTGTGTCTGACACTTCTGTAGCTGTGGGTTGGCCTTTATCCACCTGCCCGCACTCCAGCAGCGCCTGGTTCTGCCACCTCTTAATGAAAATCCTCTCTTACCCCCCTATCCCCCCCACCCCAGTCAAATTTGACTCTTACTTTGGTTAAATAATACTAAATTCTGCTATTTATTTCTTCTCGGGATTCTTTCTTTTACTGCCAGTCAGAGGGAAAGTTGGGTGGATTTCATGAAGGTCCAGGGTCCCACACTGGGCCACACCTCACAGACTCCAACGACAGGGCTGGATTCAGTTTCCAGCTGAGTTCCTGCTACCCAGGAAATCCAGGTTCTGGGAAGGGGACTTCTCCTCTGTCCCGGAGTGGGTCTATGGCTTGGGCCTGTGGGCCAGGTGAAGCCCACCGTGTGGATGTTTGCCCCAGCCCTGGGCTCCAAAGGGTGCACTGTCTTCACCGTTAGTTAGGGTTCAGCTTTCTCTGACTTCTGATCATGGGGACTTTTCTTCTGGCAGGGCTGGCTCAGCTTCCCAAGCGGGCTAGAACCCTTCCTCCCCGACCTTCCTCCCCGACCCAGGGCAGGATTTGGTGTGCTCTTCCCAGCCAGGTGGGAGGGTGGAGAGTCCAGGCAGGGCTTCTCCCTCCTCATGTGGCTGAAATTTACTTTCAGTACCCGGAAGGGGATGGTGAGGGTGAGACGTATTACTACGAATATCCCTACTACGAAGACACGGATGACCTGGGGAAGGAGCCCACCCCCACCAAGAAGCCTGTGGAAGCTGCGAGAGAAACCACCGAGATCCCCGAGGTCTGGGCTGCTTCTGGGCCCCGAGGCTGTGGTGCAGGGAAGGGGAGGTTGGAAGAGGCTGGGCTCAGCATGCAGGGTGGGAGGCGGTCAGGGGCAGCTGGAGATGAGGTGGGACGCCTGAGCTTTGTACTCACAGGGAATGTTGGGCTTCCTCCTCGAGAGACATCTGGTGATGGGAGGTGTGCTGGAATGTGTTCCCATCCTGTGCCCACCAGCCTCCAGGGGGCCCCGGGATGAGTCTGGGTCTTGGGGTCCTCAACTGTAGGTACAGCTGAGGCACAAGAGAGGCTCAGGGGCTCTCTGCTGGGTCATGGCGTGGCCTTAGGGTCAGTCTGAGGGTCGCCCTCTCCGTGCTGCTATCGCCTGAGCTCTGAAGCATTGGAGGTGCCTGAGGGATGCGCCCAGCAATGCCTGGCCCCGTGTAGCAAGCGTGCTGGAGGGTGCTGGGGGCAGGGAGGCTGTATACCTGGGCAGCTCCTGCCATCCATCAGGATGGTGGGGCCTGTATGTGAGCAAGTGTGTGTGAGTAACAATGAGTGTGTGTCCATGTGTCCTTCTGGAGAGAGCACCTGGTCCTCCCATGTTGCTGGAAGAGCCGAGAATGTTCTGCTACTTTGGTTTTCTAAATTTCAAGATTTGACTCTCCTATTTCCTATGTGGAACTAGGTGGCCTCAGGCCATTCCCAGCTCTCAGTAACTGGGCTGGCAGGCTGGGATGTCCCCTTCCGCTTGCCTGGGTGGAGGGAAGCCACCTCATCCCTGGGTCTACAGGCCTATTGACCGGCCTATAGCCCTGGCTTTGCCGCCTGCTCTCGTGCTCAGAGATGCTCGTGCCTGGGAGTGGGAAGCCCCAGATTTCAGCCATGCCCCTACCACAGCCCTGACCCTGAGTCTACCCTTGGCACCCAGGAACTGACCCTGCCCCCCACTGAGGCTACCCCAATACCCGAGACCAGTGAGAGGGCCGGGAAGGGAGAGGACCCGGAAATCGGGGTCTACGACTATGTGCCCAGCGAGGACTACTACACGCCTTCCCCTTACGAGGATCTCAGCTACGGCGAGGGCATGGAGAACCCCGAGCAGCCCACCGACCCCAGCGCAGGGGCTGAGGTGCCCACCAGCACTGTCCACACCTCCAACGGCTCCAACGTAATTTTTTCCCTTCTGGTTGGCTTGGTCCGGGGAGGGCTGGGTCAGGACCCCGAGCTGCTTCCTCTCTGCCTCACCTGGGGTGTCCATGAGTGGCATCTGCGTCCCCACATCCGCCAGCCCTGGCCCTTGGCTCTTTGCAGCTGGACTATTTTAGTGTGCCCGGGGTATGCCATGGCTGAGCAAGTTTGGGGTCCCCAACGTGCTGAGTTGTCTCAGTGCTCTCACCTGCAAAGTGGAGGGTCTCCTGGGTTTGGGAGGGACTGCATGAGGAGGGACCTGCTTATTGACAGTGTCCCTGCCTGTGATCGGGGGGCTGTCCGGCTGGATAGGTCTGTGAGCCAGGATCTCAGCAAACAGATCTGACCGTGAGGCAGGGCAGTAGAAGTCACTGGGCCTTCTCATCAGGAAGACTGGCGTGGATCCCACCTGTGACCGTGGAGAGTTACCTCCTCTCTGAATCTTGGGGTGCCCATTTACAACATGGCATGGATAATGCCTGCCTCCAGGGGTGGTGAGGTTTTCAGACCAGAGAGAAGTCTTGTACAGCACATAGCTCCTGACAAGTGTGTAGAGGTAGTGTTCACAGGATGCTGAAGTTGTCAGCGCCAGAGAGGATGCCCGGTTCCAAGGGGTCCAAGCCCCTGCTCCTGTGGATGTGGCACTAAGCCTGTGCTGTCTTGAGACTTGGAAGCCCTGGGTGTGTGGTACAGCTGGCATGGGGGGCCACAGTGCCTTGGACAGGTTTGGGGCTGATGGTTCCCCCAGATGTGCATCCCACACCTTGGACCCCATGCTCCAGTTGTGTGGCCCTGAAGCCCTGTGGGTGCTGGACCTGGAGCCCTTGGAGGAGGGCTCTGTCCAGTTCACCTGGTGTCCGTGGGGCTAGGCAGGGTGCCTGTCAAGGCCACCCTCTCCTGGGTGACCTTGCTGCTCCCTCCTATCGCCTGCAGCCAGCTCCATCTCCAGGGGAAGGAAGGGATGACTTGGAGGGGGAGTTCACTGAAGAAACCATCAGGAATCTCGATGAGAACTACTATGACCCCTACTATGATCCCACCATCTCCCCGTCAGAGATCGGGCCTGGAATGCCGGCGAACCAGGACACCATCTACGAAGGGGTAAGGGGCAGGACCTGCTCTGGGCGGGGCTGGGGGCGGTGAGAGTGGTATGTGCCATCAGGGCCTGCTCTGGGCGGGGCTGGGGGCGGTGAGAGTGGTATGTGCCATCAGGGCCTGCCCTGGATAGGGCTGGGGGCGGTGAGAGTGGTATGTGCCATCAGGGCCTGCTCTGGATGGGGCTGGGGGCGGTGAGAGTGGTATGTGCCATCAGGGCCTGCTCTGGGCGGGGCTGGGGGCGGTGAGAGTGGTATGTGCCATCAGGGCCTGCCCTGGATGGGGCTGGGGGCGGTGAGAGTGGTATGTGCCATCAGGGCCTGCTCTGGGCGGGGCTGGGGGCGGTGAGAGTGGTATGTGCCATCAGGGCCTGCCCTGGATAGGGCTGGGGGCGGTGAGAGTGGTATGTGCCATCAGGGCCTGCTCTGGATGGGGCTGGGGGCGGTGAGAGTGGTATGTGCCATCAGGGCCTGCTCTGGGCGGGGCTGGGGGCGGTGAGAGTGGTATGTGCCATCAGGGCCTGCCCTGGATGGGGCTGGGGGCGGTGAGAGTGGTATGTGCCATCTCCAAAGCCTTTTCTAAAGAGGCCTCTGTGCTCGGAATTGGATCCGAGCAAGGAATGGTTTGTGTCCGTTCATGGCCTGTTCATTCCTTTATGAGGTCTCTGGGGACCTGCTCTCTGTTGCACTCACCCTGGTCCTCCTGGGCCTGGGGGAGGAGGCCCAACTGTGAGAGGCCTCCTGGCTTTGTGTCACACAGACCTTCCTTTGCACTTCCTCTCAGTCATTCTCTCTCCATCTGCATTTTATCACCGTCAGATTGGAGGACCTCGGGGAGAGAAAGGTCAGAAGGGAGAGCCAGCGATCATCGAGCCGGTAAGGAATGTACTTGCCCTTCCCTGGGACATGGGCATGTGGGGTGACCAGGTCTGTGGGTGCCCTGTACCTCCATGCACTGGTCACTTCGAGGAACTTCCTGACCTCACAGCCTGCACACCCTGCTTGTCACTGAGACTCATGAAGAGCCCCAGGTGGGGGAATGTTCTAGACCTTGACGGAGGGGTTGGGGTATGCATTGATCAATACATACCCCACCCTTGAAGCCCTGGAGGTGCTGGACCTGGAGCCCTTGGAGGAGGTGGCCTGGACCCAGTGTGGTTGTCTCCTGGGGTATCAGTTTTACCTGGGACACTGCTCAGTTACGTTTTGGAGGGAAACGGAGGAGGGTTAGCAGGTGGTGGGTGTCTGCACAGCCGTGAGAGTCTGGGGTACGGGGTGGTGGAGAGATAGTTAGTTCTGTCTCTCCATGCCTATTAAGCAACTATTTGGAATAAGTTTCCCAAAGCTGTTGAAACATGTAAGGCTGTTTATGAAGCCTTGTCAAGGGAATGAAATAAAACAGCATTGTGCTGAAATTCAAGCTGAGCAAACCCACTGTGTTGGGTAACGGAATCGTGGGTAAGATGATCATGTCGGGGACATTCAGATTCCAGATGCCCCTCCAGGGTCAGTGGGTTTTGTGGGGCCCCTCCCTGTGCTGGGATGCCCTTGTCCCTCAGAGAGCCCTAAGGTCTCAGAGGTGCCGAGGACAGGGCCTTGAAATCTCTTATGCAGGATGCACTGTGGTGTGCACAGTGGCATGGCTGGGAAGTGGCTCCAACCTGAGAGCGGGAGGAGCTGGACACTCCATCCATTCCACCATGTTGTCCAGGGGAGGAGGTGAACATCTTGCTTCATGACTGGACTCGAGGCTCGAGCTGGTCTATTGCTTCTGCTGCCAGGATTAGGCTCCCAGGGTCCAGTGACTTTGCAGCTCCTGCCATGGAGCTTTGAATGAGTTATATTTACTCTGGTCCCAATAAACTGAGTGGCGCTCAGGCTGTAGGCATGGGGATCACAGGGTTTCTGCTGCCAGGCCCCACCGAAGGGGGTGGTGGGCAAGGGCTGAACAGAGGAGGGGGCTAAGGAAGTAGAGGTGGTCCAGTACGGATTCCACGTCTCTAGAAAATCCATTTCCCTGAGCCATCTGCATGCAGTTAAGGAAAGACCCATCTGGCCTCCAGCCTGGTGTTTGTTCCTTCCCAGCCACCAGCCCATTTGGAGTGTCCATGAGGCCTCTGGCCAGTCCCCTGGAGAGATCATGTACATAGTTGAAATTTCTCAACCTGGAGCATTGCCAGATGCCCTCAGAGCCTTAGGCACATAGTAGCAGATGGCCAAGTCCTGCTGCACATCCCAGCCCTATCCCGAGGCTGGGGGCCAGACCTGTCCCTTCCTCCCGCCCCTGCCCACGTGACCTCCCTCCTGTGATATGTCTGTACCCCATGTATGCCTGGATACTTCCTGTTCCGACGCAGCACCCTCTCATTTGCCAGCAAGACAAGAGGCTCCTTGAAAGGACAAGAATCCACTTAGCTGAGTGGAGACGATTTACCAGCATCCCAGGGCTTCTGGCTGACCTGGACCTCAGGGCCCAGGAAGTCCCAGAGTCCATGGCTCATGTCGCTGGTAGACGTCCACTGGGGACATCTGAGTCTCCGTCTCCACTTTCTGCTGCAGGTTTCTTTTCTCAATGTGTGTCAGTAATACATGTCTGGACCTTCGTTAAGAGCCAGTTTGACTTCAGCAAAGTCTGACATCTTTTATTTCTTTTTGCGTAGGATTAACAATATTTGGTATACTTACCTTGGTATGCTAATGTATGGCAAAGTGACACGTGTCATCTCATATCCTTTCTTTCAAATATATATATATATATATATATTTTTTTTTTTAGAGGTAGAGTCTCACTTTGTTGCCCTCAGTAGAGTGCTGTGGCAACCTTCCAGCTCTTGAGCTTAGGGGATTCTCTTGCCTTAGCCTCCCAACTAGCTGGGACTATAGGCGCCTGCCTCAACACCTGGCTATTTTTTGTTGCAGTTTGGCCGGGGCTGGGTTCGAACCCTCCACCCTTGGTATATGGGGCCGGCGCCCTACTCACTGAGCCACAGGCGCTGCCCGTCATGTCCTTTCTTATACTCTTTGTGATAGGAGCTCCTGAGGTCTCTCTTGGCAAATGGCCCATGTGTGATGCAATATTGTTAACTAGAGGGAGGCCCTTCTGAGCATTCTGCTCCCCTCGTGAGATTTGAGACTGGCAGGGGTGGTGGGCTAGGTTGGTGTGTCAAGCGGGCCAGCACTCTGCCCAGGAAGGTTCAGGAATCCTCTCCTGTGCTTCCCAGGCCCACCTGGAGTGGTCTGCCACTGGCTGTCCCTCGAGATCCCACCCAGCCTTGCCCTAGTTCCTAGAGAACAAGGGCTCATGTGTCTGGGAAGGCAGCTGCAGTCCCCCAGGCCCTGCACAGCTAGGGGCTTCTCACTTAATCCCAGCTCATCTTCTGAGCCTTCTCAGCTGCCGTTGTCAGAGAGGAAATGGGAAAGCTGGAGTTGAGGAAGCTGCTGGCTGAACTCCCTGTGTACATCACATGCACAAATATTTCTCTGAATGTACATCTGTGTAAACACAGTGTACATCTTCCCAGCAACCAGGGAGCCCTGGTGGGCAGGACGGGGGTGCTGAGGAGCTCTGCAGCCCCCTGAATGGGTGTCCCTTCACTGGCTTGGTGCCCAGCACCTGCGGTGACCGGCCTGCTGGCAGCCGGCACTGCTCTGGCCAGGCAAATCTTTTCGCTCTTGGGAAGTGTGTTGTCTTAGGCTGTTTTGTGCTGCTATAACAGAATACCACAGACTGGGCAATTTATAACCAACAGAAAGGTTCTGGAGACTGGGAAATCCCAGATCGAGGGCTACACCTGGTAAGGGTCCCCGTGCAGCCCATCACATGGCCAAAGGTGTCACGTGGGTCAGGCAGAGAGGAGGAGGCTTGCAGCTTCCAGACCAGCAGCCAGAGCTGCCCCGGGGCCGCAGAGCCTTGGCTGGGGTGGCTAAGGGCGCCGTGTCAGGATTCAGGGGTGCGGCACCCACTTAAGGTGGTGAAGGGCGGCAAACGCTGATGTCTGACTACCTCTCTGGAGACCTGGCCCCCAGGTCCTGGCTCGCCTAGAAGACCTCTGAAGGGTCCTCCTTGCCCCCCCACTCCTGTCTGTCAGTTCTAATCTTTTTCACAAACCTCTGCTTGGCCACACCCTTGCTTCACTGTTCTAAAGATGCCTTTTACTTTTCGCATGACCAGGCTAAAAATCTTTCAAATCCTGAAGTTCTGTTTCCTTTCTAATTACAAATTCCACCTTTAAATCATTTCTCTCTGCTTGCCTCTGACTAAATGTGGTTAAAAGAAGCCTCCCCTCTCCATTAATACAGTGCTTAGGAATTTCTTCTGCCGGAGAGCCCAGTTCATTGCTTTAACATTCTGCTGTCCATAAAGCCCTAGGGCATGGATACAATTCAGCCAAGTTCTTTGTTGATTTATAACAGGGACAGCCTTTCCTCCAGCTTCCTTTAAGATACTCCTCATTTCCGCCGCAGACCTCATCTCAATAGCCTTTACCGTCTGTATTTCTGCCAACATTCTGATCATGACCACTGAAGTCATCTCTGAGATGTTCCAGACTTTTCCTGAAGCTGCGCTCTTCTCAGGCCTCCCCAGAATCACCCTTCATGCTCCCTTTTCCACAGTACAGACTTTTCTGGGTCTGCTTCTCCAAGCTCTTCCAGCCCTGCCCATTGCCCAGTTCCAAAGCTGCTGCTGCATTTTTAGATATTTGTTAGAACAACAGCCCTGCTTCTTCGTACCAATCTTCCGGCATTCTTCTTGTGCTGCTGTAACAATGGGCTGGGTAATTTAAAATGAACAGAAGTTTATGGGCTCCCAGTTCTGGAGGTTGGAAGTCCAAGAGCCCAGTGTGGTCATTTGGCCAGGGCCTCTGTGCCACAGCGTGACGCAGCAGAAGGCAGTGGGGAAGGGGCGAACCCATCCTTTTATATTGAACCCCTCCCACGTTAATGGCATCAGTCCATTCATGAAGGCAAGAGCCTTTATGGCCTGATCACCTCTTAAAGGTTCCACCTCTCCACACTGCTGCATTGGGGATTAAGTTTCCAACACGTGAGCTTTGAGGGCCACGTTTGAACCACAGCACTTGTCCAACTTCCACAAAAGGACCACTTTCTTGCAAAGCAAAGTCCAGGGCACAGCGGCATCGGTCATCACCAAGAGCAGCCATTCATCTATCCCTTTGTTTTGGACGAAGAGGAGGCAGGGACATCTACCCCAGGACAGGTGCCTTTTGCCCTGTTCTGCGGTCACTAGAATCAGCGGGTAGGAGGATCACGGTTCATTGCCTGCATGTGACTAGACCATGCAGTGTGCAGGACAAGTCTGCCTGGCAGGGTCTGGCAGAAATGTGTGGTCCCAGGACCCCCAGGGACCGTCCGTGCTGCCTTCTCAGGGGCAGATCCCTGTGGGGGTGGGATCCTTCCCTCCCTGGAAGGGAGCGCTTTGCCTCAGATCCCCCTGAGGTGGGTGGGAACACGGAGGCCATGCGGGGCACTGGGGGTGCCTGACCCTGGCATTGTCAGAGTGGAGAGAGAAGTGAAGAAAAGAGTCCTGCCCCAGGAAGGGGGGCTGGGAAGGGGGGTCTCAGGGCAGGAAGTGCCTCCTGGGCCAGGTGGCTCAGTCCAGTAGGGAGCTGCAGCCCACTCTCCTGCCACTGCCCACATCATTGCCTTTCCCAGAGCTCAGGTAACCAAGCGGGCTGGAGGCTCTGTCTCCGTTTAAGGTGAGAGTGAGTGAGGTCAGGGCCTCGATGTAGGTGGGCCATGGCTAGTAAGGTGAGTGGCTGGGGAGGGAGGGCTGCCGAGCATCCAGGTGAACATGGCTGGGTTTCCTGTGTGCTCTGGGCTTCTGCTGTGGGTGTGGGAGGAAGCATTCACCACCTGAGGAGGGTCAGCTGGAGGCCACAGCACCAGGACAGTAGTTGTCAGTCCGGGGCAGAGGTCCAGCCTGGGGCTTGCATTGCCTTTCTCCCATCTGAGCCCCTATGTCCTGGGGTCCTCAGGTGGCTGTGGGCATATCCCCTTGGGCAGACCAGGTGGCCTGATGATCTGGGTCCCTCTCCCTCATCCTGGCATTTTCTGGCGCTTCTCTGGTGCTGCCCTCACGGGAAGCCTGTCTGTCCCTGGGCATGGACCAGGACTGGTGTTCTGCCTTGGAATGCCAGGAGGATAGTCACTGCAGTCCCCAGAACAGCTGCCATTGTAGATTCTGCTGCCCATGACCCCATGGGGACAGCCAGGAACTGACTTGGGGGCTGAGGTCTACGGGCCTCTTGGCCACCCAGCTGAAGGCTGTCCACGTGGCTGGGGTCTGAGTGCTGGGAGGGCGAGCCTGCCTCAGACGCCCTCTCTCTGTCTCCATGGCTGGGAGGGTGGGCCTGCCTCAGATGCCCTCTCTCTGTCTCTGTGGCTGAGGTCTGAGCTGGGAGGGTGGGCCTGTCTCAGACGCCCTCTCTCTGTCCATCAGGCTGGGGTCTGAGCTGGGAAGGTGGGCCTGTCTCATACGCCCTCTCTCTGTCTCCGTGGCTGGGAGGATGGGCCTGTCTCAGACGCCCTTTCTCTGTCTTCCAGGGCATGCTCATTGAGGGACCGCCTGGCCCAGAAGGCCCTGCCGTGAGTATCAAGCTTTATTTCCCATGACTTGAGGGAGGCATTCTTGGGGGGAAGGGTTGGTGATACCACTTAAATCTGTATGGAAATGAAGGGGAGTTGCCTCTGTTGCAAATACTCGGGGGCCTAGGGCTTCCCTGGCCCTTGCCTCCACCCTGGGTGAGCCGGGTAGGGGTTGGGCTCTGCCTGTCCTGTGTCTTTGACCCTGTCTTGGCTTTATTTTTAATTCTAGGGTCTTCCTGGACCCCCAGGAACTACTGGTCCCGTTGGCCAAGTTGGTGACCCTGGAGAAAGGGTAAGAGGTGGACTTAGGTCCCTGAGATCACATCTCTGTGGGGTTGTCGTGCCTTCTCCCTGCTCTGTGGCCCAGTTTGTCCCCTGAGAGTGGACGTGACAGTGGGCACATTGATTTCTTTCTTCAAACTGCCCCTCACCAGGTGCCTCTAACACCAGTCCCTCTGCAGATATTCATGGAGGTTATCTGTTCCTTGGCCCTATGCCGGGCAGGCAATTTGGGAGGAGTATATCCAGCAGGTCCCTGGAGGCCACCAGTGGTCAGCTGGCAGTAGGGCCCCAAGGACCTGCAGTAGCCAGACAGGCAATGGCAGTGGTGGCTGCAGAGCCCTGGGCTGTTGCTGGGCCTTGCCTGGTGCAGCTCCCCCGCCTGGGATCAGCGTTGTCCCACTGCCGTGAGAGAGCCTCCCCGGCCTAGTTTCTTCCCCTCCTGGCCCTGGGTCAGAGGACCTGGGGCTGTAGCCCTGCCAGCTGTGATTTCCCTATGACACCTGGTGGGCACCCTGGAGTACTGCAGCCCATGGGTTCCTGTCTGGGTTTATCTTTCCTCCTTTTGATTTTCTTGCTGTCCTGATGAATGTTGGTATGAGCACAGCAGCACGGGGGCTGATGAATGAAGGGCTAAGGTGTAGGTGACAGAAACAAGGTGTGCGTGTGACTCTTGGTGGGTGTTTTTCCCACGGCCGGGCCCACTGCCTGCAGCAGAGTGTGGACCTTGCAGGTATCTGCAATGGCAGATGGAGGGCTGGGTGGGGTCGCACGGGAGGTGGTGTGCAACATCAAAGTCCCATGGCTAGGGACTCTTCAGAATTTGTTTGGGGGTGTCTTGCGTGAGTGCCTAGAGGCTTTGCAGCATTCCTCAGAGTGGTGAGCTAGGTCACCCCGGGGCCCCCGGAAAGATTGGGACGGGTTCTGTGAGAGTAGTCACGGCCATGGACCTCGAGGTGTCCTGCTCCTCCTCAGTGCCAGAGTCGAGGAGGGGCTTGAGCCATCACCCCATCCGGTCTCCCTCATTTGACAGATGGGCAGGCTGGTGGGGCTTGCAAGGGCCCACGGGGAGATGGAGGTGCATTCAGGGTTGAGCCCAGATTCCTGATGCCCACTCTTACTCTCAGGCTCAGAAGAAAACCAAACGCAGAGCTGGGTGTCCCCAAGGGAGCTGCTGGGCCGGGTGGCTCTTACTCAGTCCCTCTCCGGCATCGATGCCCAAAGGGTCTTGTTTCTGTGCCTCTCACCAGTGTGTTTCCATAGGTGTCTGGCTCTCTCTGGCTTCCCGGGATATTGTTGACAGACCTCAGTGGGTCTGAAATAATTGGGGCTGTGCACTTGTGAGTGGCATTTCAGCATTTCCAATAATCCCATAGTGACGGTGCCCTGTCCCTGAGGGATGTTAAGCAGTCTCTGTTCTTCAGAGCCCTTGGGCAGGTAGGGCTGGCAGTGAAGATCAAGTGGGTCCTTCTGTCCATAGACTCCCACGACCCACACCTGTTGTACTCACCAGAAGGGCCCAGAAGCCAGGGACTGGCTCAGCGCTGCTTGCTGGCATCCCCCACACTCGGTAGAGTGTGTGTCCTAGTGTGGCCCAGCAGTGTTTCTGCCAGAGAAATTTTACATGTGTTCAGAACATCTTTGAGGGGGCCCTCCTCCCCCGTGCACTCCTCAAGTGTGCATGTGTTCTAAGGTAACTCAGTGAGTGAAGTCTGATTTGACTGCTTTTTTTGATTGCTCTGGCTAAAAAACCTCTAAATCTCAGCAGTCCACTGGATAGTGTAAAGTTCTTGTTTGGAAATAAGCTTATATATCTTGTAAGTGACCCCCGGGAGCTCCAGCGGTTGCTGGCTGGCCTCTACAAGCTGTTGCTTTCGGGTTGACTTTGCACAGATTTTCCATTTGCAGCATATTTATTATTTTGGTTAAAGAAGTATCTTTGGCCTCGGGTCTGTGAGTGGCTTCCTGGAGGCCTGTGTTTGCCTCTGGAAAGCCTCCCAGGTTTCCTTCCGGACACCGCAGGGACAGAATGGAGGCTGTGTGTGTCCCAAGGTGTTTCTTCAGCTCTTTGCACAAGGGAGCCTCCCTCCCTGTGTAGTTGAGAAACATTGACTGCCCTGGGAGGAGGCCCCTGCCTGCCCATGACCCCACTATGTGCAGAATCAGCTTGCTGCCCTGCTCTGCTTGACCAGCTGTCTTCCCATCTGCAGGGGCTCCAACCTTGGCCCTCCTTTCCATGTTTCCGGCTTAGGCTGGGATTTTGCTTGAGTACATTTTCTGTGCCTTGAGAAGGTTTATAAGAATAGAAGTTACTGCCCCCCAGCTAGAATCCGGGAGATGTGCCATATCCCTGGGACCAGCCTTGGGGCTGTGCTGTCACCACCACCCTTCTGGATTCATGCCCAGGGTGGGGTCAGGTGGAGGGACACAGGCCAGGTCACTGGCAGTGTGACAGAGAGGGCGAGTCCATGGCAGGACGTGTGGCTGCTGTCCAGCATGGGGGATTCGAGAAGAGCCATGGTGAGGCAGGCAGGCCGCGAGAGGTTCCTTGCCCTTCTGTCTCCCAGCTTTCTGGGGACAGGATATGCAGACCCAGTCTTTCCTTGTACCTAGAAAGTGATAGTATCTTGACAGAGTTTGTCAGAGAGGCTCCTGCACATGCACCCATGGTCTAGGGTCATTCCAACATGATGGCTCTGTAGGGAAGTGGCCACAGGCTGGGCACCACCATCCCCCGCGGCCTGGCCTGGCTGAGGTGACGGTCACCCTTCAGGGTCCAGCACTGGGGCCATGTATCACTTAGGAGTCACATCGTTACCCCCGTTCAGTGTCATGAAAAACGGAAACATAGCGTTGAGATGTAGCTCCATCTTCCAGCCCAGGGGACTGAGTCTTCATGTGAGATACCACAGTGCTTGGCAAAATTTTTTGACAATCATTTAAAGAGATAGTAAATGCAGGTTCATGATGACAACTAAGCAAGACTTGTCTCAAATTTTGGAAGTACTTTGGAAGGATTCATTGGGGTGGAGGGCATTCTTTCCTTTCTCCTCCAAACTGTCTCTTTCTTTTAGGACTTTGGGGTTATCCTGGTTAATCTCTCTTCTCACTTTTTAGGATTATGTCAGGTGTAGGTGAGAGGAAGCATCCCGTCATAAGAATGAATATTCTCTCACAGCCCTGGGGTCATTTCCCCCACTCTGGCTTAGAAAGAGCGGGCAGCAAGAACACAGAAATGAGGCCTTTGGAAATGGGCAACCGTGGGCGAGGGCCTGCAATCGGTGGGCTTCCTTCCTTCCTTCTAGCGCCCCACGCCTGGGGAACAGGGGTGTACACACACACATACATGCACACACACACACAGGCACTCAGGCTGGTACTGCAGAGACCCAGGTCGTCCTTGGGAGGCGCTGACCGCAAGCTTTAATTGGAGGGCTTGGTTTGGGATCGATTCTGATGCAGAAAGGTCTTTTGCAAGCAGCTGTCAGCATTAGATTCCAAAGACAAAACCTGGGTAGCAAAACATGTTCTGGGTCTTTCTTTCTTTTTTGTAGAGACAGAGTCTCACTTTATGGCCCTCTGTAGAGTGCCGTGGCCTCACACAGCTCACAGCAACCTCCAACTCCTGGGCTTAAGTGATTCTCTTGCCTCAGCCTCCCGAGCAACTAGGACTATAGGCGCCCGCCACAACGCCCGGCTATTTTTTGGTTGCAGTTTGGCCGGGGCCGCGTTTGAACCTGCCACCCTCGGTATATGGGGCGGGCGCCTTACCGACTGAGCCACAGGCGCCGCCCCGGGTCTTTCTTTCTTAAACAGGATTTTTTTGTCTTCTGAGAATTTTTTTTTCCGAAATGACAGGTGAGAGTAATTTGGCAGTGTCCAGGAACGTGTTTTTTTAAAGGTGTAAATCCTTGGACCTAGTAATTTTGCTCCTAGGGACTTATCTAGCAGAATGTGCCCTTGTTTGTCATAGTGCAAAGTGGAACGGATGCATCGTGTACTGGGAGAGAATTATCATGCGTGGGAGACTCTCCGGGCACAAAGCAAGGAAATAGGCCATCGCTGACTGTGGAGAGAGAGCAAAGTGAAGAGCCACAGGGAGGGACAGTCCCACTGGAACAGAGACACTCCTCTCAAGCCGCACATCCTGTGCAGTGATGGGGGAGTCACGTGGCGTATGTCAGACGTGCAAGTTTCCAGCTTGGTAGCATGGGCAGAACTTGAGCGCTGGTTATATCTGGAGACAAAAGGGGGGCTTCACTTTCACTCCATAAATCAGTATTGTACATTTCTCAAGAACATGAGTTATCTCTTAGACTTGCAGAAAAGTAACTACAGTAGTGCCTTCATTGTTGACCACCTCCCTGCACCGACCACCCGTAAGTTGACCTGATTTTCACAGACTGGACATGTGCCTCATGCTCACGGCAGTACAGTAGGCCTGGTTCCTTACGTTAACCACCAGTTATGGTGACCAGTTTGGTGATCAGTTTGTTACCGTCCCTTGGGTAGTCACCTTTACTTACGGAAAGGCAGGAGGGTTTTGGTTCAGGCCCAGACGATTCCGCACCCTTCTAGAGAGCTCTCATCCCGGTTCTTGGTCTTTCCCAGCTGAGCTCTGGGCTGAGTCGCACATTTCTGAGCTTTGCTGTCCCGCATTTGTCATCCTGGACTGTGGCCCTGGGGTCCTTTCCAATGGGGGGAGTTAAGCTTCCATCTCTACGCAGAACACCTGCCATCTACCCAGAGTCCACATTGGTGAAATAGTTGTTGATAACACGTGGTTCTGAAAACAAGACCCTTGGTTGGTTTTACACTTGTATGGTCCTGAAGCCAGCCAGATTACTCTAGAGCAATGGTTTTCAACCTTTTTTTTTTATCTCACAGCATACTTAAATCTATATAGTTAAACTTCCTTGGCACACTTAAATTATGTTGCTCAAAAAGAAGGAGTAAAAATAGGAACATACTTATTATGCTTTGAACTTCTTTTGAAAACAATTTAATTAGTGATATTTAAACATTTTCATGGTACACCTGAGATCTCTCATGGCACAGCACGTGTTGAAAATCACTGCTCTAGAGAAACCAGCCCTGTGGCTTTGCCTTGGTCTTGCCTTACAGGCCAGAGGAGCTGGGTCTGGGGAGGGGGCTATGTCGTTTGTGTAAGTAGAATTCTCAAAATTGTTCCAGGTGAGTTTGCATTCTTGTGGATGGTCCCTTCATTTACTCTGTATCTTTACATGTCTAAGCAAGTGGACACCTGCTCCCGACTTCCATCTGAGCCACCACAGGCAGGTGGTGGAGCCGGATGAAGGAGGAGCCGCTTGCTGGCAACACAGGATGAACTGGGCCTTGATTTATTTATTTATTTATTTTTATTAAATCATAGCTGTGTACGTTAATGCGATCATGGGGCACCATACACTGGTTTTATAGACCGTTGGACACATTTTTATCATACTGGTTAGCATAGCCTTCCTGGCATTTTCTTAGTTATTGTGTTAAGACATTTATATTCTACATTTACTAGGTTTCACATGTACCCTTGTAAAATGCACCGCAGGTGTAATCCCACCGATCACCCTCCCTCCACCCACCTCCTCCCTCCCTCCCCTCCCTCTCCCCCTTCCCCATATTCTTGGGTTATAACTGGGTTATAGCTTTCATGTGAAAGCCATAAATTAGTTTCATAGTAGGGCTGAGTATGGTGGATACTTTTTCTTCCATTCTTGAGATACTTTACTAAGAAGAGTATGTTCCAGCTCCATCCATGTAAACATGAAAGAGGTAAAGTCTCCATCTTTCTTTAAGGCTGCATAATATTCCATGGTGTACATATACCACAATTCATTAATCCATTTGTGGATCGATGGGCACTTGGGCTTTTTCCATGACTTAGCAATTATGAATTGGGCTGCAATAAACATTCTGGTACAAATATCTTTGTTATGATGTGATTTTTTGGTCTTCTGGGTATATGCCTAGTAGAGGAATTATAGGATTGAATGGCAGATCTATTTTTAGATCTCTGAGTGTTCTCCAAACATCTTTCCAAAAGGAATGTATTAATTTGCATTCCCACCAGCAGTGTAGAAGTGTTGAACTGGGCCTTTTGAGCCCCGAGTTCTGGTGTCTTGCTGGACATGGGGACCAGGGAGGGGGCTTTTGGGAGGAGGAACCCCTGGGAGGAGGGGGCTCCTGGGAGGAAGGGGCCCTAGGAGGTGTGGTCCCTGGGAGGAGGGGCTTGGCACCTCCCACCCTCCTCCTGGCTCGTGTTCACTGTGCAGAGTCTGGCCAAGGCCTGTTGGGAGGCAGCCTCCTCCTCTCTCTCTTGAGTTCCTCGAGATCCAGCCCAGGCCTCCCTCCCTCATCAGCGCTCCTGCCTTTCCTGATCCTCAGCTCACAGCCATGCTCGCGTCCCTCCCTTCTCTGGGATGGGCTTTCTGGGGATCCCTGCCATGGGGTCCTGCGTCCTTGTGAGCACTTCCAGCATATTCCCGGGTGGCTGTGTCTTCCAATCCGCCCACTCTCACCACAGCCCCACTCTGTCCCCAGTGGTTTGCTGACCCAGCTATCTTGGCCTCTTGTCCACAGGGTCCCCCTGGACGCCCAGGCCTTCCTGGGGCTGATGGCCTGCCCGGCCCTCCGGGGACCATGCTTATGCTGCCTGTGAGTATCCTTGTCTGGGGGCAGGTGGCTGGGAGGGCAGGAACTCTTCTTCCTGGGTGGGGCCCAGGTTAGGGGGCTCCTGGGCATGGGTGGCCTTTCTCCATTCCTGTCCCGTGAGGTCTCATGCTCAGCTCCCCAGGGCATCAGCTGGTGCTTGTCAGCTGGGGGGCACCAACATGTGGCGTCGGAGGCTACCCTCAGGGGTCATCTGTCATCTTTTGTACCCAAGGTGGTTTCATTCCAGAACTTTCTAGATTTGGATCTAAGTAACGTGTCCAAATGAGGCACAGGCCTGTGTCTTTTGTGTCCATAACAGAGTGGAGGAGTCCCTCTGATCTCTGCTTCACAGGCTCTGTGGGTGGCCCAGGGCCCAGTGCCCCGCCATGAGCGATGGCCCCACTGGGTGCACCCTCCCTGCCCCTCAGCCCCAAGCGGGCCTGTGAGGAGAAGGGGGACACTCACACCAAGTCCCCTTTGAAGAAGGTGACGATTAGTTCTCAGGCTTTTCCTTGGGGCACCTGATACAGGCGGCATTTCATGTTAGCCCTGAGATGTATCTTATAGTCAGGATAGCCCTGGCTCACCTCAGACAGTTGCCCTGCTTTTGACAGGCATTTTCTAGAAATGATCACGAGCTGAACAGAACCTCAGGCTCAGTGAGCTGAGCTCCCCGGGGCATTCTGCTGACGAGGCAGAGTAGACTCGGGGGCCGGGTGTCTGAGCTGGGTTCATCTCTGAAAGGCAGTGGTGCCCTTCTGTCTGAAAGAAAACTGTACATGCATCCCCTTGGTCACCAGCACCCACCTCCCCCCTTAGGCCTGAGCTTGACCTGCCCCTGACCTTGTAGGTCTGCTGAGGAGGCAGCAGGAGGGTGAGCCCCGCACCTGGGCTGCAGCAGGTGTCCGGAGTGCTGGTCTTGGGCATCCGTCTCATGACTGAGACTTGCTTTCCAGAGCCTGGTGCTGCCCATCCACCTGGTGCCCAGGGCCTGGGCTTGGTTAGGGCCCAGCATGGAGCAGGGATGATTTTCTAGGCCTCCTTGATACAGCCATTTCCATTCTGCCTGTGGCCTTTCTTGACAATAATTGGGGGCTGTGGGGTGTCAGGGGAGCTGCTCTGACACCAGAAAGGGCTTCCTGGGGCTTCAGATATCCCTGGGGGCTGGGGCAGCTCCGTGCTTCTGGGGTGAGTAGGGTTTGCGGTAGGGTGACCCTTGCTTTGCATCTGCAGTTCCGATTTGGTGGCGGTGGTGACGCGGGCTCCAAGGGTCCCATGGTCTCAGCCCAGGAGTCCCAAGCGCAGGCCATCCTGCAGCAGGCCAGGGTGAGTAGCACAGGTCCCATCCAAGTGTGACAGGTCCCAGCCCTGAGGATGATGTGACTGGGGACTGGCTCAGGCCCAGCTTGGGGTGAAGTGCTTCCCGGAGCCCAATGTGCCTGCCTTTGGTGGGGAGCCACAGAAGCATCCAGCCCTCGGTGTCCTGAGGGATGTCCTGGGGGGTTTCTCGGGGTCCTTGTCCACTCTGAGGATCCAGATTCTAACTTCCTGACAGGCCACCTCCACCCTGAGCTGAACCCCGCTCCGCCATGTGCACACTCTCTGCTGGGGTCCCAAATGCAGAGAGAAGCCCCAGTGGCTCCTGCAAGTGGTGTCTGGGCACCTCTGAGTGAAACTCCCTGGGCCCCAGAGCCCCTGGCTCTCAGCCTGGGGGTTCCTAAGAAGCTGGGTCTACAGAGGAGAGTTGGCCTCCTTGCCATAAGTTAGCTAACTAGTGAGCTGAGTTTTAATTGACACTGGTCCAGATTGCTGATTGCCCATGATAGGAGTAAACCCTTCCCTGTGGGCTGGGGTGGGTGGGCAGGCGATCTGTCAGTGGGGCGTGCAATGAAGCTGCTAGATAATGCCTTGTTTGGGAAATATTTGTGTGGCTCCCTGAGCGGCCTGGAGTCAATGTTAATGATTGCAGGGCGTGGATAATTACAGGATGGTGTAAGTACAGAGTTGTTGCTATGGAACAAATTGCTGGAATGATGCGGGATGGCGTGTGGCAAACCCTATTACCTGCAGCTAGATTAACGGACGTGGGCCTGCCTGGCTCGCCCTTTATCTGTGGGTATTTCAATTGAAGCCAAGTGAGGGATGGGCTTAGGAGAAGATTTCATAATGCAAAATAATCTTCTGAAATAAAAATGACATCCTGCTGGGGAGACAGAGTCATGTGCAGGAGAAGCAGTTCTTTGGGAAACAGGTGGGGCCTGCGAGGTGGCAGGTGGGAGCCATTCCGGATGGGGTTATGGGTGACAGAGAGCCCAGGGTGGTGTGGGGTTCATTATCCCCCCAAATGCCTCCCCAGCTGCTGGAGTGTGCTCCAGGTGCCTCCTGTGCTGTGACATAGCCTGATCTCCCTGGCAAACACCCACCCTTGCAACTTCCCCCCAGAGAGGGAGGCTCATTCCAGTTCAGCAGGGGGTGAGGGTCAGGAGTGGCCCTCGCAGTGTAGGGAAGAGGAAGGAGCTGGAGGGGCCCAGATGGAGGAGATGGAAGCCACCCTGGCTTCCCTGTGTTGGTCAGCGCTGAGAGAGCCCCAGTTAGTAAGGTGGGTGGGCTCCCAGAGCCTCCATCCTCGCCCTGTCCAGTTCGCCCCTTCCCTTCTGCCTTGCCTCTTCCTCAGCATGTCCCTTCTTCCTTTGCAGCTGGCATTGAGGGGACCAGCTGGCCCAATGGGCCTTACCGGGAGGCCTGGCCCCATGGTAAGTCATTGGTGGTCTGGGAGCTGGGTGCCCTGTCTGGTTTGGCCTTGCCTGTGTCCACAGTGGACAGTGGTGGGTGGCCGTGCAGTTATGTGGAGACAGGGTGGCCCTCGGCCAGTCTCTGTGTCCAGTATAGACAAGCTGCGTCCTGGTGCTACTCTAGCCCTGTGTGGGGATGGGGCGGGGGTACGACTGTGCCTTGAGGTTGCCCTGGGGGGAGTCTGAGGTAAAGCTGACATCAGCCATCCCAGGGAGACATCCCCCACTTCTGTCCAAACCGGAAAGGACTTGGAAGAGCTGAGGGGAGGGGGGGATAGGCTCTTCCTCATCCCCGTACTGTGAGCATAGAACTTGCCCTGCAGAGTACATATTACGAGTTGTAATCCCCACATTTTCCATCAAGGGCACCTCAGCAGTAGGTGTGGCCCCTTGGAGGAACAGGGGCCTAGGGAAGTCCCAGGCCCCCCTCTTAGACCAGTGGTGATTTTGCCTGGTGAACTGGGGGTCCAAGCTTCTTTCTTCCAAGGCCCCATCAATCATGGCAGCCCTGTTTCAGAGTCAAGATAACTCAATGCGGAACAGCCACTGGGGTCCTAGCCTTGCCCTGCTCAGCCCTTCTTAGCTCTACCCAGGCCTCCCTCAGATGCAGGCTCAGTGCTGGGCACAGCGGCCGGGTTCTGGGCTCTCCACATGTGAGTTTGCCAGGAGGTACAGAACTTTCGTACCACTGGGTCTGGGCTCAGTCCCCTGCTCATAGAGGCTGATGTAGGGCCGGCCACCCACTTCCAGGGCACCTTTGCCGGATGGCTGTAGAATGTGTACATGTGCCCAAAGCTGAGGACAGACCAGAGTCAGTTCATCCTGGAGAGAAACGTCTCCATGAGCCTTGTGGTTCTGCGCAGCTCCCCCGTCTAGAGTTTAGTTCCAGATTAGGAAGAAGCCCAGACGTCTCCTGCTCTGGTTCTCTTCGAGTCCATGAGTCGGGCTCTGGGTGCTGAGGACTATGTGTGGCAACAGGGTGAGGCCCTGCCCTGTCCCCTTGCCCGGCCACCCCAGCAGCCTTCCCCTGCTCCTGTCCCTCCTCTGAGCAAGTGTTAACCCAGCCCTGTCTCCCTAGGGCCCTCCTGGGAGCGGAGGACTGAAGGGCGAGCCGGGAGACATGGGGCCTCAGGTACGTGGGAACCTTGCCTTTGCTCTCTGGAGGGCACATCCATTCTTGGGTGCAGTGACTGTGAGGGTGATGGCGCCCCAGCTGCTGCTTTTCTTCAAGGAAGTGAGTGGGATTGCCGTGGCTTTCTGCAACACTGTCTCACTCTGGGCAAATCCATGTGCTGTCCCCCTAAAGCCCACATGTTGGCAGATGGGACCACAAGTCGCAGGCTGGATCGTCAAGCTCAGGGCAAGACTTTGCTCTTTCCTCTGTAAAAGGTAGACCCACCACTGAGTCTGTGTCCTCTGATTCCTGCCAGGGTCCTCGAGGAGTGCAGGGTCCACCTGGTCCAGCGGGGAAGCCTGGAAGACGGGTAAGTATTTGGTGCCCATGAGTTCATGGCTCAGTGACCACAGTTTGGGCTGATAGAGCCCCAAGTCTGGGGTGGGGCTGCCCACTCTACAGTGCCTCGAGGCACAGGCCAAGTTCGTAGCACAAGGCAGCTTGTTTCACTCCATTTGAAGGGCACGTCCATCTCCAAAACCGCATCTGAGCCAGCTGCTTTGTGTCCTGGGGGTAGATACAGCTGACCTGTCCCTGACACCCAGTCTCTGCCTTGAGTGTCTTTATCTAGTTTGATAAACATTTTAGATTAAAGCAATTTCCCAGGACTTGGGCAGCAAGTGTTGTGAAGGTAAAATTATCACTGGGCCTTATGTCTCTGGGGAAGCATCATTTCTGCAGAAATAGCCCCAATTTAGGGAGAACAGTCAGGTGCTGCTCAGGCCAGAGGACTGGCTTCCCTGGCTACCTGGCACTGTCTGGCTGGCACATTGTCCTCCTGAGTGGAGCTAGCACGTCCCACATGACCGTGGCTGCTGAAACTGCTGGACACCAGACAACCCCCATCACTGTCTAACAAATGGACCTTTTCAATCAGTGACTGTTTCTGGTGACAGTATTTGGTGTAGTGTTGTGTTCGTTTGGGCCTCTTCCAGCAACACTGTCCACCCAAGATACCACTTAGCCGCTTCAGCTTCTGAGTCTGAAGACAAAAATGAGTAATTCCCTCTTGGTTCCAGGTGCCCCTACCTTGGGAATGAACTGTAGACAGTGAAAATGAAGAGGCTGGGGCGTGACAGGTCCAGGGATCTGGGGAGGGATCTGGGCACCGAGGTGGGGGGCTAGGTTGGACAATCCCAAAAAGGGCCACCAAGGCTGGAATTCGGTGATTCTTGGTTGACAATTGTGTGATTTATCTTGGTCCAGATTCTGAGAAGTATTTTATTCCCTTAGGGTTTTCTTATGTATCTTGTAAACACGTAACTGTCTAGCCTTACCAGAAATAATCTCCTTGTCAGGGCAAGGTTAAAAGGCGAAAAGGGAGAAGATAAGGGAAGAGGTTTGTCGTGTGGCCAGTGGCAGAGTGCAAGTATGTCAGGGCCATGAGTGCTGCCGGGTGTGAAGCAGGCCCCACGGGTCCCCTGGGAAGAGAGGACAGTGGCCATGGGGCCCAGAGCTGCGGGCCAGGCTCCTGGTGTTTGAGCAACCTCCCAAGTTCTTTGCCAGGGTATCCTGTGGGGAGCGAGTCCCTGTCAGTTATGGAAGTGTCCCGATGTTTAGCAGGAGTGTCATGCTGTGCCTGTGAACTTTTCTGACAGACTTTTCTTGATTTCTAAAAGCATTTGGAGATTTCAGGAGAGGCTCCTGCAGGCCCTTGGGCTGCCAGGCAGGTTGTGGCACTCCCCTGAGTACCAACTGGAGCTGGAGCTGTGTTGGGGAGCCTTTTGTGAGCTGAGCATTCACTCACTAAGCTCTTCCCTCCCCCGATGCAGACATATCCCTGTGGCCTGCTCAGATCCCTCTCTGTCTGGTCTGCTGTTCCCAGGGGCTGCCTCTGCTGTCTTTGCGGTCGGTACTTTGGGACCCAAGGCTGCCACTCCCCGTGTGCCCTCTGCTTGGCGATGGCCTTGTTCAATGAGAGCACATGGCGACGGGGAACAGGGTGTGCCTTGCTGGTGAGCGAGGTCTGGCTGGATTTAATAACTGCCAGCAAGTCCCTGCCCTCTGGTGGGCTCTCCCCGTGGTGAGTGTGGGGAGCTTCATCATGAGCTCTGGAAGGTCCAGGCCTTTCCCAGCCCATGGCCAGTCAGGGGACCCCTCATTACACAAGGTGGGCTTCTCCTTGGTTGTTTCAGGGCCAGGCTGTCTAAGCAGCTTTGTGGTCTGAGAGACAGGTGCCCTTCCGGGCCTTGCTATCTTCCTGAGTCAGGTGGACTACCTAGATCTTTCTCTCTCTCCCTTGTGAGTCTCTGGCCTTTCATTTGCCTTCTGAGTAGTGGAAAGGCGCCATCCTGCCCAGTCACATCCTCAGCACACCTCACAGGGGCTGCACACTGATGGCCCCCACAATGACGGCTCACATGATGGTTTCTCCCCCAGTGTGGCCTCACCGGCTGCATCATGCTGTCCTCTCAAAACCTGAAGGGGCAGTGGCACTGTCTGCTTTGGCAGTTGAGGATGGCCCCAGAAGGCCAGCCCCAGGTGTCCAGTCCTGTGCTGTGAGACGTGGTGCATCCGGGTCCTCTGACCAGCCTGGCCATGCAGGCTGGGCCCGTGGCAGGCGTGTCCTCACATGCTTTAATAGGAAGCCACTGCTCGGGGCCCTCGGTGACAGCAGGCTCTTTCATACTGACAGTTTTTCTCTGTTCTAGGGTCGGGCTGGGAGTGACGGAGCCAGAGGAATGCCTGGACAAACTGGCCCCAAGGTAGGCTGCTGTATGCCTTCTGGTGCCCCCGGGTCTCCGGCCCCTCACCCCTGTGGTCACACTGATGATGTCACCAAGATACTGGATATGTGACAGCTGTGGTTATGATGACAAGTGACATTCACTTGGGTCAGTTGCTCTGGAATCTGATGAAGACGGGTGGGACTCAGCATTTATTTCATAAGCAAGTGTGACCATCACAGTTTTCTTGGAGAGGGTGGTTGCTCCTTTCTAGTGGGTGGTGCGCCCGGGTCGGGGCGGGACCAACCGTGAGACTGTTCCTGGAGGTGCAGGGGCTGTGGTGACACGGGCAGGGGCGAGTCTGTGTCAGGGGCGGGAGGTCCCATCCAGGCCGGGGCTGTCTGTGCTCTGGAGCCCCCATGTGGGTACTGACAAGCGCTGCACGGGGTGCTCATCCCCTGGGGCCACTGCTGGGCTTGGGTGTGTCGACCTCTCAATCCCCGACTTTGGTGTGTGGCACCGTCCCCATTCGTGCCCCCCCCCCCCCTTCTCAGCCCCTGGAAGCATTTGTCCAAGGCCATGGGAGGTACCTGAGTTATAACTGAGGAGCCCTTAATGGGGACAATAGCCATTATATAGAAGGGGGGATAGAGGCTGCGTCAGGAGTAAATGCCAGGTGTCCACCATCCCTGGCCTGCGACCCGGAATGGCTGGAGGCCACTGTGCTTCCCCTGAGCCGAGCAGGGGCCTGGGTGCTGGATGGAGGAGACGGTGTGACTGGATCTGCAGGGGGCCTGGGTGCTGGATGGAGGAGAGAGACGGTGTGACTGGATCTGTCCCAGTTTACAGTGTCTTCTTTCAACAACAAAATGACTGAAAACCCAAAATGTCCTGGCCTGGACATCACCCCACATGGTCTGCAACACCTAGTCTGAGGCAGGACTCTGTTCCTGCTGGCCAGGGAACCAGGGTGACCAGGGCCAGCCAGCGAAAGAGCGTGAGCCCTTTCTGTGTGGCAGGCAGCCCTCTGGGCTCTGGGTCACGGTGCTGGGCAGACAGACGGTGTCTCTGCACCTGTGCACACGGAGGCTGCAGTAGCCATCCCTAATACTGCAAGACTGTCCATGAGGCCCGGGGCCTGGGATATGGGGACAAAAGCCACCTCTCCCTTTGCGGCCTGTGTTGGTGTTTGGGGGAGAGGAGGTTGGTTGTGGTGGGAGGGCTGGCCAGTGGCCTCCAAGGCTCTAGGGCCCAAGGTACACAGATCCGTATGAAGAATGGCCCCGGGAAGGGCGGCTGTCAACTGTGTCTGCATCTGCACAGCATCGTCTGAAGTGGCCTTTCTGTGTTCCTTGCAGGGTGATCGTGGTTTTGATGGCCTGGCTGGGTTGCCAGGTGAGAAGGGACAGAGGGTAAGTACTTTCTCAGGAAGAGAAATGGGCTTTGCAGTGGAGGGGTTTCTCGAGAGGCCCCCTCCACACAGATTTCTTACATAGGGTCAGGTTCCTCTTTCCTAAATGATCCGCACACGAACCTCACAGGGTCAGTGAATGCAGATGAACCCCAAGAAGATGTCTCTGTTAGTCCAAAGAAATTGGATTTCTTATCTGCAGCTTGTGGTGAATGAGCCAGATGAGCCCTCTCACTGCAGGGGCTTGAAAGGGTGTGAGGAAAGGGCCCTTCCGTTTGGAAAGCCAGCCTGTGTTTCCTGGGATCTTGTCACAGGGTGGGAGACCCAATGAGCTACTATTGCACCATGAAGGTGGTGGTCCTGGGGGCTTACAGCTGGTCTCCAGCTAGTCTCCTGTTAAGGAACAGTGAGGGAAGGCCACACATGGCCGCCCATCCAGGCTTTCCTACCTGTTGGGGTGGACACGGTGCGGGGGCCTCTGTGGCTTGGTGCAGGTTTTCTCTCTTACCGTCTTCCTTTTGGAGTAGATTTCTTTATGCCTCTTTTATATTTTAGTACATTGAGGACAGACAGGCACATGTGTACATGCATACAAACTCACACAGAGGTTTGTTGATTTTGCCAGTAACAATTATCTATTATATTCCATAATGCACTGAAAAGTGGCCATTGCAGTTTATCCAAAGTGCTGCATCTGTCTTCTCCAACAATGATGTGAGAACTGTACAGCCATGAAGGCAGTCTCTGCCTGACTGATGAGCACATATTGAGCACCGACTGTGTGCAAGGTCTGCAACCATTAGCTGGTTGCTGTTCCCGTGGGTGTGAAGGTGGGGCTGCAGACGTGGCCCTGCTCCCCCAGAGAATTCAGGCTGAGGCTAGCTCGGACCTGGCTCTGTGTGTGTGTGTCTGTGGCCCTGTGCAGTCTTCTGGGTGCCACGTCTAGCAACCCTCCTGCTGTTGGGCCACCAAGGTGAGACTCAGGTGAATCTCCACAACCAGCCTCAGCCTGGCCCTCAGCTTACCGCATATTCAAAAGAATCTCTCCCATACTGGAAGCCCAATCTGAGGACTTGGGAGTCTCACTATCAGAATTAGAGAAAAACAAAGAGGAAACTGGGTGGCCTGCTCAGGAGAGACTAACACTGGCCCTGTTCACCTCCTAGGGTGACCCTGGTCCTTCTGGCCCCCCTGGCCCTCCGGGAGATGATGGAGAAAGGGTAGGTATCCCAGGTCCCTGAAGCTGCATCTGCCCACCCTGCTCCTCAGTGAGTCTGGGGACAGGCCTGTGGCAGTGGGGCTGGCCGGCTGCTGGGGAGGGCGGGGTGGGAGAAGGAAGAGAATTCTGAGTGGGAAAGTGACCTCGTGTGGAGAGGCAGCTGCTGTGTGTGTGAGGTTATGCTGGTCACAGGCCCTTGCACTGGCCTTGTCCCTCCTGCTAGTGGGTGGGGCTTGGGGAGCATATCACTTCTCACGGGTCTCAGAAAGGGCACCTCTAACTGCAGGTGGCAGGCACCCTAGCCCCCTGGGAGATTTCACTGAGCCCAGTGTCTCTGCTTGTCTCACCCAGCTGGGGAGTTGGGTGGAGGTGCCCGGGGGCCAAGCACAGGGATTTGGGGGAACAGAGTAGGGTTGTGGGTTAACCCTCGTGCTGAAGAGGTAGGGGGGCAGGTGACCGCACCATGTGAGTGACGCAGGAGGGAGCTCAGGGCCCGGGGCGTGTGCACCTGCAGCTCTTGGGATCTGTGCTCGTGTCCTCACAGGGCTGGAGGCTGAGTGCCATGTCTAGGCCACAGCACAAGGGACTGTGGCAAGAGCTGCACAGGCTCCTCCCTCCATACATCCCGGGCACTTGGACAGTGTCTGCGGGGTTTTAGGGAAAAGGTTTAAGGAACAGCTTTCAGGCCTCAGCACAGTCTGCCGTAAGATGAGGAAGGACAGAGGGACCTGTCTAGATGTCTGTGCTTCTTGATTCAGAGGAAACGTGTACCTGTGTGTGTATGACTGTGTGTGTGACTGTGTGCCTATGTGTGACTGTTTGCCTATGTGTGATGGTATGTGACTGTGTGTGTGACAATTTGCCTGTGTGACTCTGTGCCTGTGTGTGTCAGTGTGCATGTGTGTGACTGTGTGCATGTGTGTGCATTTATGCTGTGTGTAACTGTGCCCGTGTGCATATGTGTGACTGCATGTGTATGAATGTGTGTGACTACGTGCATGTGTGTCCCAGTGTTTGTGCTCATAGGCATGGCCGTATGCGTGTTGGTACATGGGATGTGTATGCCTGTGTGTGTGCGTGTAGGCATGGTCATGTATGCATGTGGGTGTACAGGGTGCATGTGTGTGTGCACACATATATGTGCATGGCTGCGTATGACTGCAGGCATAGGGTGTATGTGTGGTGTGTGCACCCACATGCAGGCAGGCTGTGTGGGAGCACACGTACTTGCACTTGGGGAGGTGGGAGGGAACCGTGGCATGTTAAACAGACACAGCATGCTTGGTGTGAGCTGGTGGAACCTGGGAGCGCGTTTCTAGCGCCAGAAGGAAAAGGCTCTTTTTGGTGTGCTCAAAAAATGGAGAACTGTGGCTTCCTGGAGGTGGCCCAGGGATCTCTGGCTCTCCCCTTGTGTGCCCACTTGAGTATATTTCATTCATGAAGTGAACCAATGCCTTTGAATTAGACAGTCTCTCTGCCCTGCTTTTGCTTTGGGGGGGGCGCTTGTGAGTTCCCTAATGGGCATCTCAGCCCCAGGCCTGGCCTGTCACCCCACATCTGCCCACCTGACAGCTCCCAGGAGCTCCTCATGGCACAGAGCCTGATAAATCCAGCAAATGCTGTTATAGCCCCAGGCCAAAAATCCCTTCTCCAGTGATGTAGGAAACCAGTCTCACTGTGTCCAGGCTTTATGCCTTGTCCCTAAAATCCTGCCTTTTTTCTCTTCCATAGGGTGATGATGGCGAAGTTGGGCCCAGAGGACTGCCTGGGGAGCCTGTAAGTCTGCTGCCTGGGTGGCGGGAGTGTGGGCAGAGGGGCTAAGCCTTGTGGTCAGACAAGTCTGGGTATTTCCCAGGGGAAGAAGAGAGGGGACAACTGGTAGGCTGGCTGATAGCGCCCAGGGGTGTGTGTGGGCGGGTCTGTACTTTTCCTGTGGGAGGACACGTGGGCCCTTGAGGAACGAGGTGGGGTCCGGACAGTCACAGAGCCTGAGTCTGTCAGGGTTTGCACCAGCCCTGTCCTGGGCTGTCTCAAAGTGGGTCCCTCCAGCACAGGCCCAGCCTCGGCATTGATGAGCTCTTTACCCTAGGCTGACTCACACGTAGGCCCAAAGCAAATTTCCTCCATGATGAAAGGACATTAATTACTTTCCACTCACTGTTGCTTTAAATTATCTCTTTTTTCATTACCGGAGTCTGCACAGCTGTGTGCATCTGGTGATGCTAATTGATGAGAAATACGGCAAATGTGGCATGGAAGAGGGCAGGGGTTGGCATCTGTAGACTCATTTGGGACTAAATTATACCCTCGATGTCTGATTAGCTGCTGAGGAGAATTCAGCACCGCTCTCTCCTTCCCACGTGTCTAAGCAATACCTTCTGGGTTATTAGCTTCTAAGAAATATTTATGTGACTAGGTATTAAAATAATGAACGAAACATTGAAGAGGCGATGAACATGACAAGGATTCTCTTCTACTGAGTCTGAAAAGGTTCTGTCAAAATTAAGGGCACTTGATGTTCATGTTCTTGCTCACAAGCTGGTTAATTCCTTGCTGGCAGGGCCGTGGATTGTCACAGGGATCAGCCCCGTGGCAGACAGGGCCTGCCCGCCTCATAAATCCTGTCACCGTGCTGGGAGCAGCGGCGCCTCTGGGGTGTGCCACCCTCAGGGCGTGGTCTCTTCTCACAGGCCCCCCACGGATGCAGGAGGGGGGCTTAGCTCCTGGGTAGGGTAGCCATCCAGAAAAGATCTCAGTGCCAGGCTTGCTCTCCAGCCTCCAGGCAGGGGGCTCCCCTCAGAGACCTAGTTTCTCCTGCCTCCCTTCCCTGCAGCCTGGCCCCTCTGATATCAGTCATTGCTGAGAGGGATTCCAGAGGAGGCTGGGAACGAGTTGGACAAAAGCGCTCCAGGCAGTGGGGTATAATTGTACCACACTTCTGCAGGAGAGCTGTTGGCTCGCCTGCCCTGGGCAGTTATCAGCAGTGGGAGATTCGAAAGGCCCCTTTCCCTAGGGGTGCCACCTGATACCCTGAGCACCCCTCAGCTCCAGGCACCCAGCCCTAGTTCCCAGTGCCCATGGTGGGGGGATGTGAGATGGAACAGTTTGAGAGGGCATCTTGGTTCACTTCTGGGAGACCTGGAGTCACCCACTGAGGCTCTGGGAGAAGCTGGGGCTGGTGGGGCCCAGAGTCTGCCTGGGACAGAGGGGAAGGCTAGGGTTCCTGGCTGAGTTGAAACTTTCTTTGTTTTTCCTCTTGCAGGGCCCACGTGGTCTGCTTGGGCCTAAGGGGCCCCCAGGCCCTCCTGGACCTCCGGTAAGTCCTGCCACCTCTCTGCGTGTCTATCCTCATGACCCTTGAGACCCCACTGCCTAGCTAGTGGCCCATGCGGGCACCAGGGCAGCAGGTGTGCACTGACCACTCTGTACAGCAGGTCCTTAATGCTCGTCAGCAAAAGGAAGGTTCCCCCGCAGGTGTGGGCGAGCAGGCAGAGCCCGAGGCTCACTGGCTTTACCGTTCCCCTCACACTGGCCGCTGTCCTGCCCAGTATACAAGTGTGATTTGGGTTATAAGCAGAATCCTAGGATGCCACATTTCCTCCCTGCTTGAAAGAACTTCCAGCAGCTTCTGCAAAAATTCTGGAAGGGGGCAGAAGCCCTTGGTTCCAGGGGGTCTCTGCCCTGGTGGGCATCTTCCCTAGGACAGGGTCTGTCCCTCCAACCCTTCTCAACCCCTCCGACCTGCTTTTCTAGAACTCCAGTCCTGCCTCCTGGGATGCTGGGGCCTGGCAGCTCTGTGGACCCTTAGGGGAGGGCTAGAGGGCTAATCAGTGGACCCTCTGGGGAAGAGATTTAGGATCAAGTTGTTCCCTTCCCCAGAGACTGTGCCGTCCTCTGCTGTGCTGTGGGGCAGGCATCTGAGCCTGGTTGGGTGGGACTTTGCTTTCAGTTGTTAATTCTTTTGTATTCAGTATGTGTTTTTTTCTTACTAAATCTGATGCAGGGTGTCACGGGTATGGATGGCCAACCAGGCCCCAAAGGAAATGTGGTAAGTCCCTGGGACCCAGCCTGGCCATGGTGACTTTCCCTGGCATGCTGCTTGCCCAGGTAGGCAGGACTGTTGCTGTCCAGGCCATTGGGAATGTGAAGAGGAGAGTACAGGCACACGGCAGCCGGGCTCACCCTCATGGGCAGAGCAGTGCGCTAGAAGCCAGGAGTCCTGCCTGGCCCGTCCAGCACCAGGGCCGGTCAGCAGAGCATGTCAGGGGTTAACACGCCCTGGGAGACCCATCTCCTGCATACCCCTGTCTCATTCAAGGGCCCAGGAGACTTTAGCATGATAGGATGATTTGGGACTTTTCTGCCAAATACAATCTTTTTTTTTCTTTTTATTGTTAAATCATAACTGTGTCCATTAATGTGATCATGGGGCACCATACACTGGTTTTATACACCGTTTGACACATTTATAAAATCTTTCTAGTCAGTTCCTTTCCTGTGTTCCTTCTGGATGGGTGTCTGGGTGTATCTCGTAAGCAAGTGGCTGCCCACAGTGTCAGCAGCAGTGCCGACAGCCTTGTGGTGCTGAGTCCACTCTGCAGCAGGACCCACCTGCCATTCTCTTCCCCACTACCCCCATGTGTCTGTCCCTGCAGCTGGCCCCAGGCACTCAGAAGCAGAGAGGAGGGGTGACCAGGACTGGGGCGGTGACGAGGCCCCAAGCCAGGGTGGGATGTAGTGCCCAGAGCCCACCTCAGTACCTTTGCTTTGGCCTCTTGTCTCTTGTAGGGTCCCCAGGGAGAGCCTGGCCCCCCAGGACAGCAGGGTAACCCAGGTGCCCAGGTAAGTGAGCCTGGGAGAGGCAGCCCTGGCGTTGGGCCGTAGGAGGTGGGGATCTCCAGCCTACTTTCCTGGGCTGCCTTCACCTTGCCTGGAGGAAAATGGAATCTGGGCTGGTGCCTGGATGAGGGATGCTTGGCGGGGACCTGGGTGGATGGCAGGGAGGGCTGTGAGTCAGGAAGCCCCTCATCCTCTTCTCTCCCACCCTAGGGTCTTCCAGGCCCCCAAGGTGCAATCGGTCCTCCAGGAGAAAAGGTAGGTGGGCCCGGGCTGCGTGGTGGCGGCCACCATGTGTCTGCAGGTGCACTTTCTGGCCTGGCCTGGGAGGACCTTGGTTGCTGCTGGCTCACAGCACGTGCCTGGGTGTCACCTAGAGGCACTGAAGCCCAGTTCTCCTAGGAACTGAGTGACAGGCATGAGCAAGATCTTGGGGTTTTATTCCTCAGCGATTCTTAGATTCATTTGTTCATTCATTCTCCAGTATGTATGGAGGTTGCCAGACTGAACAAGAGAAATAAGGCAGGACACCCGGTTACAGTTGACCTATTTTTTTTATCTAAAATAAAGATTTAACTGGGCATCTTGTTTTGTTGCTATTGTTGCTCTTAGTTTTGTTTTGCTAAATCTGGCAACCCTAAGTATGTCTCCAGCACCTGCCATGTCCTAAGCCCTGGGGTGACAGCTTGTGCCTCAGCCAGGCACCAGGCAGTTCGGGTATCACGAGTGCCTCTACGGGTGACCCTGGTCATGGGAGTCCCTAGAAATGCAGAGGGCTGGGAGGCTGCCAGGCTTGGGATGCTGCATGCCCTAGGCTGGACCACTATGCCAGGCTCCGGGGGCATTTGTGTGGATGGACCTTGGAGGGATGGACCACCACAAGGAGGGCCACAAGGAAAGCGTAGCAACATGAGGGGTAGAGGTGCCCTTCAGGAAAGACTCCTGGGGCAGAGGCGAGGAGAGAAGGGGCGAAATGCTTGCTGGGGTGCTTTTGTTCCTATAGCGAAACTCAAAGGCTCTGGAAACACCAAGAGGAAGAGGCACCTTCTCTGTGGGGGCTGCAGGTGGCTGGTGCTTCCCGTTCGTGAGAGTTGAGCACCTCTGCCCATACTTCCTGGAACGGAAGCGTTGAAAAGTGACATTGGGGATGTATAGAGAGGTTGGGCAAGCCCAAGTGTCTCCTAACAGCGTCTGGTTTGTTCTAGGGTCCCTTGGGTAAACCAGGCCTTCCAGGAATGCCCGGTGCCGACGGACCCCCGGTGAGTAGCCCTGCCCCGTCTGCACACTTCTGATAGGGCTGAGGACCCAGGAGACATGGGACATCACTGGCTCTCTTTGGGCTCTGTTTTGAAGACCCGTTTAGTTTGGAGCCTGACTGCTCAGTGGTTATTGGGTTTTGGACATGCTTTGCACAGTGTGTTTTCACCGAAGAGTGGAGTGTTTAGTTACTTACTGGGGTGCTGTCTAATTGCCGGAACTCAGCCTCGAGTTCTGAGCCACGAGTTGGGCCTGGCTGGGCGCTGAGCCCTCGCGTGCGTCCGCAGTGCTGGAAGCGAAGCAGGGTGGGCTGTGTATATTTTTAGCATTCACGCACTGAGAAGGCAGAGCAGTGAGCAAACGCGTTTGCGATGTGTGAGTGCACAGCTGTGGAGCTAAATTAGATTCTGCCTGGAAATAGCGAGTTAGTGACAAGTCCAATTTGTAGCCAAGCTGTGTGGAGGGGGTGGTGCGGGGAAGTGGAAGATGCCCAGGACACGTGTGTGCAAATGTGCATGCGTGTGTGTGCCTGAGTGTGGGCCTGTACCCACCACCCTCTCTGTAAGTTGCTGCCGGCTGTTATTTTCTTTTGGGGCGGGGGAGTGTTATTTAGTGGATACTGAAAGAGAGCCTATTTTAGAACACGAGATTAGCTAAATGAATTATTTAAAACACAGCATATTTTATGGTTTTAATAAGGCCATTAAAAACTAAACGAGAAAGTTAAATATGTTGACAATTAATTGGTGGCTGCTTGCCGCACGACATTCCTGTGCCTGAGAATATTTGGTCCAGTGAATCGCAAATCATAGATGGCCCTTCCTTGATGGGAACAAGCAGCCTGTGGTCATTCTCATCACCATGTGAACCTCTTTGGGGACCTGCAGTTGCCTGGCCACACCTGCACACTAAGTGATTCATCTTTTCCAATGGGTGCTTTGTGTCCTTTAATGTACATTTGTATTTAATTTTATTTTGTAATTATGAAAATAGCACATCTTGTTATACAAAGTTAGGAAAATAAATAGACCACCCCATCTGGTCCCCGTGGGTGGAGTCAGTAGGGACAGGGTGACGTGTGTCTCTCTTGCTCTTCCCGCGCCTTTCCTCAGTGGGTGATGCTGATGGCCAGGCCTGGCGCCCTGAGGGACAGCCGAGCCTGGTGTGGGGTGGCTGCGTCCCCTTTCCTTGCTCTGCTGTAATCTGTGGGTCCGCGGCTGACCTGACTGTTCTGTCCTGGAATCCTCCTCCCCACATTGAAACCAGCAATGAATTAGCGTCCCCAGTTTCCATTCCTATTTAGGGGAAACAAAGAGTGGAGAGTGCCTTGGAGACACCCTCGCCTTGCCCTTCACGGACCCCCCGTCTGTCTTCCCCAACCTGCACTCACACCTTTGGAAGGTGGGTGTATTTGAGTCTAGCTGAGCCAGCTCATGCTTGGAGGTCCTTCAAACAAAAGGGAAAAATCGGTCAGCTCAGCTACCCAGATTCAGTGGTCCTATGCGAATCTAGAAGAAAAAAAAATGACTTAAAGAAAATCTCCTTTAGAAAGGTAGCATGGTAGGGATATGTTTTTTCTTATATTGGTTTGGTTTTGGTTTTGAAGAAAGGAAGATTGATTTAAAACCCATCAAGAAGTGTTAGGTGTTTTGAAGCAACAAATCAGACCCAACACCCTGAAATAGATTGTTAAATAATTTCTGATGGCACACCACAGGGATGTGATAAAATGAATTATGTTTCAATGGAATATTATGGAGCCAGCAAAAATTAAATTGCAGCAAATATTCTGTGACATGAGAAAATGCTCACAGTATAATATTAAATTAGAAATAGATCATGCCATGTCAATTTTGCATGGATATATGCAGAGAAAAATGGATTAGAAGGACTGTATCCATGCAATTAGCCACAGTCACTCTGCGTGCTGAGTTTATGAAGGATTTTAATCTCCTCTCCACTTGCCTAATTGCCTACAATGAACATATATTACTTTTTTAATCAGGGAAATATCTAATACAAATAATTTAAGCTTTGTTATTTTTCCATTATAAACGTAATGCTCATTACAGAATATTGGAAAATGCAAACGAGTGGAAAAAAAGAGGGAACAGGGCCTGGCCTTTCACTGCGGAAAGGTCTATCACTCGCGTTATTTTCTTCTGTTTCCTTTCAGTCTTTTTCTGTTCAAACGTTTTTACTGAGCAAATTTTGTACCTCTCCCCCAGCTCCAGTTACTCTCAGTCTATAAATACAACTTAAAACATATCTTAAGAAATTTGACCTCAGCGTGGCCGCTGGTGTTTGCCGGCCATTCGTGGTTGGGGACGTGCTTCGTGGGTGCTCGGGGTCAGTCGTGCAGCAGCCCTGCTGCAGGCTGGTGTTTCCAGCCCCTGACCGAGGTCAGCTGGCCTCTCTGAGTGACTGAGGTTTGGGGTCTGCCCCCCGGTGCATCCTTCTGGAGCCTGGCACTCGGCCACGGATGCCCCTGCTCCAAGTTGCTTAACTCAAAAATGGCTGTGGTTGGTGGAACTGTGATAAAAGCCCACAAAGAACCCCTCCTTGTTCCTGTTTGGGTCCAGCCCTGCCTCTATGAGGTGGGAAGGCCAAGTGTGCCCCCTCTGGACCAGAGACCAAGTGTGTCCCTAACAAAGCCTGGATTTCCTCAAAGACTTCCCAGTCCACAGGCTTCCCAAAAGGGACCTTTTGCACCCTGACTCGCTTTGCCATCATGACAGGCTATTTGCAAAGGCATCAAGTCCAATTGTACAGCTAATAAAAGTGTAAAAACCACACTCAAGGCTGGGCAGGGTGGCCTACACCTGTAATCCCAGCACTTTGGGAAGCTGAGGTGGAAGATTGCTTTAGCCTAGGAGTTCCAGATCAGCCCAGGCACATAGAGAGATCCCCATATTTAAAAAAAAAAAAAATTAGCTGGATATGATGGTGCATACCTATAGTCCTAGCTACTCCAGAGGATCACTTGAGCCCAGGAGTTTGAGGCTGTAGGGACTGAACTGTGATTGTGCCACTTCCCTCCAGCCTGGGTGACAGAGTAGAATACCCAGTCTCTAAAAAGCCACACATGAATCATTTATTGAGAGATGTGTCTGGGGTCTCCTTAAACCTGCCATGTCTGGAAACAGAGTCCCAGAGCTTTAGGGTGCTCAGGTTGAAGGGCATCTCATCCAGGTCCACAGTCACGAGGTGGGTGGGGGATGCAGGGAAGTCAGACCATGCCCGGTCAGCCCCTCACCACACCACACGGCCTCTCCACTGGGATCCTCGTGGTGGGCCTGTGTCCTTCTACTTTCATCACTGTGGGAAGTCAGAGAGACTCACATCCCTGGGAATGGGATTGGTCCAGGCCCAGCGGGAGGGGAGTGTAACCAGGGCGCACCTGGGGATGTGCTGGGGCCCCTCAGCCAGGTGACAGGCTTTGCCTTTCTCTGGGTCCCCCTACTCCCGATGGTCAGAGGCCCCTGGGTCTGCTAATCCTGAAATGTAGCACCTGGAGCCTGGGCCCAACCCCAGACCCCACAGATGCCTGTTGCCAGGTGACCTGGAGCAGGTGCCTGCCTTGTCCCATCCTCAGTCATAGATTTGTGGCCTGTGGAGGTTGCACTAGAGGGTCATCATTCCCGGCCTGGCGAGGGCCGACGGGGCCTTATGGTTCCCATTTTGCAAATGAGGCAGCTGGGGCTCTGGGTTGACTAGCTCAGGCCAAGGTCTGGGAGTGACCCGCTGTGCTTGGTTCCTCTCCTGCTGTCCCGCATTCACCCTGCTCCTGGCAAGGGAAGGAAATGAGGGAATGTCAGCGATCACGGCCATGTGCTGTGGTGCTGTGGGGGGAGCAGAAGACTGAAGGAGGTTACTTTCTTGGGTGGCTGATGTCTGACCAAGGCCTTTCTTTTTGTGACAGGGGCACCCTGGCAAAGAAGGCCCTCCAGGAGAGAAAGGCGGTCAGGTGGGTACTCACCACGCCCTGCCGTCCCCTTTCCTCTCAGCGTCCTGGGCAGGTGGGCCTTGGGGCTCAAGGCTCAGTCTCCACCCCAGGGTACCTGAGCCTCAGCCCATGCTCAGGTGTCTCTGCCAAGGACACCCAGACTTTCCCTCCCAGGAAGCAGGGTCCCTATCACTGCCCATGAGGTGCCCCTGTCTGGGTTAGTGCACCCCTGCCAGGGATGTGGTGGGGCTAGGGCAGAGTCTCTGGGAACAGCGGGGCCTGTGGCCAGTCCCCCATCCCCAACCTGCTGAAGTGCTTTGCAGGAGAGGCCTCATGACCCTTCCCCCTGCCTCCCCTCCCTTTTTCTCCCCACTCCCGTGGAAGTCTCAGTGGTCAGTGGGGCAAACCTCCCTGCAGCTTTCCTTCCCAATAGGAGACACTTGCTCCATTGCCAGTGGGTGGTTTATCATGGGTCTGGATGGATACCCGAGCCCTAGCAGGCTCTGTAAATGGCAGTACCCTCATTTTCCTGCAGCCCTCTGGCTGGGGGGCGGGAGGCTCCTGGTGGCCCATCCGCTCTTTCATCCTGAGCCTAGGATGTGTGGGTTTTGTGCACTGCTAGTGACAAAGGCCCACCTGTGCCTCTCTCATGTGCTCAGGCTGGTACAGACTTCTGCCCTACAGACTGCTGTTCCCCTAAGCGTTCGTGGACTCGAGGGGCAAGAATGACTCAGGGTCTCAGGCCATGTCCTCCTGGGTCCCGACCTAGGCAGCCTGCCCAAGCCTGCAAGGGGCTGGCCAATCTGAGCTATGTCCTCTAGGCCTTGCCACAGAGGGCCAGCATTGGCTCAGATGTACCCCCTCCCTGGGCACAGCCTCTGGCCCTCAGTCAGAGATGGAGGCATACCGGGGCCACCTGGGGTTGTGCTGACCAGCTGTTGGGCCTGGAGCCCCCCCTGAACACCTGCCACTCTGGGAACTGGCTTTCCAACCCGAACAAGTGCCATTCCCCCAGAACTTACGCGTCTCAGTTCCATTGTGTGCCAAGAGGACGGGGCCTTGCCCTCACAGAGCTGATCCTCTCCAGGGCTGATGGCTGTTGTCACAATCACTGTGAGGAGAGGGCCTGAGAGGGTGTGGTGGGGGCCGCCCAGTGCATAGGTCTCCTGGGGCTAATGCCCCACCAGGAGGCATGGGCCCCACCCCAGGGAGTTCTGGGTGGTCATCGCCAAGGCCCTCTGACGGTTAGAGGATATCCTACTCCAGACACCCAGCCCTTGTCCCCTTCTCCTAGCCAGAGGCTCTCCTGTCTTGCTGCAGGGGCCCTGGGCTTGGCATGTGTTTCTTCAAGGATGACTCTGCCTCCCAGAGCAGCAAAGCTGGCATTTCACCCTGGCCCACCCCTCAGAGGTCCTCAAACTTTTTAAACAGGGGGCCAGTTCACTGTCCTTCAGACGGTTGGAGGGCCAGACTATAGTTTAAAAAAAAAAAAACCTATAAACAAATTCCTATGCACACTACACATATCTTATTTTGAAGTAAAAAAACAAAATGGGAACAAATATAATCACACCACCTCATGTGGCCCACGGGCCGTAGTTTGAGGACCCCTGCTGGAGTTCCTGGGCTGCTTAACTGGCCTCAGGTGTCCCCGCTTACATGGACACAGACTGCTATTCCAGCTTCAGGGCAGGGCCTACGGGGCGGGCACAGGTGCCTCTGGCATCTCCCACAGGAGCCTCTTTGGAGGCCTCACCTGGGAGGCTGCTTTTGCTCGCAGCAGGAGGGATTGGGCTGGGGGAGTCTACATTCTGCCTTACTCTGGAATGACCTGGGCACCCCCATCCAACATGCAGCTGATGGTCTTTTTGCTTCTCATTTTAGGGTCCGCCTGGCCCTCAGGGTCCCATTGGTTACCCAGGTCCTCGAGGAGTCAAGGTGAGAGAGATGGGAACAGGTCTCCCCAAGAGCACGGCAGTTCCTCTATGGTTAAACCTCCCTCCAGCCCAAGCTGGAGTGACCTGGTCCTCCTAGTCCTGAGTGGGGACACTGGGTCCTGGGGCAGTGGGGCTTAGCAGCGGAGGGCTGATTGGGAGCGAGGACAGTCTCCAGCCAGTCTGTGACAAAGCTGCCGGCACGCCTGTGCCCATCTGTCAGGATGGGGATGTGCTTTGGGCCTGACACCTTTCAGTATGTCCATCTGTAAGGCTCCTGCTATCCTCCTCACAGACAGCAGCCGTGGCCTTTTTGCTGGGGAAGCTCTGAAATATTTCTTCTGAGCCACTGGCCCATTCAAAGAGTGAAGAAGAGAGTCTGTCCCCATCGATAGCCCCTGGGCAGGCCAGCGTGTTGCATGATGGGGTTCACGGGAAGTGTCCATTCATTCACAGCCAGTCTCTGCCATTCTGGCTCTTCTAGAACTATGTTACACGGGGTGCAGGGCTCTGGGGCGGGGTCCAGCACACAGGTCCTGCTGTGGCATCACCCTGGCCATGTCTGCTCTGAGCGGCTCCCTGGACATGTCAGTACGTCTGTACGCAGAGAGCTGTGCCCCTAAGGACATGTGCACATAAGCTCTTCTCTGAGAGTAGTGATGCCGCAGAGAAGCTGCATAGGGAAGTTCATGATGATTCTTTCTGTCAAAATGATTTTAAGTGGATGTGAGGGAAAATATACACTACACATCTCAACTGATTCAGCTGGAGGGATTTGCATAAAGACGCTGCTAAGCCCCCTGCCCACATCTGCACAGCCCCAGGTGCGTCGTCACGCTTGCCAAGCCTCCAAGTGCATGGCTGCCCTGGGGCTTGGGGGAGGGAGAACCCAAGACCTCAGTTTTCAGTGCTTTGCCCCAAATTACACTAAAATCGGCGCTGCAGTAAGGAGGAACTCAAGCTGGAATTATCGATTCCTAATTAAGTCCTTGGGTCTTGTTCCTGGATGGCCCCAACTTCCTTTTCCCAGAAATTAGGATGTTCTAAGTTCAGGGTCCACTGAGGACAGACCTCCCAACAGGTGGGGGCCTGGGGCCTGTCAGGTTTCTCCCTAAAGCATTTTTTACCAGCAAGACACCTAGTGAATTTTATAAGGGTTATAATTTAACAGAAATGCTGATTATGTGAGTTCGATGCATGTGTATCTTATAAATTCTTCTCGCGTAGCCAAGTCTTTGCCAGCTCCCATACATGGCTAATTGCATAATGCTGCTTCTGTGAGCTAAAAAGGTGTTTGCTTTAAAATGTTTATGGAGAATGCTCTTATCTTGTCTATCTGATTGAAATTCATTCACGACATGAGCAATCCAGTTAGACTTGGAAGCGGAGGGTGGAAGGAAAACCCAGGTTTGGAACAGTTTTGGCTGGGAAAATAGATGCTGGTACTCCCATGAGTTAGACAGTGTGAGTGGCTCCAGCCACCTAATGAGCCTTGGCCCAAATGGCAGTGATGGTGGCAGCAGGTGGACTCACTGAACTGTCACCATTAGAGATAGTCCCTATTAAGAGATATCTAGTTACCTTCCACCAAAGCCCTACTCTCTTCCTGAGAAAAGATATTGTCTTTGGGTGGCGCCTGTGGCTCAGCAAGCAGGGCGCCGGCCCCATATACCGAGGGTGGCGGGTTCAAACCCAGCCCTGGCCAAAACTGCAACAAAAAAATAGCCGGGCGTTGTGGCGGGCGCCTGTGGTCCCAGCTACTCGGGAGGCTGAGGCAGGAGAATCGCCTAAGCCCAGGAGTTGGAGGTTGCTGTGAGCTGTGTGACACCACGGCACTACCAAGGGCAATAAAGTGAAAGTCTGTCTCTACAAAAAAAAAAAAAAAAAGATATTGTCTTTGTTCAGGCTGCTGTCACAAAAATACCACAAATGGTAGAACAGAAAATTATTTCTTGCAGTTCTAGGGGCTGGGAAGTCCAAGATCAAGGAGCTGGCAGACCCAGTGTCTGGTAAGGGCTGCTCACCAGTTCCTAGGCAGCTCTTCACATAGCAGGAGGGGCAAAAAGCACTTTTGGGCCTCCAATAAGGGCACTAATAGTGCTCAGGAGGGCCCCACCCTCATGACCTAGGTTCCTCCTAAGGCCCCACTTCTTAATACTGTTGCTTTGGTTATTAGGTCTCACCATATAAATTTGGGGGGACATGACACTCAGAGCATAGCATAGTGTTTCTTTGGTTTCACTTAACCTTTAACTTTCCTTTGGGGTTCCTTCTGCCCTTGCCCTTCTGAAGGGCTTCCAGGGGTCCTCAAACTTTTTAAACAGGAGGCCAGTTCACTGTCCCTCAGACCGTTGGAGGGCCGGACTATAGTTAAAAAAAAAACTATGACCAAATTCCTATGCACACTGCACATATCTTATTTTGAAGAAAAAAAAAATGGGAACAAATACAATCATACCGCCTCATATGGCCCGTGGGCCGCAGTTTGAGGACCCCTGGACTATCAGCAAAATCAAACCACCCTGTAGGAGCCCACAGCTGCTGTGAATTCCTACCTAGGCCTAGGCAAAAACCCTGCCACACTCTGGGCTGTCCCCACGTCTGCTCCCTGCCATTCTGAAGCTCATGTAAATGGAAAGGCACAGAGGCCCACTGCTGGTGTAAGGATGCCCCGGCCCAGCCAGTCTCAACAGAGGTTGGTTCCTGTGTGACTGCGGAGGTTCATTGTCATCTAGTGTGCAGAAGCCAGGGGTGCTGCTGAACCCCCACAGTGCATGTGACAACCCCGCATGACAAGGAATTATCTGGTCCAATGGTCAGAAGTTCTGTAGCTGGGAAGCCCCATTCTTGTGTAGTTGGTCCCAGTCTCTGGCATGGATCATAAGGCCTGGGAGGCCCGCTCAGCCAGAGGGAAGAGAGGGGTGCCAGATGCCCCCACACCACACCAGGGCATTTAGCGCTACTGGAAAGACGAGCCAACCGCACGGACCCTGCCTCTGGGCTTGCACTAGATAGGGGAGCGAGAGCCAGATGATGCCAGACACTGAGGAGCTAGCATACCTGAGCAGGTTAAACCTGGGCCCCCACGTCGGTTACATCCTCTTTGTATTCTCCACCACACTTGTGATTTTTATATGAGCTTCAGAGGAAATAAGTGGAATCTAAAATTACTATCTTATTTAACAAGTGTGGAGAGAATTCAAAATTGCCTTAAAAAGGAAAATACCTCCTCTCCTACTACGTCCTCCTGTGCGGGGTTCTAGTGCTATTTTGAAACCCTGCTCTATGGAGAAGCCTGGATGCAGTGAGTCGGACAGAGCCTCTGCGTGCCCCTGCAGAGCCCCAGTGGCCCACCTGTTCTTTTTGCCCCTTGGGGCTTCTGGCCAGGACCACTCTGGAAGGAGGTGCCCTGCTAGAAAACAAAACAAAAGTTCCTGGAGAACACGGGGCTGCAGGCAGTGGGATAACAGATGTTACCAGCGCTTGCGAGTGCAGGGGCTGCCCTGGGGTGCTGGCTCACAGACTCGGCTGGGCTGCCTCTGCTGTGGACATGGGTACTGAGACATGGTCTGCATTTGTGCGTTTCCCGTCAGAGGCTCAGGTGGAAGCAAGCATGAGGGAGCTCGTTCAGCCGTGGCCTCTCTGCCGATGGGTTGGGTGTTGAGGGATGATCCAGGCACCTGTGGTGCTGTCCCTGTCAGTGTACCTAGTGTCACTGCTCAGTGAGCAGGAGCCGTCCCCAGCTGCCAGCTTCCTCAGGTTACCCTGACCTTCTGGGCACCTCGGCTTTGCCCCAAGGCCTGGATCCCTGTGTTGGTGCCTCTCCACCAGCGGTAGTGGGCTGGGCCAGAGCAGGCGTCACCGTCCACAGCTGAGTGTGCAGGTGTGCCTGGCTTAGCTCGCTGGCATCTCACGATGCTCCGAGTGCTCGGGTGATCAGTTTCAGGGGAACTGCGGTGACCCATCATGCTGCTTCTCCAGGGAGGGCCAGGCCGTGCAGCCCTCCCACCCCATGGCTCTGCAGAGCACCTGTCTCCAGCCCTCCTTCCCCAGGACCCAGGAAGAGGCCAGAGCTGCAAGGTCTTTGGAAGGTTCTGGCCACAAGAGGGCAGCTGGTGACTCCTGGGTCCTCCTGCAGCCTGGACCGGGAGCTCAGTTGAGAGGGAGGCATGGCCCTCTCAGGCGCCCCATGGCTGAGGCAGCCGCTGGAGTCAGCGGTCAGTCTCTAGAGTTCACAGCCTCCCTGCTGGGAGGTCAGAGGTCGATAGGCATTAATAGTGAGGATGTGGCTGCGTAATTGCACCGGGTTTATCTGCACTGACTGAGGCTCTTGGCTCAGTGAGAATGCTGGGAAAGCCTCCTGGGCCTGTCCTGGAGGTTTTTGTTTAGCAGGGAGAGGCAATGGTGTGTCTTGAACTGATTACAAGCATGGTAATTATTGTTGTTATCATTAATTGATGATATTATAACATGTCATACATTAATGATAATACGGAATTAAAATAACCAGATGGCATGCAGCTACTGGTTATGGCACAGCTGCTGTGTGCCCGATGCGGTCCTGTAGGCCTCACACATGTGCCCCTCCCAGCAGCAGCCACGAGGTAAGGGCTGTCATCATCTCTACTCCCTGAGTGAGGTAACTGAGGCACAGAGAAGTCTGGGACACTGTCAGAGGCCACAGAGCAGGCTCTGGGACACAGATGAGTTGTCCTGCCCCACACACCATGTCCCACCTCCTCCCCAAACATCTGACGCATTAGCAGTGTGTGCTGGCTAAGGGCCCCTGGAAGGGCCAGGGTGGGTTTGGGTCTCCTGCACAGAGGGGAGGAGTCCGTGGAGGTCAGCCCAAGAACCACAGACCCTGGGCCTCTCTTGGGCCTTGGGTGCAGGCTGTGTGAGGACGGGAGACCTTCTTCCCTTGAGTGGGGACTTGTGCCGGAGAGCTTGTCTGAGGGGCAGGCGGCTGGGCCCAGCTCCAGCTGTGGAGAGTCTAGCCTTTCTTGGCGCACTGGGCTTTGACCTGTGCCTGTGGGAGCAGGAGCTCAGCGGAGGCTCCCTCCTGTAACTGCTGCCCCTTCTTCCTTCTCTGCTACACAGGGCGCAGATGGCATCCGTGGCCTGAAGGGCACCAAGGGTGAGAAGGTGAGTGTGTTCCTCCAGCCCCGCCCCATCTAGAGCTGGTTCCCAGCAGGTGCAGGTGGATGTCACCCTGAATATGGAGGGGGTGACACTGCCTTGCAGGAGGTATGTGGGTTGCAAAAAGAAAAACAAGTTGAGGAGGATGGGCCCTGGGGCACATCGCCTGGTGGGGCTGAGGGTGACTGGGCTTTGTGTACCTACCCCAGAAGCAAGGCACAGCCTCCCACTGCCCTCCAAAGACCAGCGGACACCTTCTGCCCCATGTTTTCCTCCCCAGCAGAAGGAAGTGAGGCAGCTAGCAGAAAGGTCTATTTAGTTAAATGTTCTTCCCTGGGCAGCCCCTTGAGCTGCAGAAACTCACATCATGTAGCAGAGCCAGGCAAGGGGGGCGATGAGCTGGCTCTTGGGCCCCACCCAGCTCTGAGGATGGAACCTGGCCCAGTGCTGCCAGGTGACTGACTGCATCTGGCATGGCCCACCTGGCTTGGTGACAGGTGGCGTTAATGAGCATACATTGTGGCTCAGAGAACCATGCTGTTGCCTGTGGCCAGGAATGAGGTCAGGCCTACAGGTATCATTCTGGTTAACACAAAGCTACAGGGTGTCACCATGGGCTGCCAGTTGGAATGTTCCACATAACCCTGTAGCTGTGACATTCTGAACAATGTGGACCTCGCTGGACACTTTCATCTCTTTGTTTTGAGGAAGGAAGTTCAGAGCCAAGTTTAATGCTCAGTCCAGGTGCAGATTTGGACTCCGGGGGTGCTGCTTACTCTGAGCCTCACTCCCCATTTTTGCCTCTGTTCTGTTGTGGGTGTCCCTGCATTCTGTGCAGCCCCCGGACGCGTTCTTCATAAGGCGTGTCAGGCCTCTTTGCCGGGCAGACCGCGAGGTTTCCCAGGGATGCAGGGGCCTGCGGGGCTGTGTGCGGTGCCTGGTGTTTGCACTTGCGCTGGGATGGTGCGCGTGCTGCAGCTCCTCACTCGGCACCCCCTCATTCAGCACTTGTGGCAGGAGCTGCCTGGATCCTTCTGTGGAATCTGCTGGCCTTAAAACTGTTCTCAAGGCGACATATTGAGTGGTCACACCGAGCGGAAATAACACAGCAGCTAAAAGGCCCTTGAGTGGTGGCATTTGCTAAGCACCCTAGTTGGCTTGCCCCGGTGGTCGGAGCAGCAAAGAGGGAGGTGCTGTCCAATGCTTTCCAGAGTGCGTCTCCCACATGGCAGAGCCCTGAGCCTGTGTCTGTTCTGAGGCAGCTTCTGAGTGACTCCGTCACCCAAGGGTACTGCCTTCTAAATGGAGCTCGCTGGAGTCTGGGGACAGGGATTCCCCTTACAGTTGGTGCCCCTGGCAGGGCTGTTTGCAGGCCCCCGAGTCCCAGAATTCCTGGCACGCTGGTTTCTGGGGGGCACCTTCATTAGGGACCTCTTGTACTTTGGAAGATGGCCTCTCAGTGTCCCACTGTGGTCCCTGCATCTGCACTCCCCAGAGACAGGGCTGCTTGAGAGGATGCTGACCATATTGTGGTGAGGATACTTCCTTGCCGGGAGTCACTATGCTGTCCCCCGGCCCTGCAGGCAGCCCGAGACCGTCTGGGTGGGAGAGGGCAGTGGTGAGGAGCCATCTTTGTGGGCTTCTTGCATTATCTGTGGCCACTGCTGATACGCTGCCGGCGCTTTACCAACACTGTGGATGAGGACCTTGGGCTGCAGCTGGCCAGGAGGACTGGATTTTCACCATGTCACAGAAGGCTATCCCGCTCTGTCCCAGGTCCTGGCAGAGCTGTGAGAATTTGTGGCCTGACTGGGTCCCCAGCTCCTGGCCTTTCACCCTTCTTGGATTAAGATGTGGCCCCTGAATCCTGAGCATAGGCCCAGCCAAGGCTACTCTCTCAATGCCAGCCACGCCCTGCAGGACAGGTCCCTCTGTGGTTTCCTGGATGGAAAAGACCAGACCCGGGGCCAAGCAGGTCATTGGCAGCCTCACCTGTGACTCCTCCGATTCCCAAACAGCACCGATGGCTCCTGGTCTCTGTGACCTGCCTTCTCAGGGGGAAGTACCTGCAAGGCCAGTAGGGTTTGTTTGGGGGCACCTCCACCCCGCCTTACTCCGTTCACACAGTGCTAGGTGGACAGAGCAGAGCTGCTCTGAGGAGTGATGCCCAAGCTCAGGCAGCCTCCCTCAGACCAGCCACACAGAAGGTTCAGGGCCAGGCTGGGCCCTCCCCAGACCAGGGCCGCTGCTGGACTGAGCCAGCCAGAGCCACAGAGCTTTATGTCTGGAAATGCAAGGATTAACAGGAAAGGCATTCATAGGGGACTGGCACCTCACTCCTTGCCAGGCCATGAGCTGCAGCCCTGAGATTGGGGGACCTTGTGCTGAGTGGCTTAGGGTGGGGACATGCTGGGAGGTGGGCCCTTGTGCCCAAACTGAGGTGTGCCCACACCTCTTGTCCCTCGTGCAGGGTGAAGATGGCTTTCCTGGCTTTAAAGGCGACATGGGCATCAAAGGAGATCGGGTGAGGACATTGATTTGGGATTTGGGCTGGGGAAAGGTGGGCGCGCTCTGGGCCCTGCAGGAGGGTCTGGGGGCTTTGGGGGCCCAGGGCAGCATCTCAGAATGGAGGCGACACCTCTGCAGAGGTTGCTGGCTAGAAGGGCAGGACAGCCTGGGGCCCAGAGGTCCAGCTGTCCCCACCCTGTTCACTTCCTATTCCTTTGGGGCCTTGGATAACTGGTCACCCAGCCCCTCTGCCTGTGTTCTGCACAGATGGGTCTATAGGGACTCACTTTTCCTCTGGCTGAAACTGTGGGTTGGCTCAAGAAGGATGAGGAGAGGTGCCTGGGGTGAGAAAGGAGCGAGGTGGTGGAAATGGCCCCGATGACCAGGGCACGCAGCAGCCTGCCTGGGCCATGGGGCTGGCCACCAGCAGAGCAGTACTCTGGTGAGGGCCTGGGGTCTCTGCTGAGTCCATTGGGCATCTAGGTTCCCAAACAGTCTTCATGGGCTCATGCTGGCTATCTGGAGAAGCCCCAACAATTTGGCTTGTTTTTTAATGACTAATTTATCTAAGCTCTAGACACATCCCGTTGGTGCTTGCCAGGGCCAGGGTTTGTTCACATGGCCAGCCCACAGAGAACCAGGAGAGAGGGGGACAAATGGCACAGGGGTCCATATTATGAGGGAATCCAAAGCTTCCAGAGCAACTGCATGGAGGACACCCCCAGCCCTTGTGCCTGGGCTCCGTGAGCAGAGTTCTTGTTGCAGTTGGCCAGGGTGGGGCCGGGAGTGCGGCACTGCCGAGCCCAGGACATGGGGCCCATCAGTGGGCTCTGCAGAGCAGCCAGGGCAGGCCAGCTGCTGGGGTGGGCGCTGGGAGTTTCCTGATGACCTCAGAAGGAGTAGAAGCCTGGGCAGAAGGAAGGAGGTGCCCTTCAGGTGGGTATAGCCACAGTGGCAGCTGTGGACATATCTGGATGGACAGATGTTGGCTGATGCAGGGCTGTTATTCAGCTACCCTAATTAACCCTCTGCAAAGCAGAGTCTGCGGCAGCTTTCAGAGCCTGCCAGAACAGGAGAGCCCCCAGCACTTGCCCCATGTCCCACCCAGGCAGACAGAAGGCAGGAGTGATCTTCACCTGGTCAGCAGGCTAGACAAGAGAGAGGGCTTCGTCTCACAGTTCTGTCCAGTTACTTTGCTGCTTATAGGGGAAGGACCCTAAAATCTCCCCATATTCAGGGCCTCCCTCAGCCTGGCTGGTGAAAGTCCCTTTACCCCTCCCCTGGGATGATGCAATACGTACATTTGGGGTCCATATTATGAGGGAATCCAAAGCTTCCAGAGTAACTGCATGGAGGACACCCCCAGCCCTTGTGCCTGGGCTCCGTGAGCAGAGTTCTTGTTGCAGTTGGCCAGGGTGGGGCCGGGAGTGCGGCACTGCCGAGCCCAGGACATGGGGCCCATCCATCTCCAGAGAGCGGAGCCCGCACTTGGCTCTTTGTAGGTGCTCGCTAAACAGGGGAAGGGTTACTTTGTTGAACCAAGGAACCTCCTTAGGGATAGAGCTCTCTACTTAGACAGATTAGAGCTTAAGAATTAGAAAGTTACTACTCCTTTTTTTATCTGTGCAAGGCACACTTATACTGTGGGGTTGCAGGCAGTTCCACCGCTGCTCCTGGAAGCAAAGGATCAGAGAGGACTGAGCCTGAGGAGACAGAGAGCACCAGGAGGGGCATTTGGGGACTCCGCCCTGGCCAGCGGTCAGCCTCGGCAGGCCCCCAGCCCCATTTCTTATCTGGGCCCAGGCCCCCCATCTGTAACATGAGGAAGTCAGACTAGGCAGAGTGTCTGAGTCCCAGTTATGGCCAGGGGCTGTGGTCTATTTCCATACCTCCTGGGCTTTCAGAAGAAAGAGCAGTCCCCAGTCATTCTGCTCTATTTGGGGAAGTAGCAGTTCAGAGCTGCTATTGTTAACCAAAGTTATTTTAGCCAAGAGGCCCTCAATTTAGAGAAGGTGATTGGGAAGTGGGAGTGTGCAGCCTTGAGAAAATAAATAGCAGGGAGCCTCCTGCAGGGGCAGCTCAGCAGAGCCCTGTAATTTGCTGCACAATGGGCTCCTTGGTGGCCGAGGCTGAGCTGGCCAGCGTTCTGCCCTGCTCTCAGCATGGTGGTGGGGGGGGCCTCCCTTATTTCTTCTTTTCTTACTTGCAGGGGGAGATTGGCCCACCTGGTCCCAGGGGAGAAGATGGCCCTGAAGGCCCGAAGGGTCGCTCAGGTCCCAATGGCGATCCTGGTCCGCTGGGGCCCAGTGGGGAGAAGGTTGGTACTGCTGGACGCTGGAGCACTGTCCTAGAGGGGTCTGTGCTCCATAAAAGCTTTAGACAGGCCGTTCCTGCCCCTGGCCTGGGGCCCTGGGGCAGGGCAGGGGTGACTCCTGGTCAGGGCTCCTGTCTGCCCACCCAGGCCTCTTGCCCTCTGCCCAGTGACTGTGGTGGATCGACCGAGCCTTTGTGGTCCTGAGTGAGAACCTGGGAGACCTCCGGCATCATATTGGAGGAGCTCCTTCCTCCTGGTGGTCATGAAGCTTGGGGGTCTGAGCCCTCAACCCACAGTCGAGGACCCCTGTCCTTACTGAGTTCCCACCTCCACACTGGGGGAAACAACAGTGTCCCGATCACAGCCTGAAAGCACGGCAACCTGGTGTTACCTGCCTGGTGCCCTTTGCAGCTGCCAGAGGCCAGCAGGGTGAGCATACGGAGTGGCTTCCAGCCCACCCTGCCCCCATGGCAGGAGCTCTTACAGAGGGTGAAGAGACGCTCCACAGATGAGGAATGTCCTTTGGGGCATTTGCCTGTAACCACTTTTGCTTCCACAATGGAGTCAACCTTGTGGGCATTTGCTTCTGTGTGGCTACAGGACGGATCAGATGTCCCCTTCCCTCCCGGTGCTTATCCATCCCAGAGGACAGGCAGGGCCCCTCTGAGAGCTGCATCCCCCTCTTGCCCTGCCAGGTCACATGGGCTTTTTCTGTGCTCAGAGCAAATGATTTGATTAATACCACACTCACTGTTAATGCCGCTCTTTCTCCCCATGCAGGGAAAACTCGGAGTTCCGGGACTACCTGGATACCCAGGAAGACAAGGGCCAAAGGTAACGTGCAGCTGTGGGAGGTGTCCCAGCACGCGTGTGCTGTAGGGACACTCGCTGGCCCCCTCCCCGCCCTGCCCCTGCTCATCCGCTCTCCTTCCGGTGGATCGTGAGATGTTGAGGGGTGACCCGCTCCCCGTGCCTCCTGAGTGCCTTTGCGTTAGTTTGCCAGCTTGGGGGGAGGTGCTTGGGTGACGAGTGGGGCCTTGCTGAGAAGGGGACAGAGCCTGCCCAGGCCGTGGGCACATAGCACTGCAGTCCTCCTGGCAGCCTCTGTACCTGTTGGTCAGCTGGTGGACAAAGGTGTCCTTAGTCCATACCCTGAACTCCTTAAATGGTCCTCTCAGCGCTGCCTCATTGGGGGATTTGAAGGCCGCTCACTTGTAATAGAGTATGAAAGAAAAAGGAAACCTTTCTTACATGGAATCATGTTCAGGTTTAAGTGAAACCGGTCCTTAAGGCTTTGGAAATCATTGAAAATGTTTTCTTCTTTTTTCCAAATCCCATGTTTTATTATTCATGGTTCTGCCTTAAAAAATAACCAGCTGCCTGCACTAGAGACATAATTAGCAGCAGAAGCAAGGTCTGACCCTTTCCAGATTGGCGTATGGCCCTTGGATGCCCCCTGTTAGCCTCATCTGCTTTCCATCCCGTGAGCAAGGACTCCTTAACACAGGTAGCCAGGCATGGGCTGTCCAGGATGCTCTCCAGGCCTCTCCATTCCATATTTGCCCTTCCCGTGGAATGCTAATGTTGGTGCTGTGTGTGGACACATAGCCACGTGCAGGAGAGGCAGTTTGCTGCAACCAGGGATTTTGTTTCATATTTAACTGTAGCATTGAACATGGCTGTGTCATGGCTGTTGACCACACATGGTCACACAAATGTGGTTAAAGAGAGGCAGAAGAGTTCATTTGTCCTCTTTAAATACATGTCCCTTTGGGAGAGAAGAGGAAGGAAGAGAAGTTTAAGAGATAGGGGATATTGCTCGAGTCCTTGTGACAGTGGCCAGATCCAGTGAAGGGCTGACATACCCAGTGACACAGGTCCTGGACTGAGCTGGGTCACCTGTACCGGGGTTTCCTCAGTCTAGTCTCCTGTGCAGATTGGCATGTGGCCATGCACATGGGCTGGGGGAGCTCAGTCCCCTGTGAGAGACACAGAGCTCGGAAGCCTGCAAGTTCTTCACAGGCGTGGGCTCCAGCTCAGGTCAGGTTTAGGGCTTGACGCCCTGCAGAGGGGAGAGGCCTGCTGGGACTAACCAGTGTGACATTATGGGCAGAGGAAAGAGGGCTCAGGGTTTTGCTGTGGTGCTTGGTGCGCCTTCCTCCCCGTGGGAGGCGTTTGGATATTTGCCACATCAGAGTCCTTAAGCTCACTTTTTATCTGTACACACATAGATTTCTAGGGCTAAGTAGCTGTTAGACGCTGTCATCGGGGCATGAATTTGCATTTCTTTCTGGGAGTTGCTGTGCTGTACTTGGAGGTATTATGGGAAGGCCACAAAACATGACAGCAAAGCACCACAAATTATCACACAGGGAGACTCATCTTACTAATCTTGGTCGTCCCTGTCCCCTGTTCTCTTGAAACACCGGTCAGGATTTTACAGATGCGGCGTGTGGGGGAACAGTGGGGAGAGAGGAGTGGAGGCCTGGCTAAGGCTCCATTTGGGTTTTCAGGTTTGAAGTCTGTGAGATGCTATGGAAGTAATGTTTAGAGTGGGTAGGGGGGTGTATGAACAGGTAGATGGAAGGGGAGGTGGGTGGCATTGGGGTCAGAGTCTGTGCTCTGTCACACAGGCCCCTCCCCCAGCTGGCAGGTGCACAGCGGCGTCCTCTGTGATTCTCTTTCAGGGCTCCGTTGGATTCCCTGGATTTCCTGGTGCCAACGGAGAGAAGGGCGGCAGGGTAAGGACAGCCCAGCTGCTGCCCGGTGGCTGGCTCAGCTGCCCTGGTGGGTGGCAGCTGGTTCTGCAGTCGGCGACCTGGTTACTTCTCACCCACCTGGCTGCCCACGCTGTTCTCTGAGAAGCACCTCAGTCCAGAAAGCTCTTCTAGGCCATTAGTAGAAAGCGGTTCCTCCTCCCTTTCTACCCAAGTGGACTTTTCTTCCAAGCTATTTTTAAAAGCAAAGAGAAAAGGAGTTTTCTTTTCTTTGAATGTCCCAGTGCCTCCCTCCCCTGGTCCCAATTCAGTCAATCCCTGTTAGCAGCTGGCCTTGTCATGAGCCCCCACCAGCATAGCACATTTTGTCACCCCTGTTCTACCCTCTGGGTGAGGCATGCGGGGGCCGGGCTGGGCAGCTGTGTCCTCCCTGCTTCCGGAGTCCCTTGCTGCCCAGGACACTCCTTAACAGAGTCACAGTGCCTGAGCGTGGCCGGTGAGAAGACAGGGGCAAGATGGTCACCTCAGGCCTTGGACTCTGAGCTGGCTTGAGAGGGGGGTCTGTGTGCTGTCTCAGGGGGGAGTAGGCCCGGCATGCCCTGTGCCTCAGAAGACGGCGGCTCTTGTGGGCACCGCAGCACCCAGCCCCGAGCCCGAGGCCCGGCAGCCCACCCTCCTGGGCCCCTTGCTCCCGGACATGGGCCTCCGGTGAATGTCGTGTTTAAAGCAGAGTCCACACACCCCCTGAGGGACAAGGAGAAAGACTCAGGACAGCCAAGACCTCGTGAGCAAATGTGTTCTGCCAGATTCACAGAACAGGGAAATAAGGGCTGTTCTGAGCACAAGTGCGCAGCATGGACCCAGGCCTATCACCTCTGTGTCTGCCACCCCCCGCCACGTGTCTGCCTGCCTCTGTTTAGCTCTGTTCATCTATCCACCCACCTCCTGTTTAGCTGTCTGTCTTTCTCCATCTATCTATATCGGTCATTCTCTCCTCTAGAGATTGTCCGACTTGGGGAAAGGCTGTCCTCTGCACACCCACAGGCACCGCTCCCACACCAGAGCCTCTCCAGCCACACTACAGGGAAGGAATGTGACCTGCAGTGGCCAGCAATGTGAATTTACCACAAATACTTCCCATGGAGGACCGCAGGAACCAGGGATTGAGGCCCCTTAGGTTACATGCCCACATGCTCTTCCCTTGGGCTTCTTGGCCTCACTGTTCCTGAGCTGGGGTCTGGACAAACGCTCTGGCTACCCTCAGGGCACGACTATCTGTTGTCCAGGGCATCTGCCATGTGGGTCACGAGGCAACATACAAAGCCTGACTCAAGCAACGACCTGCCAGGCCCCCCCAGGTGCCACGTACCCCAGCCACAGATTGGAGCTGCCCAAGGCTGCTCTGTGGCTTCAGATGTCCAACCCCGGCTGCCCATGCTCATGGCTCAACTCACAGTACAGACCTTAGGCAGAGAAGACGAGGCATTCGCTTCCTTCTCAGCACGTGGTGATGTGGTTGATCCACGTGGGCTGGAGCCCCGGGCGTCTTCCTCCTCCCTGTGGCCCGTCAGAGCTGCCTCCTCAGCAGGCCCAGCATAGCTGTCACCCTGGGAGACTTCAGTCAAATCACTGAGAAGAGGTGTCTGAAGTGTAGGATAGTATTCTGGATGGAGCTGTTGCTTTGTACCACAGCTGGGGAAGGACAGAGTGGCACTGTCAGCACGCTTGGCTGGATGGCCCTTCCTAGTTGTTCCCAGGCCGGCCCCAGATGAAGCCTCCCGTCTGCTGAGCCTCGGTGGCTGCCCTACTTTCTGTCCCCTTCCTTGAACTTCATAATCTGTGGTTTCATTTAAAGTTCACTCATTCCAGCAGCTCAAGCTTCTCAAGTCCTCCCTACGTGTGGGCCATTTTGCCAGGCTGGGGGCTCAGGTGATCAACCCAGACGTCCCCCTGCTGTCCAGAGAGCAGCACCACTGACCAGCACGCACAGGTGTTCCCGTCACCACAAAGGACAGGGACTCAGGGAGTGGTCACAGGCACCAAGTCTCACCGGGGAGGCTTCCAGGGGACAGTGACATTTCTGCTGAGCCACAGGAGGGATGGCTGCTGGGCCGGGACAGTAGAAAAAACAAAGCAGAGCGGGGAGAAGGTGGAGGGATAGGGTGAAGGTTGGCTGAGCCCATCAGAGGAGACTCGTGCAGCGGAGCCTGGCAGGGGCTGTGGTCACTACTGGTTTAGTCAGGGGGGATGTGGGAGACTGTTAAAAGCAGCTCAGTTCCCAGTGTTGTGGCGGGAATTGGAAAGGGGACCAGAGGGCTCCAGGGTGGTGATGGGGGCTTTGTTCTCCAGGGAGGTCTTTTACATCCTTGGGTTGTCTGGGTCTGGGGGATGCTCCCAGATGGCAGACGGCCAGTGTGACTGGGCTGCCTGCCTGGCCCTCCAGCCCCTGCAGGTCTGGTGGCTGTGTACTGGGGACCATTGATTACAGGTTGGACATGAAGAGCAGGGACACAAGTTGCTGTCTGAAGCGAGCTGTAGCTGAGGGTGGAGATGTGGGCAAAGGGACGGCCCATCGTGGGCCTGTGCCCTGGGCCATGGGGGGATGCCGGGGCTCTGCCTGGGGAGAGGGAAGACCAGCCCTTAGGAGTGCCCATCAGCCACCTGAAAGATGTCTCAAGCAGAGGACATCGGCAAGGTCATTGGTGGGACTGTCCGTCCCTTTCCAGCAGGGACGAGAGGAAGAGTATTCACAACGGTTGTTAAGGAGCCTGTTAGGGAGATGGGCGGGGAGGGGGAGGGGAACCTTGTGTTCCGCAGCTCCATGCTCCTCAGCTTGGGTTAGTTGACAAAGAATTCTATGAGCAAGGTGCCATCTGGGAGGCCAGCGGGCCTGAACAGTTGCTGGTGTAGCATGGACAGTTGCTGAGACCCATTTGTGCTGTGGGGTTGAGGCGCGGTTTGGTCACTGTGGTGCCGGCTGAGGGGTGTCACTTTGGTGGACAGTGGGAGTGAGGAGGCCCGGCAGCCGGGACTTGTCCCGAGGTGCTGGAAAGTCCTGGGTTGGTCACAGTGTCCACACAGGTGGAACGTCTGTCACTGGAAGAAGCCAGATGCTCTGTTCATTTTCCTATGCAAATATTTATTTAAGACTGAAGGATATCGCCATATAATTGAAGCGTCAAAAAGCAACGTAATTAATTCGTCATTATAGAAGTTTTATTAAATACATTTTGAGATGGGAAACTCCAGGAAGCAGCTTTGATTCTGGCAGCAAATGATTGAAAGGCGGTAAGAGGAAACTCACCAGGTGGCCTTTAGTGATACGGATGCCTCTCGGGCTCTCCCGTTAGCAGCCAGAATAAAACTTGGGAAGAGGAGCCAAGAGCTGGTTGGCGACACGTCCATACTCCGTTCATCACCTCCGTGCACTGCGGGGAACTGCATGCCCAGCTCTTAATGTCTTTGCCATGGAAAAAACAAGTGCAGTGCGTTGGTTTCTGTGGTTTGGAAAACTCAAAACAATATTGGATAAAGGAGTCCAAATTCTATTACAGGAGAAGCAAAGGACCCTCAGATCTGTGATTTATATGTTAAAGTGCAAGTTTGTCCGAATGTAGGGTCTGTTGAAAATTTAATGGCTAATATTCTTAACTGTAGGAAAAGTAAATTATGTATGAAAGGGGTGGACTTTCTTCTCTTTTTCTTATAATAATGATTTCCCTCCTGCAGAGAGGAGGAGGAGGATGGAGGGAGGGAAGTGGCGATGTGGTGAGGAAAGGAAACCAGATAACAGACTAAACATCTGTCAGGCTTCAGAAAGAAAATTGGATTTTCCCGGGGCCTGGGCCAGCATAAAGTGCTGTGTGTTGGGTGTGCAGTTAGCTTCCTCGCCTTGAGTAGGGCAATCTCCTACTCAAACAAAGATAAGGAGGGGGCCAGGAAGGCCTGTGTCCCTCCCAGCCTCCTGGGAATCAGTCTTTAAATAACCCCAAGGGGGCCCATGCAGGGCCAGGCATTCTGAGAGTGACTTACCAGCCCTTTCTCTGATTCTAGGGGACACCCGGAAAGCCCGGACCAAGGGGGCAGCGAGGCCCAACGGTAACACCCTGTTGTCTTGAGGGCCATCTTTGGGAGCTGGGAGCACATTTTCGGGAGCATGTGTGGGGCACAGGGACGGCGTCTCCTAGTCTGCAGGATTTGAGCTGACCTCTCTTCTCTCCTGGCTGTCCAGGGCCCAAGGGGTGAGAGAGGCCCGCGTGGCATCACTGGGAAGCCTGGCCCCAAGGTATGTGTGTGGTCTCTGTGGCGGGTGGCAGGAACCAAAGCTCCCGAGACATGGGGCTCCGGGGGGTGGGGGGATGTCTGTGGCCTTTTTCATTTAAAAATACCAGTTTTCTTGGGTGTATTTAAGGAGCATGTCCCTTCCAGTGGCCTCTAGACAAATAAGATCTAATTGAATCATGGGGCTAAGGATGACACTTATGGGGGGTGGCCCCTGTGAGCAGAGCAGGACTGGGCTGCATGCTAGGGCTGGACAGCAGGGCTGGACCCTGGAGGCAGACTTGCCAGGGGCCTGGAAGCTGCAGACATCTTTAATGGAAATCTAAAGAAAGTGCTTTCTGGCACGACAAGTGCCAGAGTCTGGCTTGTGTGTGCCCAGTGAGCAGCTGCCCCTGTGGGGTCTGGAACCCACCTTCCAAGTGGCACCGTCCACCCGGCTGAGGTACAGAGCTGGCCCAGCCCTGGCTGACCAAACGCACCACCCAGGGGGTTACCAAAAATGCTTTCACAGTGAGCATTTCCTATCCTCCGTGAGCTGACTTGACACTCACTTGTGAGAACTTGGGACAGCTGCTGTCACGTGGGGGTAGGCCAGGAAACATCCCTGTGTCACGTGACTTTTTGATGTGCTTCTTGGCTGAACCACAGCCTTTGTCTGACCTGGGATTCTGCCTCCAGATGTCATGACCCTGTTGGGGGAAGTCGGCTCATTGTCAGCTATGTGTGCAGACTGGACAGGCTGGTTTTGGGCACTACTGGTCAGCATGGTGCTCTTTGCCCCTTACTTGAGGGGCAAGGTGACCTTGGGAAGCACACACAGCCAGGATTTGACTCAGAAGTTCCAACGAGTTGGGAGCTAGAGTCCCCTTGTCCAAGTAGCTACAGTAAGAAGCTTTTCTCTCTCCTTTCCTCCCAAGGGCAACTCTGGAGGTGACGGCCCAGCCGGCCCTCCTGGTGAACGGGTAAGTGTCGTGAGGCTCTGGGGACGTCTCCCAGAAGGCGCCTGCTTCACTCAGACCCCTGAATGGCTTCTGGGGCTGGGCGGGGGTGAGAGTTTTCCTGTAATCCTGACTGTGGACCCCTGGGAGTGAATGCTTCTGTTGGTCAGAGATGATGACCCTGCACCTCTGGCCCGGGTCTTAGGGTTTGCCAGGTGACTGAGATGACAACAGGTGGTCCTCAGCCCTGTCTCTCCCTCAAGGGCCCTGTGGTATTGCCCCCTCAGCCCCTTAGTGGGCTTCCTGTTTCTCTGTGGCGAGGGAGGGGGCTGAATGAATGGGAGAAACCTCGTGGGGGGCAGTGAGAAATGATGCCTGTGTGCAGAGCCCCAGTGACACAGGAGGACAGCAATGGGAACAAGGGGAGAGAGGACATCTTTCCTCAAACTGGCCATTCTCTGTCCCCAGGGACCCAACGGACCCCAAGGACCCACGGGGTTTCCTGGACCAAAGGGCCCCCCTGTAAGTAGCATGCTTCCTTTTTGGGCTAGCACAGTTGGCCCCTTGGACATCGGCCTGTCCTAGACATGCTTATGTCTGGAGGCTGCTCAGAGCTCCTCACAGTGGGAGGGTTGGTGGAGGGAAGCTGTAGGTGGGACCCTGCAGGGGCAGCATGAGGCTGAGGCTGTCGATGACTCCTGTGCTGGACAGTGTGTGTGGACGCCTTCCTCCTCCAAGCCATCTTGCATTTCTAGCTGGGGGCTGTGTTTGTGTCCTGGGGATGATGTAACAGACAACCACAAACTGGGTTGCTGAAAACAACAGAAATTTCTCTCTCCCAGTTCTGGAGGCCAGACGTCTGAAATCAGTGTCAGCTCTGAGGGTTAGTCAGCGTCATGCCTCCCTCGGAGTCTGGTGATGCAGCCAGTCCAGGTGCCCCAGGGCCTGTGGACACATCACCCTGACGGGCCCTCTCCTGTCTGTATCTGTGTCTTCAAATCGCTCTCTTTATGGGGACACTGGTCTGGGGGGGCCGGGGGGTGCAGTGCCCTCGTCTACTGTGACTTCCTCTTGACCTAATTATGCTAGTAGAGGCCCTATTTCCAAGTGAGGTCACATTCACAGCCTCTGGGGGTTAGGACTTCACTATATCTTTGAGGGGACAGAATTCAGCTTACTTGGGTTCAGTTCATTGTCCTATTACCCCTCCAGAAAAAACTGTCTAACAGTGGAGCTTATTTCCTAGCGGGGTATGGTGGAGGGCAGTGCCTGGCAGGCAGCTGGACTTGGGTCCCAGGGCCACCTGTGCCTCTGCGGGCAGGTCCTCGGAACATCAGCTGGCCCCCCCACCCCCATTTCTCTCGGGGGGGGGTAGCATGTCCCCCTGTGGAGCCAGGGGCAGACGCTGGTGATGGCACCTGGGACGGGCTCCTCTCTGGTACTTGTTTTTGTCCTCACTGTGACTGTCACTATGGGAGGACGTTTCGAGGGTGAGAGCCGTGGAAAGGCAATGGCTGTCCGGTGTGGGGTGGAGTGCCACAGGTGAGTGCTTCTCAGGACTGAATGGAACGTCTTTCCTTTGTGCTTTCTTCAGGGCCCTCCGGGCAAGGATGGGCTCCCAGGACACCCTGGACAGAGAGGCGAGACTGTGAGTACCGTGGCTGACCTGTCACCTCCTTGCACATAGCACTGGCTTTACTGCCCAGTGTGGGCTAGGGGGACCCCTGGCTCAGGGGAGACTGGTGAGCCTCAGAAAGGCTCTCAGGGGCTGGACCATCTTCCAGTGACTTGAGGTCAGGCCATGTGGAAAGAGCCTGGCGTGGAACAGCTGTGTAGTGGCCCTGTGACCTCTCTGTGCAGAGGCCCTATGACCTTTCTGTGTAGTGGCCCTGTGACCTCTCTGTGCAGTGGCCCTGTGACCTCTGGGCAGTGGCCCTGTGACCTCTCTGTACAATGGCCCTGTGACCTCTCTGTGCAGTGGCCCTGTGACCTCTCTGTGCAGAGGCCCTATGACCTTTCTGTGTAGTGGCCCTGTGACCTCTCTGTGCAGTGGCCCTGTGACCTCTGGGCAGTGGCCCTGTGACCTCTCTGTACAATGGCCCTGTGACCTCTCTGTGCAGTGGCCCTGTGACCTCTCTGTGTAGAGGCCCTGTAACCTCTCTGTGCAATGGCCCTGTGACCTCTCTGTGCAGTGGCCCTGTGACCTTTCTGTGTAGAGGCCCTGTAACCTCTCTGTGCAATGGCCCAGCCCTGGGGGCCAGCTCTGTGACCTCTCTGTGGTCACAGAGCTGTGCAGTGGCCCTGTGACCTCTCTGTGTAGTGGCCTGTGACCTCTCTGTGCAGTGGCTCTGTGACCTCTCTGTGTAGTGGCCTGTGACCTCTCTGTGCAGTGGCTCTGTGACCTCTCTGTGCAGAGGCCCTGTGACCTCTCTGTGTAGTGGCCCTGTGATCTCTCTGTGCAGTAGCCCTGTGATCTCTCTGTGCCAAGGCCCTGTGACCTCTCTGTGTAAAGGCCCTGTGACCGCTCTATGTAGAGGCCATGTGACCTATGTGCCGTGGCCCTGTGACCTCTCTGTGCAGAGGCCCTGTGACCTCTCTATGTAGAGGCCATGTGACATATGTGCAGTGGCCCTGTGACCTCTCTGTGCAGAGGCCCTGTGACCTCTCTATGTAGAGGCCATGTGACCTATGTGCAGTGGCCCTGTGACCTCTCTGTGCAGAGGCCATGTGACCTCTCTGTGCAGAGGCCATGTGACCTCTCTGTGCAGTGGCCCTGTGACCTCTCTGTGCAGAGGCCCTGTGACCTCTCTGTGCAGTGGCCCTGTGACCTCTCTGTGCAGAGGCCCTGTGACCTCTCTGTGCATAGGCCCTGTGACCTCTCTGTGCAGTGGCCCTGTGACCTCTCTGTGCAGAGGCCCTGTGACCTCTCTGTGCAGTGGCCCTGTGACCTCTCTGTGCAGAGGCCCTGTGACCTCTCTGTGCAGAGGCCATGTGACCTCTCTGTGCAGAGGCCCTGTGACCTCTCTGTGTAGTGGTTCTGTGACCTCTCTATGCAGTGTCCCTGTGACCTCTCTGTGCAGAGGCCCTTTGACCTCTCTGTGCAGTGGCCCTGTGACCTCTCTGTGCAGAGGCCCTGTGACCTCTCTGTGCAGAGGCCCTGTGACCTCTCTGTGTAGTGGTTCTGTGACCTCTCTGTGCAGTGGCCCTGTGACCTCTCTATGCAGAGGTCCTGTAACCTCGCTGTGCAGTGGCCCCGTGACCTCTCTGTGCAGAGGCCCTGTAAACTCTCTGTGCAGTGGCCCTGTAACCTCTCTGTGTAGTGGCCTGTGAGCTCTCTGTGCAGTGGCTCTGTGACTTCTCTGTGTAGTGGCCTGTGACCTCTCTGTGCAGTGGCTCTGAGACCTCTCTGTGCAGTGGCCCTGTGACCTCTCTATGTAGAGGCCCTGTAACCTCTCTGTGCAGTGGCCCTGTGACCTCTCTGTGCAGAGGCCCTGTGACCTCTCTGTGCAGAAGGCAGCTTCCATCTTTTTGATGGCTTTTGTGACTTTGGTCGGAGCCCACGTTTAAAACCACTAAGAGGCAAGGTGAATCCGTGGGTGTACTGAGACTTTGTACATCCAGCCTTTGTTTCCCTCTGGAATAATGACCTGGCCTTCCTCTGGACATTTAGCTGAGGACATGATGGGTGTGTTTACATCACACGCTCACACTCACCTTCGACCTTGCCCTTGCCTTTAGAAATACAGATTATAGGCAACGTCAGCACACGCCAAGGACCACACACTTTGAGTTGGGGGAGGAAGCGTTTATCAGAGACGTGCTCACTTCCTGGCTTTCTGCTCCTTTGGGGATCTGGCTCCGTTCCCTGAAGACATGTCCTGGAAAGGGTGTCGGCACACCTGTCACCTTGCTCACATTTGCCACCTCCACTATCTGGGGACTTGTGGTGCTGGGTGACTTTCTTGTCACTGTGCTGTTCCTTCTCTGTGTTTGCTTCATCCAATTTAAAGATGAGTTACAGAGATGTAAGCACGTCCCCCAAGGAGAGTGGGCCACATCGGGTGCTGGAGCAGCCCCTTTGTCTCTTCAGCCAGTTTTTGTGTGGTCGAAAGCTTATAAAGGACTCTCCTGGCAAAAGCAGGCCCTCTCCTGCAGTGGGCTTTGAATGACATGTTTAATATATTCTTGGTACCCACTTTTTAAAAAATCCCTTTGTCTCTCTTGGGTTCATTGCGATAAAACCTCTTTTAATTATACCTTCAGCAGTGTTCTGCATGACACGTGCTGGCTGATGAATGGAGATTACTGTGCTCTTTTGTGTATAGAGAAAAATTAAAACATTTCTTCTAAGCTTTGCATATTTTTCTCTAATGCCTTTCAAGGAGACAAAGTAGAGGTTTGCAGATTCTGTGGTTTTCCCCCTCTGACTTACTCTGGGAAGAGGCTGGGAAGATAATCCGCCACTGGTCTTTGCTTGGCAAGTTACTCATGTCCCTTCCTGCTGCCTCTGCCACGTCCACCCACCTCCCACACACATGGTGGGTGTGTTTGCATCACACGCTCACCTTCAACCTTGCCCTTGCCTTTAGAAATCAGCCGCTGGTCTTTGCTTGGCAAGTTACACGTGTACCTTCCTGCCGTCTCTGTCACAGTGATGCCAGTAAACAACCCCCTCCCTGAGACCGGCCTGGGACACAAAGTCTCCTCCAGAAGGATCTTCCCTAAGGGGCTGATTTTTTTCTTTCTTTTGAAAATGAAAACACGAGTGGCCCTAACTTCCTTTGAACGTGAGCCAAAGCCCATTCTCAGCAAAGGGCTGAGGACAGATTCCATCCTCAGCCACACGGATGATCATGGGCCAGGGGGCGGGGTCTTCCCTGTTTCTGTGGTTAACTCTGACATTAGCGAGGCTTTCTGGACACTCCTCGCTGGTCCACTGAGCAGGGAGGGCTCCAACCTGTCCCCCAGCCCTTGTTTCTGACCTGTAAATGCAAGCTGTGGAGAATACTGCGTGAGAGATGATCATTCTAGCCCACTGTGCGCAACTGGGCCAGGCCTCAAGGAAAGGGCCCTCCTAGAAATTGCAGAGAAGCCGAATCTGCCATTGTATCCCATGTGCAGTTGTCACTGGGGCCACACATGTGAAAACCCTTTGTGTTGCCATCAGGACAGTGAAGCAATGAGCTGCTAGCCAGGGCCTTGCAGCCAGCTGCTTCCTTCTCCAGAGTCCAGAGCTTCCCTTTCAGGCCTCCAGGCCAAACATCTGCATGTCCCTGCAAGTGTCAGGTGGCACCTGCAGATGGCATCTCATCTGACACCTGCCATGCTCTTCAGACACTCCCAGAAATTCCTCTTACGTTGCCTTAAGGTTCTCTCTGCTCCTCTTATGAAAGAGGGTGTAGACTGCACAGCAAGTGCCCAAAACCAAGGCAGGCCTATGACAGCACGTGAGTGCACACAGCAGAAGTGAGATCCTCCCGCTGAATCCTGCTAAAAATAATACAGCCAAGCTGTCAGGTTATGAAAGCGGCAAGTCCTCGCTCTTGCCTGTTTTAAATACGTGCAGGAGAACGTGCTAGCGATATCACCTGTCGTGCGTCAGAGACGTTTAATGACAAAAGCAGGCAAGTTCCCAGAGCCACTAATGAGAAACAGCCCAGAGGTAGCTCGCAACTCCAGAAACGGCGCCGCATGCACTTGGAGAATGAGCGCTTGGTGATATAGAGAGAAGAACAATTTCAGGACAAAATGCCGGTGGGAAGGCTGCTGGTGACACAGGCCTGTCTGGCTTCATCACCTTTATGAAATTGGTGCAACAATAAAGCAAAGGAGTCTGGAATATTCTCTATTTGGAGACAGCATGGGGAAGTGGGGGCGGCAGCATGGGCCCCTTCACGCTCTCAGTGGTCAATTCTCTCTCGATAGGGTTTCCAAGGCAAGACTGGCCCCCCGGGCCCCCCAGGCGTGGTCGGCCCTCAGGTGAGTCTCTGCATCCCTGGGTTCCATGGGGCATACGGCATCACCCACCTGTACAGTAGAGGGGGTCAGTGCCCCTATGATCTGGGAGGTGTGGGTGCTGCTGAGAGAGGACCCTGGGTTCCGTGACGCTTGTTAATATGACGTCTGCCTCGTGCAGACGTGGGGCTGAGAGGAGTTGTGAGTGAATCACTGAACACTCACCGCGCCCCAGAAGGCAGAATAAAGGAAGCTGCCTGAGGCTCTGGGCCCAGGGCCAGACCGGGCCCAGGTTCATGAGCTGGGCTTTCATCCCAGGACAGACCCCAGCCATGTCCACTTGTCCTTGCTGTGGGCGTCCGTCCAAGGCAGCCAAATTCTCCTGCCACTAGATCCTGTCTGTGCCCTGAGCCTACAGTTCTCACCACTAGCAGGTCAATGAAAGGATTGGCTTGGGGCCAGGTTGATGGCTCAGTGCCACATAACGGGGAAGCAGTCACCTTGTTTCTTGGAAACGTCAACCCTAATGTAGCGGCAAACAAGATATTACCCGCTGCAAGACGGAGGGTGCATGGGTTCAAAGCCCAGCATGGCCTTGCACCTCCTGCCCCCCACAGCCTCTCTGGTAGCTGATGGGGCCGCCCATCACTGCACACCCTGGAACACAGCTTACCGTGCTTCCTGGACAGTGCTGAGCAGGTGGGAAAGAGCGCCTTGCAGGGCTGTGACATGGAGGACGGTGCTGAGTGGGGGAAACAGCTCGTGGGGCTGTGACATGGAAGATGGTGCTGAGTGGGAGAAGAGCACCCTGCAGGGCTATGACATGGAGCCAGGCAGGGGCAGCTTGTTTTGGTCTTTCCCTTCTGGATTTTCACTAGAGGAATGTACAGGTTTGATGGGCCTGCAAGAGGCTCTTCGCCTCCCCTGTGTCCTGAGATTTGGAAAAAGGAGGTCACCCTCTTGCAAGTCACTTGAAACTGTATCGTGACTGATGCTGATTTCCCCCTAGGGTCCCACTGGAGAAACAGGTCCAATGGGTGAACGTGGCCACCCTGGGCCTCCTGGCCCCCCAGGAGAACAGGGGCTTCCAGGCCTTACTGGAAAAGAAGGGACAAAGGTGAGTTTCTGGAACCTTCCGTATCAAGGCTGGGCTTTTCCTAAGAAACCATTTGGGGGACTCTAGTATTTTCTCATGCTCTTTGCTGGTAAGTGGGTAATTCCTCAAACAAAAGCTCTGTATGCCACTTGCTCCCAAACCCTAAAGCTAGCGCACTGTTTCTTAATTTGCTCCAGCGTTGGAGCTTTACACAGAGCAGCAGGTGCGTGGTGGGGTCAGGGGTCAAGCCTTCCTCACACGGTGCTGGCTGCCGTTCCCCACCACCTGGCCTTGCCTCCAGAAATGATGAAAAGCTCCTGCACTCTGTATGTCCACAACAGATTTAGTAGCAAGCGATCCTTCAAAAAATCCCTTACCATGATAGGCTGAAAAATAATCACAAAAATGAAAAACGAATGTGTTTCTATCCCCTGGTAGCATCAGCCCTGACCGTCCCCTTTCGTCCCCTCTGGTGCAGGGCCCAGGATGGGTGGTCCTAACTTCCTACAAGTCACCACAGAAATCAATAGCCCTCTCTTTCTAGCTTCTCAATAAGAGATACAAAAAAAAAAAAAAAAAGCATGTTCTCCAGCCTTTTATGTGATGACATAAAAGAATAAACTCAAAAATAGTAGAGCAAATTAAGAAATGAAGAAAAAAAATCACACACGCGTGCGTAAGTGTGCTCAGATGGACGTGTATGTACTTAGGTATCTACTTACATGTTGCGTGAGTGTCTTAGAGTGCGATTGCGTGTGTGTTCTAGACACAGGGAAGCTCTCTGAGCTTGGAAAGGAAGCAGCAGCATTTGACCTGCTGTTTTGAAAAAATCCCCTGTGCCCCGACGTCGGACCTCAGAGAAAGGGCTGGAAGGTATCAAAGCTTAAGGTGCCTTGGGGATGGCAAAGGCTCTCATGGTGCCGGTTGTCAGGAAACATGCTTTCCGAGTTGAAGCAAGTGCCTTGAGTAAGCAAACACTGTGGCCATTTAGGGCAGTGTTTAACACTGTGCTGGCCACCGATTGCTTTTTGTGGGCCCAGCCTTGCAAGGAGCCCTGGATCGCTGGAAGCGGTAGGTGCTACCTCAGTTGCCGCTGGCCCATTGTGGGTCCTGGAGCTCCACACAGCATAGGGGGAGAGTCTCAGGTTGAGTCTGGTGGCCTGGGGATCTGCACACACACAGCCAGCCAGACTCGCAGCTCCCAGGCATGAACTTCAGTGCCTGGGCTGCCAACAAGTCCCGTCAAGGCTCAGAAATTCATTTAATGCCAAGTGGCCAGAAGACGGCCCCAGTTCAACCCAAATCTCAGGTGGATCTTGGCATGAAAGTCCTGCACTGGCTCCCAGTAAAGCCAATCTCTGGCTCTGTTTCCAGGGTGACCCTGGCCCTGCTGGCATCCCTGGGAAAGACGGCCCTCCTGGATTACGTGGCTTCCCCGGGGACCGAGGCCTTCCTGGTCCAGTGGTGAGTGAGGGGCTGGGGTGGGGATGAGACTGGGCAATGTGCAGCCCTGGTGGGGCGGGGGGTCCTCTCCTTGCCTGTCTTTGACTCACGTTACTTTGGCTTTGCAGGGAGCTGTGGGACTGAAAGGCAGCGAAGGCCCACCCGGCCCACCCGGCCCTGCGGTGAGTCACAGCCTCTTCCTCAAAGCTGACTCGGTGGGCAAGACAGTGCAGGCCCGGGAGTGAGAGAGCACAGCTGTGTGGCCCCACCTCAGCTCCTATGGAGGACGTGGTGGGGAAGGTGGCCTCTGGGAGGGGCGGGCAGCGCATTCCGAGCTGGCAGCTGGGTGAGGTGGGTCCCAGAGGTGCATTGTATGAGGAATGGGGGACGGAAGCCTGTGCAGGAGGAGCAAGCTAGAGCTCACAGGCCTTACGTGGGTCTGGGATGGGCAAGAGGGGTGGGATGGACGCGGGTCTCCATGGACTCTGAGGGTGCCTCCTAGAGCCAGACTGCCCCATCTTGCTGGCTGTTCTTTAAACTAGGTGATCCCTCCCAGCTTTAGAGTACCAACCTAAAGATTCCATGATCCCCAACAGTTACCTGTGGTCTTGAGGACTTGGGGGCTGTATGGGGGCTCCCCGTGCCCCTAAGTGGCATGGCCACTAACTCTCATCCTCTGATAAGGGCAGGTGGAGGGCTGGGCCTATCGGGGAGCAATGGCCTCTCCATGTGACCCCTAGATCAGGCTAGGTGCCCCCCAGGGCAATGCCTGCCTCTGGGCTGGCGAGTGGTTTATCCTGATGGAGAGAGGGGGCGCCAGGCTCCTGGGGGAGGTAGGCACATAAGGAAGACTCATTCTCAGACATGGAGAGCAGGCCATGTGAGCGTGGAATACGGGAGGAGAAGAGCTGAGAGGGCCCTGAAGGCATGGAGCCTCCAGTCTATGCTTGCAGAAGGCCACTGGGAGCCACTGTGGGCTCTAAAGTGAGCAAGTGCTGCTTCCGGAGGGTCGTGTCCAGGCAGTATGAGAGCTTTTGAAACAAACCACTTTCTTGCTCCATCCCAGGGTTCTCCAGGGGAGAGAGGCCCAGCTGGTGCTGCTGGGCCCATCGGAATTCCAGGGAGACCTGGGCCCCAGGGACCTCCAGGGCCGGCTGGAGAGAAAGGGGCTCCTGTAAGTACAGCCTTGGGTTGGGGGAGCCCTCCCCTTGGAGGCACTGGGGTTTCTTCATGCCCAGCCTTGCCCATCCTCCTGTGACATCCCCATGGGTATTTTTCCAGGGGGCCTGGGGGATGAGGGAGGTTTATAATCATCTTCTGGGACATGTGTATTCTAAGGTGTCCTGACTGGGGTCCATGGGAAGGGGTGCCTGTGCCAGCTGTGTACCTTCAGTGAATGGGTCCAGCTGGGTGCACCATGGATGAGATGCTGGCCAGGGCTCAGGCTGTCCACACTTGCACATTGGTTTCGAGTACGTGCACAGAGTGAGGGACCAGAGCCAGTGTCCCCTGTGGACTTGGTCTCGGTCTAGCCTCTGAGTGCTGTGTGTGGATAAGAATGTTCCTCTCTGCTGGTCCAAACCATGGCTAGTCTTTTTATGAGAAAGATGGACATTTGGAATGGCCCCTGTGATGGTCCGGGGGCAGGCGTGGAGAACAGATGTCCATCAGTGATGGGATGGGAGGTAGACCATGGGGAGACAAGCCAACCTCTCAGTGACCTGAAGCTCACAGGTTCTGTGAAGCCTCAGGAGCAGGGAATGGCGTGTCTTGTGGCCGCCTGCATGTCGGTTACACGAAGGAGGCGAACAAGCTCTGGTCCTGGTGAGGCACTTCCCTCCAGCCCCTTCCTAGAGGGGCTCTCTTGGTCCACGTTGGAGTCTGCCATGCAGTGCTGCAGCGTCTCCCCAGGCCCGGCGCTCTGACAGCCATGGAGACCAATTCAGCTTAGCCCCCTCTCCTCCCAACTCAGAGGGTCCCAGTGAGTCTGAGTTCTGGAGGGTTCTATATACGTCTGCACAGTTGTGCCCAGTGAAGTTGTCGCGAGCAGGTTGCTCTGTCCCAAAGGCAGGACCGTTGTGTGCATTTCGCTCTCAGAGGCTTGTGGGTGGAGAGAGCAGCCCATGTTCCCCGGTCCCCACGGGAGCCACGCTGGGAACCCTGGCACCCTTGAGAGTCCATCAGCGTGTCTCTGGAAGCTCTGATGGCATCTCAGTGTCTCCTGTGAGGCTCCCAGGACTGGGGACACCTGGGGCCTTCCATGCATGTGGGTAGAGGACACATGATGTTGCCAGGAAGCCACATGGTCATTGTTTCCAGAGAGTAAAGATTTAAGCAGAAACCTTACCCAGAGAGAAGCTTATTCTCCCAGAATAGCTTCTCCCAGAGAGAACAGGAGGTCAAGGAGAGGTCAGGGTGTCTCCAGGAGCTCCCAGCCTGACCACTAATGCTGATAAAGGTCCCCAAAAAGCCTCATGGAGCTGTGGCCTTTGTAGCTTCAGTGGAGTAGAAATGTGGATGGATAGATTCATGATTCGTGGAGCAGAAAGTGCCTTGTGTGAGAGGGCAGGGGGCAATATGATGGGATGGTGATGTAGGACCAAATGCCAGCCGCGTTGAGGTCCAAACATCATCCTCTCCCAGGGCGCACACCCTCTGTCTGTGAGTCTTCAGTTGAAGGGACTCCCATCCCCTCCCAGTGTGCATCCCCTCTGTCTGTGTGTCTGTTGGATGAAGGGACTCCTGCAGGGGTGAGAAAATCCAGGTGCTGGTGCTCACAGGGTGATGTGATGTCTGGTGAAACTCACAAAGCAGGACTTAGTAAGGACCACTGGAGACTGCTGGGGCGGTTAGGGTGAACATGAATCAAAGTGGTAAAGAAAGTTATACTGGCAAGATGGGGTGTGTGCCTACATGTATCCATGTGCATGTGTGCTCTGTGTGTGTACAGGCACATGTATATGTGTGTATTGGGGTGTGCATGTGTGCTGTGTGTATAGGCATGTGTATTGGGGTGTGCATGTTTGCTCTGTGTGTGTACAGGCACGTGTATATGTGTGTATCTGGGGTGTGCATGTGTGCTCTGTGTGTGTACAGCATGTGTATATGTGTGTATGTGGGTGTGCATGTGTGCTCTGTGTGTGCAGGCATGTGTATATGTGTGTATTGGGGTGTGCATGTGTGCTCTGTACAGGCGTGTGTATTGGGGTGTGCATGTTTGCTCTGTGTGTGTACAGGCACGTGTATATGTGTGTATCTGGGGTGTGCATGTGTGCTCTGTGTGTGTACAGCACGTGTATGTGTGTATGTGGGGTGTGCATGTGTGCTCTGTGTGTGTACAGCACGTGTATATGTGTGTATTGGGGTGTGCATGTGTGCTCTGTGTGTACAGCACATGTACATGTGTGTATTGGGGTGTGCATGTGTGCTCTGTGTGTGTACAGCATGTGTATATGTGTGTATTAGGGTGTGCATGTGTGCTCTGTGTGTGTACAGCATGTGTATATGTGTGTATTGGGGTGTGCATGTGTGCTCTGTGTACAGGCGTGTAATTGGGGTGTGCATGTGTGCTCTGTGTGTGTACAGCACGTGTATATGTGTGTATGTGGGTGTGCATGTGTGCTCTGTGTGTGTGCAGGCATGTGTATATGTGTGTATTGGGGTGTGCATGTGTGCTCTGTGTATACAGGCGTGCGTTATGCATGTGTCTGTGTGTGCATGTGTGCTCTGTGTATAGGCACGTGTATGTGGGTGTGCATGTGTGCTCTGTGTACAGGCATGTGTATATGCATATGCACATGTGTACATGTGTCTCTGTGTGTGCACGTGTGCTTTGCATGTGCACAGGTACATGTATATGTGTGTGTGCATGTGTCTGTGTGTATAGGCACTTGTGTGTACGTGTGTGTCTCTGTGCACGTGTGCTTTGTGTGTGCAGGTGTGTGTGTATGCATGTATACATGTGTGCACATACACAACAGAGTGCTTGCTTGTGCATGTGTGTGTGTCTCTGTGTATGTGTATGTGCACAGAGAGTGTCTGCAGAGAAGTCAGAATCAGAAAGTCCGTGGAGGCCGGCACTCAGGCCCTCTTGGTCCCTGGCTTAGACGATGCAGCACAGTCCCAGGAATTTGGTTGGCTGGGTTTGAATCTGGCTCTACTGCTCACCAACTGTGCCTCAGTTTTCCCACCTGCAGAAGAGCAGCCCTTCATAGGATGAGTGTGGATTAAGTAAAGTGAGGCACCAGCAGTCCGGTCTGGGGCTGGGCTCAGGGCGTGCTCTCTGTCCCTGGCTGGGTGTCCTCAGGACTATGGTGATGGGCACTTCCCAGGGGCTCCCACCTTCTCACCACAGGTCCTTCTCTGGGGTGATGAGCTGGTGGTGGGATGTCCCCAAGCCAAAACCACATCTGACCAGTGATTGTCTATCCTCTCTAGGGTGAGAAAGGCCCACAAGGCCCTGCTGGCCGAGATGGTCTCCAAGGTCCTGTGGGGCTCCCAGGCCCAGCTGGCCCTGTGGGTCCCCCTGGAGAAGACGGAGATAAGGTAAGGAGAGCACAGAGTTGTGACATCAAACCTGGCCGGGTGGGACGGCCAGAGCGAGGCCGCCACTGCACCAGCACGATGCCCATGGGCCCAGGGGCAAGGCCGGCAGCCTGACCCTCACCCACCCTGCAGTCCTGGTATTAGTGGACAGTGTAGGAGCAGCACGCAGGTAAACAGTAGCAAGTGAGCCCTCTGGTGTGCCTGAGCACGCTCAGAAACACTTTCCTCCTGTGCCCTTTTGAGGTTGACTAAAACATTTGTTACCAGAAGCCAGAGCAAAGAGAAAGGCTCCCTTCCCTGAGCAAATCACTTCACAGTTTTAACCATGGAGCCCCGTTTAATGAGGTTTCACTCGGTATCTATTTTTTTTTTTTTTTTGTAGAGACAGAGTCTCAATTTACTGCCCTCGGTAGAGTGCCATGGCCTCAAACAGCTCACAGCAACCTCAACTCCTAGGCTTAAGCGATTCTCTTGCCTCAGCCTCCCGAGTAGCTGGGACTACAGGTGCCCGCCACAACACCCAGCTATTTTTTGGTTGCAGTTTGGCTGGGGCTGGGCAGGAACCCACCACCCTCAGCATATGGGGCTGGTGCCCTACCCACTGAGCCACAGGCGCCGCCTCATTATCTATTTTTAAATGTCTTCACTTGAATTATCAAGGCTCCCTTTCCTTAAGAATGTGCTTTATAATTCTAACGCCATTATCATGGACCTCGTATTTTATACTTCATTTAATGAACACAGTGAAATGCAGTTCTTTAGTTTAACTATCATTCATGATAGCTCTCGGGTGACATCTCTTTGTTACTCAACTTTGTCACCTCTGCATGGACGACGCCTTACATCTCAAGGTGGAGAGCAGCCCCGCCCCAACAGAAACACTGGAGCGGGTGTTAATAACTTTTGTGGAGACACAGTGACAGAGTTGCCTGTTATCATGGTGGCGGGATAACAGTGCGATGAGAAAAGTTAAATGATTTCGATATGGCTTCCCCACATTTTCAAGTCAGCAGACATTCTGTGTCGTATCAGGTCAGGTCAAGACCTTGCCCCTTTTAGCCCTGTCCTGAAAAGGAGATCGAATTAGTATACAGAAGGCTTTCTCCTGTGGAAAGGCACGGGGCTTCCTGGAGGAGAATGTCCTCCCAGAGAAACTACTCACCACTAGCCTGTCTGACTGGTCTTCCACATCTTCCTCCAGGGAGAGATTGGGGAGCCCGGCCAGAAAGGAAGCAAGGGGGACAAAGGCGAGCAGGTAAGAGGGGGCACGGTGGCATGGACAGCTCCCAGGCACTGGGGGCCGCGTGGTGCCTGCTGATGTGGCTACGATACACTCCTGAAGTCCCAGTCCCATGTGTGTGCATTTGGGTGACTCTCGTGTGTGTGTGTGCGCGTGCGCGCGCGCCTGTGGGTGAGTCACTCAGTGTTAAAATGAACGGGCACCATTCACAGGTTTTATAAATTAAAGCCAGTTGAGTGTTTCTGTCCTTGAGATTTTTGGTTCTGCAAACCCACTCATGGCCCTCTGAGGCTAGGGAAGCCAGAGCGTTCTGCAGGGGCAGTGCCCTTGACCAAATACTTGTTTACTTTTCCCCTTTCTGTTTCGTCACCTGTTTGGAAATACTAGCGTGTTCTCCTAAGAGCCCCAGCATGGTGCCGCCAGCTTCTTTCTGCTGATGGGAAGTGTCTCCTTACTTCGCTGCAATCGGGCGTCTCAATCAGCAGCTAGATTCCCAGGCGGGAAAGAGCCATGCTCCCGGGAGCCTGCCCCGGGCAGTGTCCTTCTGGCCGGGGTCGGGCTCCTGCTCCCTCCTTCCTTCCTTCCCTCTCTCCCACTCTCTCTGAGCTGCCAATTTCTCAGGGCAGCACAGGGAAGCAGCTCTCCAAGTGTGGGACGTGGGGCTTTGGGGTGAGCAGAGCACTCCTGTGTCCTTGGGGGATGGGGCTGCGTGTGCCCATGTCCTGGGGGTGGGATGGGCCTGAGGAGACACATGGTGACCTCTAGGGAGACGTAGGGGCCGCTGCCTCTGCTGCCATAATGATGGACTTGGGGTCGAACCAAGAACCTGGCCAGATTCCCAGAGGCTGCAGCACAGCCTCCACATTGGTGTTGATGTTCCCTCTGATGAAGGACACATTTGGGGACTGAACCGATGACCTCAGATGCATCAGCTTTGGACATGATCCATTCCCTTCCTCAACCTCATCTGAGGTACAGGAAGAGACCTGTGTTTCTGCCTTGTTTCCCACAGGGTCCTCCCGGGCCGACGGGTCCTCAGGGCCCCATCGGACAGCCAGGCCCCTCCGTGAGTATCTGTGGTCAGTGACCTTCAACTAGACTCACAGCCCTCACTGCCGTGTTACCTCGACTGGTCCTTACTGACAGCTCCCTGGTCTCCCTGCAGGGCGCGGACGGTGAGCCAGGGCCTCGTGGCCAGCAAGGCCTTTTTGGGCAGAAGGGTGATGAAGGTCCCAGAGGTTTTCCTGGCCCCCCCGGGCCAGTAGGGCTGCAGGTGAGTGCACGTTTTCACTAAGCCAGGTCAACTTCAGATGTCCCCTCTGTTGTCACTGTTGTCACCGACTTTGCAAGGATGGGGAAGCCTGTGAGGCTGCGGGGGCCTCCCCATCCAATCAGAAGTGCTGCAAATTCCCAGAATTCCAGGCATCCCAAATTCACTGCTCTTATTTAAACAATCACATTTATTCCCATGTTCATTGTAGAAACCGATAATTTATAAGGAAACAAAATGACTTGTGAATAGTGCCTAGAAATGAACCATAAAATGCTGGGCACATTTTACTGCCATCCCTTTTGGAGGCATGCATTCACAGAGTCAGAGGCACGCACGTCATTTTATCTGGCTTTTGCAAAATCTGAATCATGTCATATGTTACGCAGGAAGTTTGTATGCCGCCGTCCTCATTTTTCATTTTGAGGTGTGTTGAATGTCATGAAATATTCTCTGAACAAATGGCTTTTTATTTATTTGGGAAACATGATTTTTAGTCTCTACATAGTAACCCAGCATCTGGTGGTGACATAATTCATCCCAGCATTTCCCCGCTGTTGGCTCATTAGGTTTTATTGCTTTATGGGACCCTGCCATAAGCACCTTTGCCATAAATTTTTGCATTCTCTAATTATTTCCCTGGACTGAATCTGAGACTTGGAGTTTTTGGGATGTTCTCGTCAGTAGCTGCACGCACAGAGCGTGTTCCAGGGCTGTCGGGGCTCGGTGCCATCATGTGGTGGAGGTGGTGAGAGGGGGGAGTGTGTGTGTGTGAGGACAGTGCTTAACTGTGCTTCCTGCTTGCAGGGCCTGCCGGGACCTCCAGGAGAAAAGGGTGAGACAGGAGACGTGGGCCAGATGGTAAGTGTGTCTGGACACCCAGACCGGGTCGTGGCAGCTGGCTGATGTGGGGGAAAGTCTGCCTTTCCTCTGGGCTCAATGTCCTCTCCCTTTCCCTAGGGCCCGCCAGGTCCCCCTGGCCCCCGAGGACCCTCTGGAGCTCCAGGTGCTGATGGGCCACAAGGTCCTCCCGGAGGCATAGGGAATCCTGGTGCCGTGGGGGAGAAGGTGAGGCCTCGCGCCCCTTGTCACAGCAGGTCTGTGCTGTGTGAGAATCCAGTGTGTGTACATGTGCACATACCCACGTATGTATGTGCAAAAGTGTGCGAGGGCACTGCTGAGTCATTCCCATCAGACACGTTTTGAAATTTAGAAGAAGATTCACGAAATGGCACTGGAAACTCTGATAATGCTCATTGGTGGTGGCCTTTGGCAGAATTTCCAAATGGTGTCCCCAACCAGTAAGGCCCCGCCACATTTCCCAAGATTTAGCTCTGATGGGAATTATCGTCTGTTCCTTGAAGTGCCGGAGTCTCCATGTTTGCCGTTCCCATTTCAGCTGAATTCTATTCCCATCACCTGGGGGCCTCTTCTGTCTGCTGATGGATTTTAGGGCCTGGGTCCTTGAGATGACTCAGAGTGTGCGGGACCCGTGTGTACCCCTGTGTGCATGTGTCTGTGTGTGCGCCTGTATGTGCATGTGTGTCTGAATGTGTGTGTATGTCTGTATGTGTGTGTGTGTGCGCGCGCGCGCGCACGTGCAGGGGGTGGGCCTCGACGCCAGTGCTGGAGAGTTGGCCTGACTGTAAAGCAAACTGGACAGGAGGGAAGGCGGGAATGGCACCTGTGCTCTGGAGCTCCCTGCATCCTGTTTCCAGAGTTTTCTTTCTGACATCAGTCCATGAAATGACGAGAAGTTTCCCTCACTTCTCATTTTTTATGAGACAGAATTTTATGATAAAGAACTCAAACAGAAATACGCCCTGCTGTGCCCACAGAGGACGGCAGCATCTTTCTCTTACCATGCCTTGGCTGCCCCTGCCTGCTCCGCCTTCCCAGGTCCTCCCAGTGGCCATGGCCTGAGGAGTGGAGGAAGCTTTCTCCCTGCCTCTGCCCTGGCTGTGCCCCGAGGAACACGGACCCACCTGCTCACCCCCCACATGTCTCATACGCATCCTACAAAGCCCCCAGAGTCCCCTGTGGTAGAGACGCCCCTCCCTGCATCCACACATGCCCACCGCATCCTCACGTGCCTCCTTTCCAATCCTGGGAGCTGTGTGGGGACTGAGTGCTGTCCCACTGACCCAGGGGTTCCTGCCACCTGATGGCAGATGCTTGAGGCTGGAGCTGCTGTCCCCGTCACTGCCCTAACCGTGGCACATTGTCTCCTCAGGGTGAGCCTGGTGAAGCTGGTGAGCCTGGTCTTCCAGGAGAAGGAGGCCCCCTGGTGAGTGAGTGGGCATTGGGGTGGGATGTGCCCAAGTGGCTGTGTGGACAGGGGTCTGGATTGGAAGCTCTGGCCCTATCTCAGTATTCCCATCCATAAAATGGGAGTCATAAGTCCTCTTGTGCCCACCTTACAGAATCACTGGACACAGGGGAGTGAACACGTGTGTGTGTGTGTGTGTGTGTGTGTGTGTGTGTGCGCACGCGCATACGATGGTGACCATCATGACCAGCGTCACCAGTGGCTGGCAGTGTCTGTGATGATCCAGCCCCTTTCCCAGGCTACCATACATGTGGGGCAACTGTTGTCACCCTACCATGCCAGGCCTTTGAAAGCCGGAGAAATGTTTGCTCTGAGGCCAGCTTGCAGATGACTTTCGGGCCCTGGTGACAGCTGAGGGCAGGGAGTGGCAAAGGCCTCCTGGGTTTTTAGCTGCCACCTCCACCTGAAAACCCTGGTCCTTGTAGTCCTCACTGTTTGCTGTCTGATTATGGAGTCGGTCCCCCCCATAGAACTGAGTCTTGGCCTTAGAGTGCCCTGGAAGCCAGGGCTCCTTAGTCAGCCATGTGGCACACAGAGGGGCCAGCACTCAGAGGGGCTGTTGAGGGCTAGGGGAGCAGATATTTGGAGAGGGCTGTCTGTGTGTGCCGAGAACCAGGAGGCACCCCACAGGCCAGAACCTGCCATGTCCCTGAGACTGGACCCTGGCTCTGCCCCTCCAGGGACCCAAAGGAGAAAGGGGTGAGAAGGGTGAGTCAGGCCCTTCTGGTGCTGCTGGACCCCCTGGACCCAAAGGCCCTCCCGGAGACGATGGCCCCAAGGGCAGCCCCGTGAGTACTTCTGCGATGCTGGGGGTCTGTGGAGCGGGACTGGGCCCTGCACCCAGATCATCTGATTCATCAGTAGGGTATGCTTTGCTCAGGGAGTAGTGCCAGCACCATTGCTGGTCTCAGAGTAGTTTTCCCTGAGGTTTTCACACCAGTGATGGGTGAAATAGTGGAGAAGGGGAGAAAGTAGATGTGAGATAGAGGAGGTCGCCCCGGGTTCCAGGCACCCAGCCTGATGCACACTGCAGGACAGATGGGCGTGGGGCACGCCCCTGCCTCTGCCCCACCCTGATTTGCATCAAGAGTGGTTTTGGAGAGTCAAATTCTAGAAGGCTGAAGGTCCAGGTTCTAGTCTATGCCTGGAGCTCCCACGAGTGGACGTGTGGGCAAGACGCTGGCCCCTGGCATGCCTGTGGAAAGCACGAGACTAGCTGGCCCTGCCCTGCCACTGACCAGGCTGGGGGCTCCTCGGGATGCTGCAGTGAAAGGGCTTTCGGGTCATAACGTCTGCTGAGGTGTTAGCACCATGGGACTGCTGTAGGAGCTGGGTGGTGGCAGTGGTCGCCTGGGGGCAGTGATGGGAGTTAGCACATAGGGTCTTGGGCGTGCTGCTGACAGCCTTTCTCTTTCTCCTTTTTAGGGCCCAGTGGGTTTTCCTGGAGATCCCGGACCCCCTGGAGAGCCCGGCCCCGCGGTAGGTATTAAGGAGGACAAGGCTGCTCTGTCCCCACTGCTGTTGCCTGGCCTCTGACAGCCCCATTTCCCTCTTTCTTTTTGGTGGTTTCCTTTCAATGAGTTCTGTTTGGGGTGCATGCTTTCCCAGGACGCCCACGCTCTGACGACTGGGTGGAGAAGTGCGCCTCCCACTTTGGCACTCTGTGGGCTGGCACCAGAGAGAGGTGCTGTGTGTGAAGTGTGTGACTTGGGAGAAGTGGCTGAGGATGCACTGGGCACCAGTGGATGAACTCGGGTGCAGTCCAACAGTCAGCCAGGAACTTGGCATTGTCCCCACAGGGTCAAGATGGTCCCCCTGGTGACAAAGGAGACGATGGTGAACCTGGGCAAACGGTGAGTCCACAGCCTGCCATGGCTTTTTGGTGAAGGACTCTGTGTGTTCTTAGCACTTTGCAACTTGTGTGGTTCATTTCTGAGACAAATGCAAACCCTGCCCCCTTACGAGGTTCTTGACCATGACAGGGGCTCGGGGACTCCATCTGAGGGTCTAGTGAATGCTATGGGCCCAATTTCCAGAAGAGGAAAGTCTGTGTTCAGTCTTGGGAGCAGTTTTGCACATAGCTCCAAGGGTTCCATGACCCCCACATGCCCAGCACAAGTGACAGAAGTTACCTGTACCCTAACCCCAACCCTAGTGGGGCTGAGCACCCTCCCCACAGGGCCCTTCCTACCTGAGCTCCTGGTGAGCTCTTATTGGACGTTGCAGAGCGTTTTAAGCGCTTCCTCAAACCAAGGCCATCTCTCAAGGATAGATGAACCCCAACAGGCCCCTGGGGAGGAGGCAGCTTGGAGGGGACGACCTGAGGCCTCATAGGCCTCCCTTGCCCCATCCTGCCACCAGCAGGGCAAACGGCTACTGAGAATTATAGACCCATGGGCAGAAGGCCTGTGCCACCAATTTGCGACTGTCAGCTATGCAAAGAAAGGATTGGGGGCACAGCTCTGGGGCCAGATTCCCCCCCAAGATGTCCCTGTTTCACCACATCTGCCTGTGCCCCCAGGATAGTATGTATCCCCACTTTTGTGTGAGAGGATGCTGAGGGCCTACACTCACCAGGTTAAGCCCGTTGCGGGAAAGTTCTCCCACATGCCACAGATCTGTGGATGTGAGGTGGGGTCCCCCATGCTGAGTGTGGAGGCTGCAGCAGAGCAGTCCCACGCAGCCCCCTCCAGGCCTCTGTGCCAGCTCCAGAAGAGGGGAGGCAGCCCCCGGCCCGCTCAGGAGAGACAAGGTTGCAATTCTGTGCGGTCTCCGTGATCTTGTCCAGCAGGCCCTGGTTCCTAATGCTCTGTGTGCTTTTTCTCTGATACCAGGGATCCCCGGGCCCTACTGGTGAACCAGGCCCATCTGGGCCTCCAGGAAAAAGGGTAAATAATTCTGCATGTGCACCCTGCTCTCAGTGCCCTGGGTGAGGCGGCTCCCTGGCCCCACCTCCCTCTTCATTTTTTGCTGAGGCCAAAGGAGCTCTGAGCGCTGTGGTGAGGAAGGTGCTGTGTGAAGTGTGATCTCCATGAGCGGCGTGGTGTGGTGAGGAGGGTGCTGTGTGTGAAGTGTGATTCCATGAGCGGCGTGGTGTGGTGTAGAAAGTGCTGTGTGTGAAGTGTGATTCCATGAGTGGTGTGGTGACGAAGGTGCTGTGTGTGAAGTGTGATCTCCATGAGTGGGGTGGTGTGGCGAGAAAGATGGTCGTGTGAAGTGTGTTCTCCTTTCGGGTTTTTGCCACATCACCAGGCTGCAGACCTGCTTGGTATATGAAGCAGCTGCACCTTTTAGGATCGTCCAAGTGCTGCCACCGACAATTATACCTTTCATGGGAGAAAAACACCCACAACGCTTAAAAATGCTTTGTCCCTTGGGCGGCGCCTGTGGCTCAAGGAGTAGGGTGCCGGTCCCATATGCCGGAGGTGGCAGGTTCAAACCTAGCCCCGGCCAAAATAAAAAAAAAAAAAAATGCTTTGTCCCCCCAGCTCAGATTTTGCCTAAAAGTCAGACAAACAGGGCATTCTCTGCGCAGCGAATGATGTCATTTGCTGGTGCTTCCTGGTGCTCCCTAGACCAGGGGCCGCCCAGCCCTCATGCTGTCAGATGCTTCCGCAGGAGGCCAGAGTGGCTTTTCTCTAGGACTAGGTCCTTGGGACTCATGCTGAGGGCCCGTGTCTGAGCTGGGTGGCAGCCCGAGGGCAGACCACACCCTGCACCCTCCTAGGGCCTGGCCTGTTCGTTCCCAGCCCTGGGCACACTACTCCGGCTGCTGCCCACTGTATGTCCACCCACTGTTCTCTCACTTGTTTCAGGGTCCACCAGGCCCCGCAGGCCCTGAAGGCAGACAGGGAGAGAAAGGAGCCAAGGTAACATGCCTTTCGGCCAGGCCATGCCTGTTCACGGGCCTTCCAGAGGTCACAGTGGGTGGGAAGAGGGCAATGTTTGGACAGAGGAGGCCAGAGGCGGAGAGTTGTCTTCGGGCCCTGGCTATGGCCACCCTGGGCAGGAGACCCATTTCTCTGTAGAAGAGGCAGCAGATAGTGGCACTGGGGTCTGTTCCTGGCACCACAGTCCATCCTTTGGTCAGCCTGAGGCAAGGGAGGGCGGGGGGCGCAGGAGTCAGGAGCCCAGGGCTATCCCACTGTGCTGGAGAGCTGGCCATGCCGTGGCTGCCCACCCTGAAATGGAAGTGAGGACAGGGCCTGCTGTGTGGGGCCAAGGGAAAGATGGGGTGCCACTGCCCACACGGTTAGTACAGGGCCTGGCCCCCAGAGGGTGCAGGAGCCCATCCTTCCAGTGGGGTGACTGGCAGGCCCAGGATGGCACCATGACCTCCTTTCTGGGGATGTCTTTTGTTAAATGACCCAGTGGTGGGGGTCTCTAGGCTCCCAGGCTGCTCAGGACATGGTGGCTGTGCCCACTGTGGTGGTAGTTGACATGGTCAGTGGAGGCTGGGTGGACTATTGGCTGAGGAAGTTAGCAGGATGAGGAGTTGGCCAGAGCAGCTTCCGTAGGAGTGTGGAGAATTGGGGTGGTGCCCAGAGTTCTGGGCACCCCTGGGGGTTCCCCAAAGACACCAGGGTTTCTGAGAAGTGGTCCTGAGTCCTAGAGCTCACACTCCTTGCTTCTCTGCAGGGAGAAGCCGGCTTGGAAGGCCCTCCTGGGAAGACTGGCCCCATCGGCCCCCAGGGGGCCCCTGGCAAGCCTGGGCCTGATGGCCTGCGAGGGATCCCAGGCCCTGTGGTGAGTGGTCTGCGCAGGCCTGGGAGGGGTGCAGGGGCAGCTCAGGGGAGGGGTGTGGGTCTGGGCACTCCCACGACCGTCTCTGTCTTTCAGGGTGAACAAGGTCTCCCCGGGTCCCCAGGCCCGGATGGTCCCCCCGGCCCCATGGTGAGTGAGATTCCCCAGGGAAGTGTGGTGGGGGGGGGAGTTGACACATAAAACTTCTGAGATAAGGACTCTGACCCCTCTTCTTCCTCTCATAGGGTCCCCCAGGACTCCCTGGCCTCAAAGGAGACTCTGGTCCCAAAGGTGAAAAGGTAAAAGGACCCCAGGAGCCCCTTCCAATACCCTTGGGTTCAAACTCAGTGAGCTATTGGTCTGTTCCCTGAATCGCTGAGTGCCCGCTGGGAGGTGCTTGTGGTGCCTGGGAGGCAGTGAACAAGAGGAAATCTGCACACTGCTCTGAGGCTCAGTCCCTGCCTTCAGGGAGGTCCTGGGAAGTTTGGGGGATTCTCACGGCCCCCAAGAACTCACAGAGAACCCTTTTGCTGGGTGCTGAGGTCCCGACTGGAAGGTATTTGGTACCACAGGAGCAGCTGCTGGCCCTGGGCATGGTGGCCTTGGGCCTAGCGGCAGGAAAAGTCTCTTTCACTCTGCAATCCATGCTGAATTTTCCCAGTTTACATTGACTTATTTACCCACATGACGTTCTCACAAGCCTGACAGTTGTACATAAAGAAGGCACCCAGGATGCTCTACTCTGGTGCCTCCTGTCACTCATCACCAAGCCCCAAAGCAATGAAAGCTGCGGGAGCCCTTCTGGAGCGTCTGGGGGCTCATAGAAACACAGAGAAACATAAATAAACACAATGAGTGTATGCCCCGGAGTCCTCTTTAAATGATTGTGGTCCCCGACTCTCTGTGGCCTGCTTTCTGTGTCAGTCCACGAATTTTTAGTTCTTTATAAGAAGAGGCATACATATGTACCAGACAAATTGGAAAAAGCGTGTAAGTAGAAAGACAAACATAAAAATTACCATCCAGAAGAGCCCGCCACCCCTGGGTGCATGTCTGTGCCTCTGTCTGCTTCAGGTGTGACTTTGGCCAGAGTCTGTTCCCTGACCTGTCTGTTGCTTCCTCCCCTCCCCTCCAGGAGCTGCTCACCAGCGGCTCCGCAGCTTCCATGGCGTGGCTGTGCTGCCACCGCGCCCACTGGCCCACCATGGTCAGGTGTGGGTGAACGCCCCTTTGTGTCTTTGCTTTCCAACAGGGTCATCCCGGCCTGATAGGGCTCATTGGACCACCGGGTGAACAGGGTGAGAAGGGTGACCGTGGCCTCCCAGGCCCCCAGGGCTCAGCTGGCCCTAAAGGAGAACAGGTGTGTGAGATGGTGCTCTGGCCCATGGGCTGGCAAGAAGCATCTTAGAACCCCAGGCTCTAGTGCCCAGAGGACCTGAGGCAGGTTAGAGCCTGGAAGGGCATCCTCATGTCTGAGGTACCCTACCTATTTTGCATACAGGGACGGGTACAGGGCTGGGCTCTCCTAGGAAGAAGGAGAAGCTGCCCTGACCAGCAGGCAGGGCTGCCTCCTTGTTGTAGTGGTGGCCTGCGAGCTGCAGGGACAGCACTGGCCAGGGAGGCGGAAGCCACCCTGCACCACAGCCCTGCCTGAGCTCTGCAGGGCACCGCCGGTCGGGTGGTTGGAGTTCTAAGTGGCAGCAGTGCGCTCCGAGGAGTGAAAAGCACATTCAGAGGCTGGGCAGCACAGATGGGGAGGAAGGATGCCAGGCTTGTTTTAGTGGGGAGAACAACTCCAGGAACACCGACAGAGGGGACTGAGCCAGGGCCGAGGCACTGAGGGATGGGTTCTCTAATTCAAATAGAGTGTGAAAAGGGAAGTCTCAACTCACAGTCACCTCCTGGTGGCCCTGCAGAGTTCTAGCCTGGACAGGGGGCTGAGGACTGTCAGCCTTGGGTGGATGCTCAGGCCAGCCTGGGCTGGATGGCTCCCCAGACAGTGCTCTGGCCCTGGCACTAGAGAGCAGCCCAGACCCAGATCCAGATGGAGCCAAGAGGCTGCCTTAGGGACGAGGAGGAGAGGGGACCTAGTGGTGGGCTGTGTGCACAGCTCCTCGCCCTCTGAGGGTGATGACCTGCATTCTCTGCTCCTTTTCAGGGTATCACTGGGCCTTCTGGCCCAATCGGGCCCCCTGGGCCCCCTGGCTTGCCGGTGAGTATCTGGGAGGGGTGTGGTGTTGCCCAGATCATTTCTGGGAGGTCAGGCGCAGGGGTAAGCAGTTATCTGAGTCTTGGTGTGGGACTGGGTGATTATAGGAAAGTCACCCGAGACAGCAGAATGGGGCCCAGAGTAGGTTTGCCCATTATCTCCATGTGGGGTTTCAAGTGACAGGAGTAACGGTGTGGGGTCACTGGACCCTGGTCTCTGGTGGGGGGTAGAGGGAGGAGCCTCTGTCTCTGGGCTTCCATGAACGAGGACACTGGTCTGTGGGCACTGGAGGGAAGGTGGGGCAGCAGTGTCTGGCTCTCCAGGCCTCCCAGTCCACAGGAGCAGACCGACCTGGCCCAGACCTGAGCAGTTGGGGTCTGCTCCTCTGATATCTGGGAGGCCCTGAGTCTCTACTTGCCCCTGCCTGTACAGACTGGGCCTTGGGAACTTGTGGCCCAAGGGGGCCCAGCTGCCCCCAGGGCTGGCTCCTGCTGTGTGCAGTGGGAGAGGGGGTCAGATGCACATTGTCCTCCCCTGTGAGACGAGGATGAGCTTTGTCCTGTCCCTGAGTGGCTGCCTGAGCTGTGACTTCCCAGTTAGGAAGGGCAGCCCTGTGTCCCCCTGGTGGGTTGAGCATCAGCCAAGCCCTGGCCTTTCTCCTGTCTTAATCAGGCCAATGCAGACACAGACTCCTGGGGGTGGGGGAGGGGTGCTGCAGGCACCCAGGGTGAAACCTAGGCTGGGTAGGAGGGTTACAGTAGGGCCCAGAGATGCAGGCCCACTCCCTGACCCTCCGTCTTTTGCTCCTGCAGGGTCCTCCAGGTCCAAAAGGTGCTAAGGGCTCCTCGGTAAGTGCTGTGCTCCCCAGGGCCAGGCAGCAGGGGAGGGCAGTCCTGAGATCCAGTTCCTCCTATCTTTCTAAGCCACCCAGCACATCTCAGACGGAGGCATTTGGCTGCTTGTTCCCACCTTAGGAAGGACTCTGGCCTCTGAGGTCCCCTCTCAGGGCATCCAGGAGACTGGAGGGTTCTCTGCCACCCCATCCCTCCTACCACCGTGTGGGTTGTCTCCGACACACAGGATTCCAGGGACCACTCCAGACCTGAGGGTGGAATCAAAGTCCCCTTAGCCCTTGTGACCAAATGCTGGTTCTCTTCTCTTTCTCCAGGGTCCAACTGGCCCCAAGGGTGAGGCAGGCCACCCAGGACCCCCTGGCCCCCCGGTAGGTAGCCTTTGAAGAAAGGGAGGCTGGGTGGGGTACGGCAAGCTCTGTGGGAATTGCAGGACACATTTGTCTGCAGGGCTCCCTCCTGAGACTTGATGGAGCCTGAGCTGTGTGCAGGAGGCTGTCCCTTGGGGCAGCAAGGGAAAGGGAGTCACACAGGCCTGTGGGTGGGGACTCACAGGCCAACTTGCCCTGGAAGAACCATGGGCCGGGGGGGCAGAGAGTGTGCACACATGTGTGTGTACATGCCTGTGTATAAAGCGTGTACACGTGTGCATGCATGTGGGGGTGCACCAGATCAGGCCCCCGAGGGCAGGATGCAGGTCGAGGTGACCCAGGGAGTCGGGAGAGCATCAGGGACAGACACCCTCTGTGGCTGTGCAGTCTGTGCCCACTGGGGCCACCTGGAAGTGGAAGTGGGGCCCTGCACCGGCAGGCATTCACCCGGCCCCACTGTGTCCAGCCCCAGCGGGCTGCAGGGCAAGAGAGGGTCCAGACGAGGACAGAATGGCAGAGAGGGTGCGAGGTCACAAAGGCAGGAGAGGCTGGGCCTCGGGCTCCCAGGACATGGCTTGGAGAGAGAGGCGGCCCATGCAGGCAGGAGCTGGCCGAGGGAATGGGTGTGGAATGTTCCAGAGACAAGGACAAGGGAAGAAGCTGTGCTGGGTGGACAGGTGCCCAGGTGGCCTCCAAGCACCTGGGGACCCATCCTGTCCCTCCCACCCACTGCTCCTGTCCTGCACCCAGGGTCCCCCGGGCGAGGTCATCCAGCCCCTGCCGATCCAGGCATCCAGGACGCGGCGGAACATCGACGCCAGCCAGCTGCTGGACGACGGCAATGGGGAGAGCTACACGGACTACGCGGACGGCATGGAGGAGATCTTCGGCTCCCTCAACTCTCTGAAGCTGGAGATCGAGCAGATGAAGCGGCCCCTGGGCACGCAGCAGAACCCCGCCCGTACCTGCAAGGACCTGCAGCTCTGCCACCCCGACTTCCCCGATGGTGAGGCCTTGACGGGCAAGGACACAGGGCCAGGCAGGAGGGGGACAGACGGCCAGGCAGGGGGAGGGACGGCCAGGCACAGGGGTCTCCCCTGGTTGACATACAGGGGCATCGCAGGGGTGAGGCAATGGGGTCCCTTAAAGGCAGGGAAAAGAGGCCAAGGCTGCAGGGTCAGATGGGCTGGGTCCTGGTCTCATCTTTGCCTTTACAGGAAGGTAGCCCCCTTTCTCCCAGCCACTTGTTCTGATCTGTCCAATGGAGTGAAAGCTCCCTGTAAGGGGACAGTGACAGGAGACAGCCCATGACATACTTTTGGCCGGCATGTAGTGAACCCTGATTCAGGGCCGGTATCGACATCGTACGTGGACAGGGAGGCTCTAAACTCCGTTCACCACCAAATCACAAACCATTCTCCCGGTCGCGGTCCTTAAAGCCCAGCCACTGTTGCAGGGGCATCTCGTCAGCTTGTCATCTCTCGGGGAAGTGTCTGTTTCTCCTGCACAGTTTCAGGGAGTCCGTAGTTCCAGTACACTCGGGTTCTAACCATGTGAACTTCTGAGTTCATTCCAGAGCATTCTCTGCATTTCTGCCCACCCAGAGCCCACCCTCTCCACCCTCCCTACCTGACATTGGACATGTTTCACCAGAACATGTGCCCAGGGTGCTTCACACCCACCTGGTGGATGAGTCTGTCCACATATCTTTATGGGCCCAGCAGGAAAAGCAAAATGCAATAAAGCAAACACCAGGAAGGCCCCGTGTCAGTGCTGTTATGGCCCTGGACTGGAATGTCACAGTGGCTCCTGGAGCCATCCGGGGAGCAATTCTCATGAGTCTGCCTGCCCCCTCCCTGCCTCACTATCCAGGTGAATACTGGGTGGATCCCAACCAAGGGTGCTCCAGGGATTCCTTCAAGGTGTACTGCAACTTCACAGCCGGAGGCTCCACGTGCGTCTTCCCCGACAAGAAGTCTGAGGGGGTGAGTCCCTGTGTCCTCAGAGCGCCCCTGGCAGGGTGTCTGTCTCATGATGGGGCAGGCCGAGGGCTTCAGATGTTTTTCATGGACACAACTTTAAGTCTGAAAACCAGAAATCAAACAGTTTTATAATTAAGAGTATTCTTCCAGAAGTAGGCTTTAAGTTGTTTTAAGAAAAAAATTTTAGCAATAAAATAGGTTTGTGCAGCCCGGGGTTATAGAAGGCTGAAGGGTTTTCCACCTGCCACCCAGTGTTGGGACTTCTTCCAGGACTCAGTGAGATACTCCCAAGCCCCTTTGAGAGAATTTGAGGACAAGTATAATGAAGTGACCCAAAGATGTCTTTTAGAATTCTATAATTCTTAGTACCAGCTCTTCCCATGGGTTCTGTTCCTGTCCCTACCAAGTGCTTTATTTTCAGGTCTAGCTGGTAAGGAACAGGCTTGAGGAGCTAAATTCTGATTCATTGAGATTTTGTGGAATGACACTTAAATAGCCCTTCCTGGGCCTCAGCTCTGTGGTAGGAGTGTGTGCGGACGGCTGTGTGCGCCTGGATGTGCAAGCAGGCGGGCATGCGTGTGCACCTGAGGAGGGACCATGTTGGCCTGGGATAGGGAGGAAGACAAAGTCCTTTCTCTAACTGGGAAGATGTCTAGGACTCCAGCCTTTGAGCCTGCATCAGCCTGAACAGACAGCAGTTTCTCCATAATGTGCCCCTCAGACAGCTCACTCATGTCACAGGACCCAAAGGAAGGCAGCTGTCTTCTGGAGGCCATGGCCTGTCTGCTGCAGGCCCAGCGCATCCGTGTACCTGCTTTCCACAGCCGCAGCCTCCCATGGGGCTCAGCGTCCCACAGGAGCTGTTTCCTGCAGGAGGGAGAGCAACTGAGCTCTCCCCTGGGCCGACAGCCCTTTGCGCCCTAAATCACGCTGAATGCGGTAAGCGCCAGCACCCTCTGGGGCTGGAGCCTGCTGGCAGCACACGGCATACTGGCTGGTAGATTTGTGGTGTGTGTCCCCTCCCCACCTTGACATCATAAACCCTTAACCTGCTTTCTGGGCAGCAGACCTCTTGTGCTGCAGAGAAGGGATTCAGATGTGAGGACTGGCCGCCTCAGTACTTGTTCGTTGGGTCCGGCCAGAGGCCCAGGATGGAGTTCAGTGAGAAAGGATGTTGTTTCCCATCCCTCTTACATGGTCTGTCCTCTGCAAGTGGCCTCACTGCTGGGAATGGACAGGCCAGACTCCTCGGTGCACAGAGGTTTCCCAGGGAGCCGAGCAGCTTCTCACAGCGTGTGGTATGAGGCCTCTGGGTGACCCCACAGCTCCCACTCTTCCCGCGAGATGTCCACGGGCTGGGCCTTCAGGCTCAGGCCACAGCCGCTCAGCCAAGAGCAAACAGACCCCTCTCCTGGGTGGCACTGGCCGTAGGCCTCCTTAGAATGGCAGGAGGGTCACAGCAGAAAGCTGGGGGGAAGCTTGCACTCGCCCCGTGTCTTAACTGTCTTAGAAGGAAGCTGCCCTTTTGTCACCTGAGCTTGGCATTGGTAGCAGCAGTTTGGAAATGAGAGGGTGGAAGGGTTCGGGGTGGGGCAACAAGCAGGGTAGACACCCCTTTTCCTTCAGTGGGTCCCCTTTTCTGGCTCTCCTGGCACAAGGCCCACTGGGAGGAGAAAGCTAGGGGTTGGTAAGGAGTTGACCTGTGCTTCCTCACTGGATGACCCGGGCCTGGGCCTGTGTGTGTTGCCAGCCAAGAACTGAGCCACAGCACGGCGGACTGGGAATCCTCTGCATAGGACTTTACCTGACTGCCGGGGTCTGGCAGACAAACGGAGAGAAGGCGCTATAAAATTTATACACCCATAGGTGCGCGCGCGCGCACACACACACACACACTGCGCGCACAGTGTTCTGACCCATGAGGGACAACATGTATCAGCCTCTTGCGAGGCTGACAGGTGCCGCCCCGTCTAGAATATTCAAGGCCTTTTTATTAGGGATTTGGGTGTATGTACACACAAGGCAAAAACTGAGAAGGTAACAGTCTCATATTTCAATTAAATAAAGTCTTTCGTTCAAGGAAGATAGTTATCAGGCTGAAGGACACTGGAGCACTAAATCAGAGATTAAACACCACCAGCGTAGGGAAGGTTGCAGCCCTCAGGTTAGGTAGCTGTGGCTCAGGGGTATTTGTCAGCTGTTTTCTAGCTTTATTTATAGCCTGACTGTAAGCTGCTGATCTCTATCTAGACATTTCCCAGACTATTTTCTTATCTACACTGCTGGACAGTCCAACACCCCCTCGCCACCTTAGGTGTGCATCACAGCAAGGGGCTGGGACTTAGGGCCATACCCCACATGAGTTCTTGGGGATGCCAGCCTAATCTAGCTTTTACCCACACCCGTGAGCCCCAGCTGGGGACAGGCTGCCCCCAGCTCCCTCTCTCCACACCGGCCGCAGGTAAATCAACGGTGGCGGGGCACTTGTTCCTGTGTGTGATGCCCCACAGGCGTCCATCCACCCACCACACCATGCTGGCCTGCCTGGCCGGGCCTGTCCTATGTCTATGTGGGACCCTCCCCAGAAGGGGACAGAGGCTGTCCCTTTGTGGCTCAATTCCAGGAAGGCATTGGAGGAGTGAGCCCTGGGTCTCTTGTCAACAGGAAACCGGCTGGTGACTTGACAGAGGACTACAGCCCCCAGTCCCCAGAGAAGAACCCCCACCACACTTACACCACACACACACACCATGTCACAAACCAGTCACACACCATGCACACACACAGAGCACGCCACAGACCACACCACACACACACACCATATCACAAACCAGTCACACACCATGCACACACACACACACACACACACACACAATGTGCTCAGCTCCTCTGGCCGTGAGGCTAGAAGGTGAGGATGCCCACACATCCCTTGACCATCAGGAAATGTCGATTTTATTACCTTCATCAGAATCTTTAGGCTCCATCATTCATTCATTCATTCACTCACTCGATGAGCGTTCCCAGCAGTTGCTGGGTATTGGGCACTGTGCCCAAGGCCTGGTGCGGGAGGCCTGAAACATGCAGAGTGTGACCCAGCCTGTGAATCCCTCTACCAGGTGCCGGCCCCTGCTGTCACCTGGGGCTGTTTTATCCTTATCTTCATCATGCGAGTCTGTCCTTGAGGTCCCCAGGGCAGAGCCCCTCAGTGAATGCAGCCACGTCCTGATGGAGGACGCGGGGTGCAGGGGTGGGAGAGCGTGGGGGCTTTCTCGTGGAGGCAGGAAAAGTAACCCTTTCCTTTTCTGTTTCTTTCCCTCTCCACCTCTCCCCTGGATGTTTAGGCCAGAATCACTTCTTGGCCCAAAGAAAACCCGGGCTCCTGGTTCAGTGAATTCAAGCGCGGTAAACTGGTAAGGTGCCTCTCACTTCTGTGCGGTTGTCGCTTTAAACCCGCTCATCTCGTATCTTGCAGAGTAAAATGGCCCGCTGGCCCAAAGAGCAGCCTTCTACCTGGTATAGTCAGTACAAGCGAGGTTCCCTGGTAAGTGGCCACCTTGGCCCAGCCACCTGGCACTGCCTGCTTGCAACACGGCTGGCTCATGGCTGGCTCACAGCTGGCTCACAGCTGGCTCAGGCTGGCTCAGGCTGGCTCACGGCTCTGCATGGAACTGATTGCTGCCGTGTACCACACCTGCTCTTGCCTTTTTGGCCAAACTATTCCATGTCATGTGACCTCAAGATTCAGCATGGGTGTGGAGTCCTGTCCTCCTGCCCCTCTGCATAAAGACTACATTTCAGCCTGGAGTAGGTAGGTGGTTTTAAGTGTATATTTAGGCCTCCCAGAGCTGGGTGTGAGCCCCAGGCCAGAGCTGACCCACAGCCTGTGGATGGGCCAGCCCCATCGTCCTGGGATTTGAGGTCAGGGAATCCAAGAGAGGGAGGGCTCTCGCCAAGTCCAGTGGGCAGGTGAGAGGAGATGGATCCTGGGCCACACCCACGCCATCTGTCCCCTCTTCCTGTAACTCAGGGCCCAGGGGACTTCTAAAGGCCACCTGGCCTGGCACCCACACAACCGTGGTACTTGCGTTTTAACTGCTGGGGGTCTAGTCTTACATAATCCACCTCTGAAAGGAAAAGAACTCAGCACCCTTTAAAGAACAAGACAGATGCTTTTGTGTCCCAAGCCAGCTGGGACTTGCTGGTGTATGTCAGGGGCTGCTTTCACACGGTAGAGATTTTCCCCTGAGCATCACAGAAGTTGGGTTTGGGCCCTTTTCTGGAGTAAAGAGCAAAGTTCGGGATACCTGCAAGTTAAAGGATCAAGGATCCAATACCTGCAAGTTAAGGATCAAGGATCCAATACCTGCAAGTTAAAGGATCAAGCTTCCAGAATGCAGATGGCCTCCAGGTGCCATTTCCCTTGCTGGGACCCGACTGGCCCCATTCCCAAGTGGCCCTCGAGGGAAGTCCTTTGTTACTCCGGAGCCCCCTGAGTTGGGTTATGTGGCCTCCAGCCTGACCATTGATCCTTGGTTGCTGTACCCAAGCAGGCACCAGCCCCAGCCTATTGGGGATGAGGGGTACAGAGACCATGTCCCTCACTCCCCATGGCCACAGGTTCAGAGAGTAGTGGCTTCTGGCCACTTTTGCTCTGTCCACACCTCTGAAACTCACCATCCTTTAACTAGACATTTTGTGGCTGATCCTTAATATCTCATCCCCTTGTCAGCGGTCCCCAAGGCATGTGCTGACTTCTGGACGTAGCCGGTTCCTCTCCTGTTGCTGTGCTGTGGCCTCAGGCACTTGTTCTCCTTTCCCTCCGTGTCGCCCCATCTCCCCCTTGCTCGTGCTCTCTCCAAAATGAGCTACCAGCACACAGAAGGACCTGAAGTGGACAGCACTCAGGGGTGGGGACCATGACCAGGGCCGCTTGGCCTGGGTGGACAGAGGGGTGGGGAAGGAGCTGGGAGGCGGCAGGGTCCCTTCTGAGCTCCTGCTGGTTACCACCTGCCTCCTCCTCCTCTGATGGTGCTTGGTCTCCAAAGATGACCCCTCACCCCACCCTCCAAAATGTGAAAATGAAAGCCACCCCCTTTCCTCACTCAGAGGAAATGGTTATAAAACACTCACAGCAGCTGTCAGCCCAGTGGCCCTCTTCTGACCATTACGTCTCAGATAGTGGCGGACGTTCAGGGCCTATCTCGGGAAGATACCTGCCAACGATGAGGTCTTCCCACGTCCTCGTCTCTAACTCTGAGACAGATAGTGGCCGCAGCTCCTCTTCAAAGACCAGGCCTTGCCTAGGCAGGGCGGCCACACATACCACATTCAGATAATGCTCTGGGCTCCCACATGGCCAGTGGGTGCTGGGGCTTCAGGTCCTTCTTGGCCAGGGCTGCCACAGCCTGCCCCACAGCATGCCTCCTGCTCGAGTCAGTCACATCTCCTCCCAGGAGGAGCTCCGGAGGCCCAGACTGCCGGTTGGTATTCAGTTTTCCTCCTCAAGGTCCGCCTGAGCTTCCCTTCCCATAACCACAGTGTGGAGAGTTGCTGATGGCTTGGGGACCCAGTGTGTTCCCACAGCCCTGCTGGGAGTGAGTGGCCTCCCCGGTCCTGGCTCTTCCCTTCTGGGCCCGCCTGGTTACATGTATTAAAAAGCAGGCTACGAAGTGTACTTGCCGCCCTTCTCACCCCTGCCTGGACCCACGGGCTCTGTGACAATATTGATTTCAATTTTTTTCATGTCCAATGCAGGGGACAGGGGTCAGAAGAAGAGTATTGGGGCGGCAGCTGCCCCGGGGTGGGAACAGCTGGTCTCAGATGCTGGCGTTTGTCTGCTCCAGTCCTCGACGGGACAGGCCAGGCCCTGCTCAGCCAGGGCTTCCTTGCAGAGAGGGCTTCAGGGCCTGCCTGGGGGGCAGAGAGACACAGGCCTCATTTGGGGGGCTAAGAAGTGTCCTCGTCCCTAGCACTATTGAGTGTTTCAGAAAGCTGGAATTTGTGAAAAAGATATAAAACTTGAGACTCATCTCTCAGGTCACCCTGCACCAGCCCCCGTCAAGCGGGATGGCCCAGTGCGGGTACCCAGCTGGTGACGCTGGAGAAGCCACTTGAGAAGCAGCACGCCATCTTTCCCTGGTGCCTCCCCTAGACTTGCTGTAGTTTGGGTGGCTCTCAGCGTGAGTCATGTCCCCAGAGTCCCTGCAGCCCCTTCGGCGCAGCCAGGCAGCCAATGCAGCCCCCAGCTGCAGACCTGCTCACTGCCCTGGGAGGCCAGCCCTGGAGGTGGCTATGCTAGACGCTGTGCTGTGAATCCTGTGCCTCCAGCCATCATCACAGCCTGCCCTCCTCAGGCCGGCCTTGCTGCCTAGAGGCTGAAGGTCTTGCCGCAGCCAGCCCCAGGGCCCCCCAAGGCCTCAAGCCCCTCTAGCTCCAGCTTCTCATGGCTCCCTGGCAGGGCCTTGCCTGTCCTAGGTGTCGGCAGTGGACCTTCCTTTGTTCCTATAATCTCAGGAGCGCTTCGTTCACTGGCCATGGGACACACCTGGCTCCTCTCCACACCGGGCTCACGGTCCAGCCACAGGGACACACAGGGCACTGGGACCCATAACACAGGAGTCAGGGCTGGCTAGAGGATGCGGGGGTCTAGGGGATCAGAGCAGGGGGTCCACAGGAGGCATAGAGGAGCCTGGGAGTGGTTGTCTGGGGTGTAACTCTTAAGGACAGTAGTGGCGGCACATGCCAGGGTGGGCAGCGTTCCAGGCAGGGAAGAGCCCTGCGGAGACTCGGGCACAGGGAGGGCACAGGGCTGCCAGGGAGCAGGAGAAGTACCCAACTCCGGCAGGGTCCCAGAGACTTCCTCCTAATCCTGCTTCATGTGTTACTGGGGAGGCAAACCTGGCCTGCGACTCCAGGGCACCTGGACCAGTGTTTAGGGTGCTGAGTGTGCAGGCTTCAAAGGTGGGAGGCTCGTCTTAATACAAGATATCTTTGAGAATGGGTCTGCATTAATTCAACACATACAAACCAGGCAGAGCCCGGAGTGCCATCTGGGAGGAGCCACCGGGTGGCACAGGGGAGAGGTCTGTGGGTGGACGTACAGGAAGCACAGCTGTTGTGGGCACTGCAGGGGGTGCTGGCCCAGGAGACCCTGGCCGCACGCAGTTCATGGAGCAGCAGACCTCTCTCAGGCTCCGCTGGGCAGCTGGCAGAGGGTGCTGGGGCCCACCGTCCCATCCTCCCTGAGCTTACAGCCTGGTAGGGAAGACATGATGCTATGAGAGGCCAGGGTGTGGCAGGGCTGCCCTGGAACAAGTGCAGGAGCATCTAACCCTGGTGGGCTTCCTGAAGGAGGCACCATGGGCGCTGAGCCCTACAGGATAAGCAGGGGTCCCCAGGCCTAGAGGAGGGGGTGGATTATTTAAGACCCTAAAGGAAATGAGACATGGTTCACTTTGCTCCTGGGAGCCCCTAAGACAGCTGGAATATGCTGGCTCAGGGGTCTGCGGGTGCAGGGGGTTTCCAGTCAGTGTATTCCAAGAGATGGGGCACAGGTGAAGCCTCGGGCAGTGCGCACTTGGGGCTTTGCTCCCGTGTGTGTGTCCCTGCCCTGCTGACCCCTCTTCCTTTCTGCCCCCTCCCCTCCCGCACAGCTCTCCTATGTGGACGCCGAGGGCAACCCTGTGGGTGTGGTGCAGATGACCTTCCTGAGGCTGCTGAGCGCCTCTGCCCACCAGAATGTCACCTATAACTGCTACCAGTCGGTGGCCTGGCAGGACGCATCCACAGGCAGCTATGACAAGGCCATCCGCTTCCTGGGCTCCAACGATGAGGAGATGTCATATGACAACAGCCCCTATATTCGCGCCCTGGTGGACGGCTGCGCGGTGAGTGCCCCACCACGGGGATGCCATGGGCCCATGCCCCGTGGGGCCCACTGCTCACCTAGCACAGGCTATGGGGCACCTGCTGGCGGGGCAGGGAGGGCCAGGAGACGCCTCGTCCCCAGGCAGCCCTGGGGTTGTCGGAAGACTTGGAATCCCAGGCCAGAGTATCTGGAAACTTCCATAGTGCTGTGGGTTAGGAAGGAAATCTGAGACCTAGCAGGAAACTCCAGAGGCCTGGCTTACCTCACTGTCCTAAACTTGGGGCCTGTGTCTCCTTAGCAGCTCTTTTCTGGGAGGGGCCAGGACTAAGTCTGGGTTTGCTCCTGAAACCATGGCCATTGCGGAGAGGCCCTGCAGACCCTGAGAGTGATGGCAGCACCCGCCATGGTCGAGGTCCCCAGCTCTCCTGATGTCCGGCACACGCAGTTTCCCCAGGGGAGGGGGCTCTGCCTGAAGGCAGAGGAGCCAAAGTCAACAGGGAAAGAGGCTCGCTCAGCTCATGCGGCCAGTCAGGACTGGTGCCAGTGTCCAGCCCCACCTCACTGCCCCCTCTGGGCGCCTTCTCTGTGTGCCAGTCCTACTCTCTGTCCAGAGTGACGGGGCTCACCTCTGCAGAGGCTCTGCTGGGGCTGCCCAGGCTTCTGTCTGCCCCAGGCTGTTGCACAGATCTAGGATGCGCCCTTGTGTCCTGGAAATGTGCCCAGGCCTGTGTAAATCCTTGGACGTGTCCCCTTTGTGTGGACTTTGAGAGGCTGGAGGTGGGTTTCCTGTCTCTTTCTGACGTCAGTCCCCATTCTCACTCCACCTGCTCTTGAGAGGCTCTGCCCACAGCACCCACAGGGACTGAGGCTAGCATGGCCCTACCACGTCCATCTCCCTCCATGTTCAGGGCCAGCCGGCCGGCCTCCCTCCAAGCCAGCAGCTCCTTGGTGCCCCCAGAGCATCATGGAATAGTTCTGTGAGCAACGCTGGGCCTGGGGAAGTGCGAGAGGGTGGTGTGGACTCAGGGCAGGCCTGCCTAGAGCCCCTGAGAGTAGGATTGGTGCCAGGAAGATCCAGGCTCCAGTCCTGACTCCTCCTTGCCCAGCCCCAGGGAACACCTGGCCCTCAGCCCTGATGTTCCGCTCCTTGCCCCTCAAACCCCAGGATTAGCTCTGACCACCCCCAAGGGCTGCTCCCAGGTATATAGCTGTACTTAAGACAGGCGGGGCAGCCCACTCCGCAGGAGTGTCTTCACTCGAGGGCTTGGCCTCCCTCTGCCACGCAGCCCCCAAGAATTTGTCTGAGTCAGCACTTGGGGGTCTGGCTGTGGTGTGTACAGAGCTCATCTCTGTGTGAGGTTGAGGGACCCAGTTCCCTGAGGAAAGGGGGTCCCAAACACTAGGGGATCTTAACTCCAGCATCTGTCCCTGTGCTGACACATGCCTCAGGCTGCTTCCTGAGTCCAAATGAGGACAGCAGCAGCACCTGCCTCACAGAGCTTCTGGGGAGCACATTAAATCATGTCTAAAAGAGTTGAGAATTTTATCCAACCCACCACAAGTCCCGGATGAGACCCAGCTCCTGTGACTATTTCTAGACAATGTGGACTCCCAAGTGCAAGGGAGTAAATAAGGAGGTGACAAGAAACCAGGAACCTATAGAGGAGAGGCAGGGCCTGAGCAGACAGAGCTCTGAATTTGGCTTTGAGCTTCCTGGCTTCCTTGGCAAAAAGGGAAACACTCTGGTTGGCCCAGGGTGTGTCACCTGATGAAGGGAACAAAATGGCTTTCTAGAAGAGAATGTTCCCTGGAAGGCAATGGAAAAATCCATCCCATGAAGAATCTTTGCAGTTAGAGAGTGACCAGGCCCCCAGCCCCCTGAGCTGGCTCAGACAGGCTCCCACCGCTCTTAAGAACTTCCTAGAAGAGTCAGCTTCTTTCATCCCAGTTTCTCTTGAAGCTCATACCCCTAATCATTCCAAAAGCAAAACCGGGAAGTCCCAAGAGTTCTTAGTGACAGTGTCTGACCCAGAACCTGCTCTCCGGGCCCTGCTCATCCTGGGACTGGGTCCTGCTTGGGTCTTCTTGACCCCACAGCAGATAGCTCCTTTCTCGGGCCCAGCATCGCCTGGTGAGGTGGGTGTGCTGCTGGCTTTGGGGCTGCATGGCCACTGGTGTCTCCAGCCTCTGTGTGTCAGATGCCACTGGAAACATGCCCACTTCTGAACGAGAACCCCTGATCCTGATCTTCCCTTTAGTTTATAGGTGCAGAGCTCCGGAGAGGTGTGTGGACTTCCCCCAGGTCCCTTGGGTATGGCAGAGCCGAGTCTCCCAACTCTCATTTCAGCATTCTTCCCTCCAGATCCCCTTCCTGACGTAGCTATACCTTGAAGGCTTCCACTGACAGGGATCTCACCACCTCCTGAGATAGCCCAGGTTGTAGTTGCAAAGTCTCAGTACTAGGAAGCTCTTCTGGAAGCTGAGATAAAGTCTGCTTGTCCATAATTCCTCCCATCATGGCCTTGCTTCACTCCCCAAGTCAAGCAGAGGAAGTCTAGTTCTAGGGCAGCATTTCCCAGCCTCAGCAGTCTTCACATTCAAGGCCAGGCGATTCTTTGATATGTCCTGTGCCTTGTGGGATGTTTACCAGCAGCCCTGGCCTCTTCTCATTAGATACCAGCAGCAGTCCCCTGCCCAATTGTCTCCAGACGTTGCCTGGTGTCTCTTAAGGGCAAAATCCCCCCCCCCACCCCCCCCCCGTGTAGAACTGCAGCTCTGAACAAAGAATGGTCAGAGGTCTGAAAGGGCCTCAAAGGGCTTCCCCTGCTAAGGGCCTGAGCCCCTGGCCTCTGGGTCTCACCTGTGGAGAAGCTGATGTGGGAGCAGCGGGGCTCCATAGACTGGAAGGAAATCCCGCAGAGGGAATGGCACTGGCAGAGGCGTGGAGGTGGGTGCAGGGGCGTCCATGGGGAGCTGCACACAGTGAAGCCAGGCTGGACTCACGGGGCCTCGGCCCACCCATCTTCTAAGTGTCTGTCATTTAATTACTGGGCTCCTAGGAACATCTGTCTCAGCCCCTGGGGACCTGCTGGATCCATACTTTAATGGTAACCAAGGAATTGGAAGTTCATTGTGGCACCATTTGGCTGGGAAGCCTGATCGGCGGGGCTGCCGAGCTGGCCCCATGGAGAGGCACAAATCACCCACAAGAGGGCCAGGAGCCACGCCACATACATCCTGTTGTTTGTGCAGCTTTGTGTGACCTCTGGGGGTTGTTGCTAGCCTGTAGTGGTGCCTTTGGAATAGCGGGGCTACGGGGTAGCAGGTGTTAGATAGGTCCCCTCTAAGCGCCATGGTCATTGGAGCAGAGGGGCCCCCTTGATGCCGTGCAGTCACTGCCAGCTTGGCACATGTCCTCTGGTGGTGAGAGAGGCTGCTGCTGCCCCCAAGGAAGACTGTTTGCTCACCCTCCTGGGGCAGGGGATAAGGAGGGCCAGGCCCTCACTGGCTTGCTGCCCTGTGACTGAGGTCGCTTGGCTTCCTGTGACAGCATTGCCTCCCCACACTTGGCCCCGGGAAGGCCAGGTCAGACCATCTCATTTGATTCCTCAGGTCAGACCGAGGTAGGGAGCAGAGGCCAGAGGATGGGTGCTCAGACAGGTAGAGGTGGTCTCTGGCCCCTCTTTGCTGGCTGGACTGCAGGGCAAGGAGATTGGTGGCCTCTCAGGGCTGGAGGGATTGGGGGCCTTGCATCTTGGACAACATGTCCTGCCCTCTCCATCCCAGCAGCTGCACAGCTGCAGCTGGCCCTGCCGTCCTTCTCCCTGGGAATGGAGGGCTATGACCACCCTTCAAGCAGGCTCGAGGCCACAGGGCATGGGCTGCCCCTGACACTCAGGGTGGTTTGCATCTGTTATTGTTCCTGAGCTGCCCTGTGATGACATCCTTTGAGACAGCATCTCTCCAGGGCTGGCTGTGAGCCGCATGCATCAGAACTGTGGAAGACACTTTCCAAAACACAGATTCCTGATCCCACGTGAGACCCTGTGACTTGACACCTCTGATGAGGGTGCCGAGCCGAGCAGCCTGGCAGTTCCCTGGAGAGCCCATGTTCTTGCTGCTGCTCTAACCCAACTCTGAAGGAGTTCCAGCCCGACCCAGGAGTGTCTTTACCCAGGCGGGGGCTCGGGAAGGACCAGGTCTCGGGAGAGGTCAACGAAATTCGCAGGTGACGTTGGAGCCTCTGGAAGCTGGCACCAGGCAGGCAGGGCAGATGAGATGCGTTTCATTCTCCCGCCTCCTCTGTTAAGGTGGCATCCCCACGCTGAGGAAACTGAGTCCAGAGAGTATATTGGTTCTCTATTGCTTGTAAAAAATTGACCCTCAATATTTATCAGCTTAAAAAAAAACCAGATATTTGTCATTTCACCCAGTTTCCAGGAGTGTCTTAGTAGTTCTTGCCTGGGGTCAAATCACTATAGATCTGTAGTTTATAAATCACAGGCGTTCACTTCTGACAGTTCCGGAGGCTGGAAGTTTGAGGGCAGGGTGGTGGCGGGGGCAGGGTTTGGCTGTGGTGCAGAGAGAAGGCCTCTTTCACAAGGGCCCTAATCCTACCTGCCAGGGCTGCACCCTCATAGTCATGACCTAATCACCTCCTAAAGGTCCCACCTCCTAACACTGTCACCTTGGGGACACAAACACAAGGCCACAGCAGTGGGGGTGTGGGGTGTGTATTCCTGCGAGACCCTGCCTTCTTCCCTAGCCAGGTGGGTGAACTGCGGCAGAGGCAGGCTTGATGTTGGGGTCTCTGGCCTTGGAGTCCGTGCTAGGACCCTCTGCCTGGTGTGTCCTGGAGAAACTTGCTGGTTCCATCTTGCTCCTCCCTCTGACAGCTTCTTCTGAGACCCTTCCTGGGCCCAGATCTAGCTGAAGCTTTACATCTTCTCTCTGTCCAGGGCAGTGAAAGGCCCCTGTCCAGCACGGGTTGGCAGGCAGTGTCCTGTGTGGATAAGGCAACCTTGTCTGAGGAGAAGCTGATGGGACAACAGAGCCAGTTCAGTCTCATTCATAAGTGTCCTAAAGGCTCAGAGTTGAGTCTGGGTGGCTTTGGGGACCAGATAATTTCACATCTTTGTTCCCTGTGTTCTGGGAGATGTGGCTTGAGAGGGAGGCGGCCTCTCCTGGTCTTCCATCCTGTCCCATGGGGTTGCACTGGCCTGAGACAGGGGTGGGAGCTCATGCATCCTGAAGGCCTCTCATTTGGTGCTGTGTCCCTGTCACTCCATGCCTCAGTTTACCCATACTCTGGACCCCTCTGTGTGAGGTCTCCGCCCCTTCCTTGTGAACATGAAGAATCTTCTTTCTTCTTAGCGACCCAGCCTGCCGAGTGCCCAGGGCAGGGCCAGGCTCCGGGGTGTGATGAGGGATCGTGGGGCCCCACGCTTGGCCTAGGGCTCTGTTGGTGGCATTTTGAAATCCTTCACTTCCAAGCACAAGCCCGTCATTTTGGTTCTGTGGTGGCCCCGCCTATCTGTAGCAGGTGCCTTGCTGCAGAACATGCTGCCAGGAGGTTCCCAGTGGGGCAGGGCAGGAAGGGCTGGATGGGCCGAGACCCTGCCCTGTGCCTCCCAGCTGTGCAGGAGTTGAGGCACCTCTCTGTTGCCCTCGAGGACTCCTGGGGTCGAGGACTCCTCGACTCCCCTCGAGGATTGTGGGGATCACCACAAGACATGGCCAGGCACGTTCCCACCAGCACTTACCCAAAGATGAATCCTGCCTGCCTGGGGGTCGAGGCATGGAGGCAGATACCCATCAGGGTTTTGGAGCCAGATGGGGTGATGGGTGAGGGTTAAACCCCATGAGGCCCCCCTGTTCCTAACCGCCATCCACCTGTCTCCCCTTCCCCCAGACCAAAAAGGGCTATCAGAAGACCGTGCTGGAGATCGACACCCCCAAAGTGGAGCAAGTGCCCATCGTAGACATCATGTTCAATGACTTCGGTGAAGCATCACAGAAATTTGGATTTGAGGTGGGGCCGGCTTGCTTCCTGGGCTAGGAGCCGCCGAGCCCAGGTCTTCCATGCGCAACCTCGTGACCTCAGCACGTCGTTCGTGAGTGTCCTGAACACGCTCCGATCCTGGACAGTGAAGGTTTCTCGCTCCCCTCCCACCCGACTTCATCTGTGCCTCGGACCACGCGGTGCTGGACCCCAAGCCCCCAGAGAACAGAGGGAAGAGCCGCACCCCTCCCCGGAGCCGAATCACATGACCTAGCTGCATCACGGCCTCGGGCCACGCCCAGGTCTGTCCACGCCACACGCCACATGGAGGGCGGGGGCCGCACCCTGGCTCCCGAGCTCCCCACTGTCCCGTTCCTCAATAGTTTGCAGGGGGGTAGGGGTGGGACCGCAGTGTTTGGATGTCACTTTTTTATTTTTAAATTCAACTTGAAGATGTGTATTTCCCCTGACCTTCCAAAGTGTTCTGAGGCAAGCCCCGTAAAGGTCACCCACCGTCACCAAAGCCTCTGTTTTTAACAACCCTCAACACTATCCATTTCGAGGCCAAATGTCATTCCACGTGTGCCTTTCCAATGGATTAAAGGTGCTTATGTTTTTGTGAGTTCTAAGTAAATATTTGTATTGTATTGTTATAAATGTTACATGTTCCTGGCTTTCAGTCACGCATGGAAACAGCCTCCATCCCACTGGAGGGACGGGCAGAGGGGGCGAGGCACCAACGCTGGGTGACAGCCCAGTTCCAATTACAAGGAGGGTCTCGCCCCTGAGCCTCCCGCCCCTGCCCCGTCAAGAACGTGCAATAAATTAGAGTGTGCCCCGGCAGCAGGACCTCGCGCTGCGGCCGCCCAGCAGGCCCCAGTACCCCTTTGAGATAATTGTCCCATTAGCTCCAGGGTTTTTTTCTTTTTTTTAATGGGGGGGAAGAAGAATTTGAAACTTGCCTTTTCTTCATGCACTTAGATGAAAACACAGGCTTAAATTAAATTTAATTGCTTCCTTCTTCCATTTTTCTTCCTGCATAGCCTGATGGGAGAATGTCCAGGGCAGGGAAACCACATTTTCTACAGATGATAATTAAATGAAAACTGGTGCTGAATTTTTACACTTCTCTTTTGTGGTGCTATCTGTTTTAAGATCTCCTTGAAGGCAACACTGGGGTACCTGGCTGTGCCTCATTCTCCCTGCTTTCCTCATCCTGGTTACCGCCTCCACGGTCTGAGATTTAGCCGAGGACTTTGCAATAAAGGCAGGTCACCCTCTTTCCCACCGGGCACGGGAGCCAAGTGCTGGTTCTCACGGTCTCCAATTGTGTTGAGTCCACTCCTGAGGCCTGTGATGATCTGAAAACACACACACACATTGTGCATGGTGTAACCATAGCAGACTGTGTTCGGTTGCTGAACGTTTGTGGTGCTAATTTCTGTGTTTGTTCTAAGAACTAAATGGAGGCTGTTGGGTTGTCCCACGCGCTATCTCAGCTGGGCTGCCTTCACTGCAGCCTCGGCAGACAGAGAAATGTGCAATGAACTCTATGAGTCTCTCCAGGGCTGCCAACGGCTCTTCTTTCCCATGTTAGCAATTGGAATTTCCATCTGCAAATGTCCCGGACACGGTGGGTTTCACTGCCCTCTGGGAACCTTCTCCCAGCCATTAAGGCACGGGGCTTCCTTCTGTGGGCAGGAGGACGTGCAGGGGCAGCTGGGAAAGGTGAGCCTCTTACTGTGAAAAGTTGCCCTCGTGCCATGCCCTTTCTCCCCATCATGGGAAACATAGTCTGGGCCCCTGGAAGCTGCCCCAGCTCTGGTGCTGTCCACCCCCCACCTTGCTGGAATGTGATTCCAGCCTAGGCCATCAAAGCAACCCGGGAGTAACAACGCATCACCAACATGGATTTTCTGAATTTCCCTGAAAAACAAGCCTTGCTCTTGCCAAAGAAAAGTCTGGCTGGGAGAGTCTCTGGAGCCCAGGATGCCAGCTTGTGCCAACGACCTTCATCTCTTCAAAAGAAAAGCCATATCTGAGGATTTCATGTGATGCCCTGTGGATCTGTCTAGGTCATGTGATTCTGTTTTGATTTCTCACCCCATCTGATTTGTTTTTTCATTCTGTCATTTTCTTCCCCTGTTGGTCCCTTCAAAGTTGTTGTAATTCGTATCGAAGTTCAAAATGTGTCCCATCCTTCCCAGACCACCTTAGCTACGGTATATTGCAATAAAATTACTTCTTATATTTGCAGAAATTCTTTTGGTGTAATTTTATTTTTTCCTCCCGATATATATAATTGGTCACATATTGGTGAAAAGAAAAAATGGTCAGCAGAAAACTTACGCTGAAGATTCTAGGACATTAGGCCCTAAATATGTCAAATGGCATACTGTACATTTCCTAAAAATATCACAGACATGTCGTGAGTTTTAACTGTAATGCCACAGGATAGGGTATTTCAAAATATTTTAAACCTGTGTTAACAGAGGAATAACTGTAATAGTTTTTTTCAATAAATCGAGTTTTCCATTTCCACCGTGAACAGATGTGATTGGCTGTCTTCTTAAGTGTGGTTCAGCCCTGCTCCTGCATTAAGCCCATGTTTAATGCTAGCAGCCCCAGGACGCTAGGAGCTCTCAGTGGTGGTGGGCACAGAAAGAGGAACCATGAGGCTGCCTCGGCCATCCTCGGGGAAGCTCTTTCCTCAGAAGTGGTCGAGGCTGGCCACAGACAGCGGTGTTCACCTGGAAGCAGGTTAGAACTCAGCCAGAAGCCAGCGCAAGAGGCCTGCTGGGGGCTGGGTGCCCATGCTGACCCATACACAGGGTCAGCCCCTTGTGGCTATGGGAGGAGGCCCATGAGGCTCAACTCAGACAATGACCCTGAGCATAGGTGACACACACTCGTGACTTCCAGTCTGAAGGATCAGTCCATCCCTGCGTGTCACCTGCCACATTCCATGAACAGCTGCATTGCCCACAGGTGCACTGAGTGAGGCCCAGGCCAGCCAGACTGGACTTGCAGCATGAGAGGGGGAGCCTGTTGTCTGAAGCCCGTGCCGCTGGGGGCTTTTACCTAAACCAGAGATTCTCAAGGCATGGGCTACCTGTTAGACACACAGATTCCCAAGCCTCACCTGGACCTGATGAGTTGGGCATCTTGGGAGGAAGCCCGGTATGTGTGCTTTAACGAGGCTTCTGGGTGACTGAAGAAAGTTCAAGAGCCTCTGACTTGGTGATTTCAAGCCATGTAAGAGTCACCACTGGAAGGGGTTGCTTTTACATCATAGCAGGAGGGAGGCCTGCAGCACTGCCTGGGTCAGGTGCAGGATGTGGGGTCTATCATCAGGGGACGGATGAGTTGAGCCCCGATGCATGGGCATCAGAGCATCCCGTAAAATTGCTGTTTGATAACTGCGGTAGCTGGAAGGCAGATTGCTAACCAGTAACTTTCAGCTCTAAGGAAGAGGCCAAGAAGCCCGGCCACAGGGCTGGTGGCTGCTCCCGGATGGACTTGGCATCGTGCAACGATAAGCTCTGGGAAGACCCACCCGGCAGTGGAAGGAAATAGTCCACGAGTGAGGATTTGTGGGCTTGGAGGAAGCAACTGCTCCCAACATCACATCTGCATCCCAAAATCAAATTGAGACATGCTCTGAGGAACAAATGCTGGTTAAAACTCAGTCACCGTGAATTTGGGCAACACATTCGTACCTGGAGGTCTCGGAGTGGCCGGAGGTGGCATCTAATACGTCTGTCTAAGCTGGAGAGAGCAGCTCAGGAGGTGGACGCTGACGGGCATCAAAGCCTGATGGGTCTGAGGTCCCTGCAGCTGAGTCCAGAGGGGGAGAGACAGGCAGCGCGAGTCCAGAGGTGCTGCGGCGCAGGCTTCAGTGTGTGGAGTGGCTGGAATCACACAGCTGAGGGGCTGGTCAAGTTCCTGAGAGGTGCCCTGCAGACAGATCCTCTGGTATATGTGGGGAAGTCAGTGGCCGGACATACAGTGACCCTCAGAATCCTCACAAGAGGCGTGTGGCCAGCAAACTCAGCCCTTTAGGGGGCTGCACCGTCACATGGAGTGCCCCTCGGGTGGGTAGGGGAGTCTCCCCCAGGGTGGAGAGAGGAGCCAGCAGGGGCAGCGAGCAGGCTCACACACACGAGCTGCACTTTAATGCCACCACTCAGGCAGAGGCCCCGATCCCAAGGACCCTCTCTTCTCGGGCCAAGCTCCAGGATGGGCTGAGGCTAGGCACAGAGAGCCCCCGGGGGCAAAGCGACTCTCGTCCTGGGTTATAATGTACCTTTCTCCCTGCCCAAGTAAAGTACCATGAACTCAGCCTTTCAAGAGGGCCGGCCAAAGGGGAGAGGAGGAGGCTAGTGACTCAGGCCACAGGCTCCTGTATGAAGCCCCCCCAGTGGAGACACCCTAGGGGGCCTTGCAGAGCCCCATCCCTGAACCCTGGTTGAGCACCTGTAGGCTGGACTGGAGGGCTCAGCACTGTGCCTGGCACTGGGTGTGTGCTCACGTGTGGGTGTCCTCGGGGACATGAGCAGAGCCCTCATTGCCCTGCTCCCCACCGACCCATGCCCAGTGACACATCAGCGAGGGCTCCCAGCACCTGAGCTGGGCTTCTGGAGACAGGCCACCTGGCCCTCACTCAGACAAGAAAGGCCCTCGCATCACCTGCAGAAAGCCATGGTGTCAGTGCGCAGGTGAGATTCTGTGTGGACCCGGACAGGAGGGGGTGATAGCTGTCTCTTCATTGTCAGCCTTCCCAGAGGGCCAAGTTGTTTTCAGCCTTCTCAGAGGGCAGAGTTGGTCTTTGTTGAATCAGGAAAGCATCTGTCCCCACAAAAGAGAAAGCAGGTCATTGTTCACCATTGAAGGTGAAATTAATCAAACATCCAGTATTGGAAAAGACGTCCTTCAGCCCCTTTGTCTTAGCACTAGTGTCCTGTGTCCTAGGGTCATCCTTTGGATGGTTGAGAGGAGGAAGGTGGGAGAGGATTGTGTGAGCACCAGGTTGGCAGGGACAGGGGTGGGGGCTTTGCCAGGAGGCCTCATCCATGTAGAGTGGGGCTCTGGGCTCCAAGCCTGGGGCAAAGGAACCTCTATGTCCACTGGAGCCCATGGCCTCTAACTGCCGAGGCTGTGCCCCAGCTACCTCAAGAAGCTGCTTCCATTGGGACCATAGGTGGGACACCTGCGTAGATGGGGCAAGGGGACACCTGCCTGGGTGGGGCCCAGGACAGCTGGGATCCACTGATTTCTCAGTCACGGGGAGGGTGGCAGTGACCAGGAGGGCTGGCTACCACTCCTGGGGGAGAGCCCTATGATTTCTTGGGAGTGGAGGCAGCCGTGCATGCTCTGGGAAGGAACCCTAGAAGGAGGGAGCGTGCCCCCTCGGTCCCCCATGCAGCTCTCCTACCATGTATTCATTCATTCATTTACTCAACGGCAGCTCAGTGAGGCCTCTGTGTGCCAGGCAGGGGCAGCCGAGGAAGAATCTGTCTGCAGGAAGCTGACGCTCCAGGGGTCAAGGGGAGACCAAGACCACAGAGCCAGGTACAGCATGGTGTGCCCAGGGGGAGGTTCTGAGGAGAGCGTGTAGGGGAGAGAAGACGTGTGTGTGTACACGCGGGGCAGTGGTTGAAATGCTCCTGAGGTGATGGGGGCCCCTAAAGCTTCCCTTTGCCTGGAGACCTGCAGGAAGGGTGGAGAGCTCTCTGTGGCCCTGGGCAGAAGGGGCATCCCAGGATAAGGGAACAGCAGGGCAGGCCTGGATGCAGACTGTGCCAGCAGTTCAAGGAGAGAAGGAGGCTGGTGTGGCCTGAGCAGAGAAGGGGCAGAGAAAGCTGTAGGGCAGGGGGCGGGGGTCTGGGCTTGGTGGCCGCAGGGAAGCTCCCAGCTTTCACTCCTGGGGAGGAGAAGCCCCAGTGGGTGTCAGAGCTGTGATGTGGCCCACCCTGCGTACTTCATCAGGCTCCTCTGTGCAGACAGGGTTGAGGGGACACAGTGGAGATCAGTGATGGGAATGCTGAGGGTCTACTTAGGAAGTCGCTTGGAGGACAGGAAAAGGGGAGGGGAAAGGCTCAGTGTGGGTGCTGAAGGGCTGTGCCCCTGTGTTTCCTGGCTCTCCTTGTGGTGACAGTGCTGAAGTCACATGCAGAGGCTCCCTAATCTGGATGCCCAGAAGAGCACACAATCTATGTCCACCCTAGAACGCCTGAGCCAGATCTGGGCGTCCTGCACCCCGCCCCAAAGGTCCCCGTGAGCAGCTGTGCTGGGGACTTGCTTCTCTTCGGCCATGGCCATCCCCACCCACCCACACTTCCACAGGCTTCCGCCAGCTCTCAGGGCCCAGAGTAAGTTGAAGCAAAAGCTGCAATAAATTCAAATGCTAAAAATTGACAAATGGGGAGTTGCGAAATCACATTGAATAAAGTTATAGGCATGTTCACATAATGCTGTATATATTTTACAGACACACATAAAATACAAGCATGTATTTTAAATACATATAATATAAAACTAACATGTAAATGCCATAGTCACATTCATATACGCCAGAACCCCCATAGCTGACCACCTTCCTGCACTGACCACCTCCTCATGTGACCTAATTCTCACAGAACCCAACCTTACGCTGACCACCTCCATGTGTGGCCAGCCTGTGACAGTCCCTTGGGGGAGTCACCTTGCAGAGGCCCTCCTGTATTTCTAATATAAAAAATCCACCCAGAGCACAAAGGGGGTCATTCATTCTGATGCAACACTCTCACAAAGAGATTTTATCCTGAGGACAATTTCAACAGAGGACAAGAATACAATCCAGAGATTCAGCCGAAAGGGGTGACAAGGACGTCCAGTGGATGCGATGTGTCTATTTAGAATTGAAGAATGAGACATGGGAGTTGCGATGTTTGTCAGGTTTCCTCTGAGAAGTCAGCCCCAAGCTGGGAAGGCAGGATTGCCGTACTTCATCACGGGCCCCAGGAAGCCCATCCTGACCGCCATGGCGGGAGGGGACATCACTGCACTGAGTCCCCCAGATGCATAAGGCTCAGGGGGCAGCTTAGGCAGGTCTCCAACAGGCCTGGGTGACACCACTCCAGTTCTATAAACTATTACCACAACCCCTCAGCCTACAGAGGCTGACAGGTGCAGAGGGGGCTGGGCCTCCCCCCAACTCCTGTTGCACATGGGCAAGCTGGGAAGGATGGGTAGGCCGACTTAACTCAACTTAAGTTGGGCTGGGACGACCCAGCAGACTCTTTTGGTCACTGGGGTCTGTTCTTATGCCTCAGCCAGGAAAATACAACTTTCCAGTAACATCCCAGGAGGAAACACTAACATCCTGCACAGACACTTCCTGCTTTCTTTTTCCAACTTGACAAGTGGAATTCATGTAGGTTTGGGAGAAGTCTGACTCCCAGACGTGCTGAGAACTGACATGTTCAACAGTGCAAAAATCTCACTGCCCTTTGGGACTTGCTCAAATTCATCTTGAAACTGGAAACTGCTAGATCAAGAGCTCCTCGGGGGTTAGGACTCTCCCTAAGGATGGGAGACTGGCCACGGAGAGGCGCTGCCACCCTCAGTGTTTGCATTAGTACTGCTGCAGCAAATTATCCCCAAATGGAGAGGCTCAAAACAGCACACACGTATGTCATTGTACAGCTTCTGAGGGCCAGAAATCTATCTGGGAACGTGTTAGCTGGGTCTCTGCCTCAGAGTTGCAAGCCAGGGCTGGGTTTCATCCAGACGCTCAGCTGTGGAAAGTCTCGTTCACTCCCACAGTGGCCGTCAGGTCTTGGGTCCCTGAGCACTGTTGGGCTAAGGCCCCAGGACTTGGTGGGTGGGTGAATGAGGGTCACCTTCAGCTCCCTGCCATGTGGGCCTCTCCAACCTGGCAACTTGCTCTATCACAACCCGTGGGAGGAAAGTCTACTGGCAAGATGGAGGCATAGGCTGCATCACCCAGTCTGAGAAGGGACGGCCCTCCCAGTTGCTCTGTGGGTGGGAAGCACATTGCTATGTCCAGCCCATATTCAAAGGGAGGGGACCTCACAAGAGGGAGAATGCAGAGGGTGGGGCGCAGGAGGCCACTGGCAGGTCTGCCCTGAGACCTGAAGTGTGTTTCCTAACCTTTTGTGCATGGGACAAGTCAGAATTGTGATGGATGGCTGCCTGGTTCCCTCACTCAGAAAACAGAGAGCTGGCATTTGACAGATTGTAGGCCCACACGAAATTGTGAGTGGGAAGCACTCTGTCCTTCTTCCTTGTGCTGTCACTCTCAGCTCAGGGAAAGCCACCCTGCTGGTAGGCACAGCTGTCACAGGACTGCCCTACAATCGTCAACCTCCGATCACACCAGTGCTGCTCCTGCATGCTGGCCAAGGGATTTGGGGGCACAGGGAACTATGCCTCTGACACCAACCGTGGGGCAGTCTCCATGGGGGTGCAGCCCTGTGTTGAGCAGAGGGTGTGTGGGGAGAAGAAAGCCCTGCCCACGGTGACCTCAAGTCCTCACCACTGGACTCCCCTGAGAGCCACTGAGAGGCCAGGAGCCCCAGGCTGAGACAGGCTTGCTCCAAGTGGGGCCAGGTGTGTGGGGTGGGCTTTGAGGAGAAGGTGTGGTCTCACCTTTGACAGAAGGTGGGATCTGGAGAAGTACAGATGACACCATCTGGACGCCCTCGTCACACACGCTTCTGTGGTGTCTGCCACGGAAGCTCTGCATGGAGGGCTTGCCATAGCACAGCCCTTAGCCCTGGAAGGCTAGCCCCTGTAGCTGCCCTCTGGGGCTGTCTCTCATGTTCTGACAAAAGAGAGAGGAAAATGAGACGAGCTGGTCACTCTCAGAGCCCCATATTCCTTGCTAGAGCCAAGGCAGGCAGTGCTGGGCCAGGGAGCCTGCTGTCAATTCCTGGCCTCCCTCCTGATCCACAGGAAATGCCTCATGGATACGAACACAGAGAGCACACAGGTCCTGCCCCAGGCGGCTGACATTCTGTGTGTAGCTGGAAATGGGGCCCTCGGGTGTCTACTGTAAATGCCTGAGCTCCCCCTGCCACACCGTGCCAGATGGCCATCAAGGGGACACAGACCCCTGGGGGAGTGGGTTTGACCCAGGCCTGGAGGGTGAATTAGATCTGTCTTTTCTAACCCTGCAGTCCACCATTGGCTCAGGGGAAGCCACCTGCCATGCTGGACTCTTCCCCCCAGCAGCATTCTGGGGCTGAGAAGTTACACAGAGATGGTAGAGATAGCCAGCAAACCTCCCAACTGCCCCCAGCTGTGGTGCCCCAAAGGCCGTGCCAGTCCCCCCACCCCCACTGTTCTGCTGGGCTTCAGCTCCGCTTGGGAAATTTCCCTGTGTTCCTAGGGGTAGGCAAGCCTCATGCCCCTTGGAGTCTTGCTTGCCCAGCCCACGGCAGGCATGGGAATTGCTGGAGCCATGCCTAGAACCCCGTCAAGGCTGTTCCAGGGGGTGTCAGCCATGATTCCTCATCCCGCTTGTTCCTGAGAGGCAGAGGCAGGGCAAAATTTAAGCAAGAGTCCTAGTGGCCCAAGGCTTTGGTTGTGGTGCTGGCTGGCTAGGAGCAGAGGGGACTGTCCCTCAGGGCTGTATGTCTAGGCTCACAGAGGTTGTGGACCTGGGCTCCATGCTTCGGGCTTCTGCAGCCAGGCGATGAGGGGGCTGGAGTCAAAGCAAAGAGGCCATCACAGGTGGGGGGAGCTGCTTCTCCCCGTTGCCAGGGAAGGGCCCGGGGCTCACAGGTTGGGGGAGCTGCTTCTCCCTGCTGCCAGGGAAGGCCTCGGGCTCATAGGTGCAGGGCCTGTATGTCACCAGAAAGTCCTAGCCAATGTCCCCACACTTCAGTCTGCTGCAAAGTTTGTTCTGACAGGCTGGGGGCACCCCTTTTGCCCCCTGTCTGGCCCCTATCACCTGGTGAGGGTCTGATTCGGTGGGTCTAGGATGGCACCAGGAATTTTAATTTCTAAAAAGTGCTTGGGTATTGCATCTCCTGCTTGAAACATGCAGGATTATTTGGTTTTCCAGGCTTTTGCTTTGAACGCAGCCTGCTCACACAAAAAGCAAGCTCCTTCCCATACACTGAGTTTCCCAAAGTCTCAAAAATACACCCCCTAGGGTCCCCCACTGCAAACATTCCACTGTAAAGGAATTTAGTCCTCCCATATAAAGCTGGGACTCTCATTAAAATCCAGCTCTCTCCAAGAATTCAGAGAGGTTTTCTTATCAGAACAACAAGGTTCTGACCCTTTGGTAGAAATCAATTTCACAGCCTTTATTTAGAGTGGAAGTTGGACACAAGCAGGTCCTGGCAAAGGGGAGAAATTGTGCAAGGGCAGCTCTAGAGCGAAGGTCAGCAGAGTGTGTCTAGTTGGGAGGCACCAAGAGCCAGTCTCACCTGCTGCATCATGTGTCGGGAGGTGTTATTTCCCCCCTGCCCGAGACCATGGTGGACAAGACCACAGATGGAGGAGACCATGGCCTCACACCGGATATGTCCCACCCCAGCTGTCATCACATTCTGTGGGAGGATGCTGTTGTTACTCAGAAGAGCGGAAGAGTGAAGTGACTGGAGGAGTGGTTTATGACGAATGGGGGTGGGGCTATCACAGAGAGCTGTGTGCGGACATCCCACCCTCTGCAGGAGTGGGTGCCAGGGCACCTCCGTTCATGCCTTCTACACTAGGTCCCACCAGTCATCTCCTCTTTTACTGCTCTCTGCTGCCCCAGCTGCCTTACTGTTTCTTAAATCCACTGACATCTTTCCCTCTTTCTGTAAGATTTTACCCCCAAATATTGCATGTCTCACACATGTGATTCAGATCTTAACTCAGATGTCAACTGATGAGAGAGACTTTGTGGAATTAAATGTTAAAAAAAAAAAACCAAACCATCTTTCAGACCTCTAACATTTGATAATAGGGAGATAGTTTACATCAGATTAACTCCTCTGTGAATGGAAATATTCTAGGGAATCTATGAAAATAAAAGCCAAAGCAGAATGACCCAAAGCAGGTAGACTATGAGCATGAGGTCAGCCTCAAGAGAAAGGAGCCAGGCCGGGTGAGAACTGCAGTCACCCTTTCTGAGGGCCCCCCTAAGTTCATGTGATGCAGGGAACATTGCTCAAGCAGAAGGCAGCCGCCTGCAGTCTAAGCACTTGGTGTCAGGGATCTAGGCTACCAAGATGGCTGGAGACTGGGACAAGAAATTCTAAAAAAGAGAGAGCCGTATCGGAGAGCCCCTCATGTGCTTACAGACTCCTTCATATCCTTGCCTGTCTCCTGACATCAACATGTTTGGAGTGAAATCAAAGTACTGGAGAGAAACAGCTGGAGGGCAGGGAGTCCAGCAGTTTCCCAGTGTCGAGAAGACAGTTTAAGTCTCATCACTTTATATGGACTTGGTGAACACCTCAAGCTTTCCACTGGAACCCCAGGAGACCTAATGCTTAAGTCAAAGGACCACACCCCAGGACTAACACTTGCACTGTACAACTGAAGACAAATAGTGCCACTCTAACACCGTCTGAACTTTGGACTTAAAGCCAAGCACCCACAGAATCAAAAGTGGTCTCCCAGCAACTGACCTTGCCTGCTAGCACAAAGCTCAGCTCTTTCCCGAAGAAGAGTACAGCATTCAGTTTCTATAATATAATATTCACAATGCCTTGCACAGAATCAAAAATGACTAGACATGCTAAAGGAGAAGAAAAAGGTGACCCATAATCAAGAGGAAAAAATTAAATGGAAACAAACGAAGGGGTGCTTCAGGGGCCAGGGTTTGCAGGCAAGTACTTTAAATAAGGGTGATAAATATTTTAAATAATATACAAGAAAATGTGGATATAATGGGCAAAGAAATTGATGATTTCAAAAGACATATGGAACCTGTAAAGATGAACTAAATGTAAACATTAGCAATGAAAATTGCAAAATCTGAAGTCAAAAATTCATTGGGTGGGGAGCGTAAGAAAGGATGAGGGAAATAAGAGGACATGTGGATAGATACCATCCAAACTGAAGTCTAGAAAATAAAGTTCATACAACGACTTCACAAAGTGTTAATTTTTAGTGGGAAGGTAGCAAGCAAACAAAAACAATGCAATTTCAGTCCAAAGGAGATGGGGGAGAACGGGGTAGAAGAATATTTGAGGAACTATTAGCCAAAATTTTCTAAACTTGATCGATAGCATGAACCTCCAGATTTAAGAACTCAGTGAAACCTTAGCAGGATAAACACAAAGTAAGTCATGCCGAGGCGTAAAGAAGACAAGGCTGAGGGGAGATCTTGACAACAGCCAGAGGGGAGAAGAAGGGAGAAAATTGATAAGAAGAGTGGATAGTTTCTCATTATCAGGGAAGGAGAAGACCACAAAAGAATATTTCTAAGGGGCTGAAACACACATTTCTTAACATATGAGAATTCATTCGTACCTAGCAAAACTATGATTCAAAATTGAAGATGAAGCCAGGTATGGGAGCTCACACCTGTAACCCCAGCACTTTGGGAGGCTGAAGCAGGAGGATTGCTTGAGCTTAGTTTAAAGTTGCAATGAGCTATGATCATGCCACTATGCTCCAGACTAGGAGATAGTGAGACCCCGTCTCCAAAAAAGAAAGAAAAAAGAAGGCTAAATAAAGGTCTTTTCAGGTAAGTGAAAGCCGAGAGAACTTGTTGCCAGCAGACCCACATCGCCAGCAATGCTGAAGGAAGGTCTTTAGCCCAAGGAAACATTACCAGGTAGATGTGCCAATCCTTAGTGGGAGGAAGAGCCATGGAGGTGGGTAGTCTGAGAATGCGTGCAGAATAATTTTTTCTCATTTTTAAAAATGTTGTTAAAAGACAATTTGAAATTTAAAAATAAAAACAATATTTGTATTGGAGTTCATAATGGAAGCAAAAGCAAAATGTATGCCAAGAATAGGAAAAAGGATTGGAGTGAGATCCCTCTGTTATGGGGGACGTGGCCCAGTTGTCATCTGAGGGAGGCAGTGATAAGTTGAAGATGAGTCTTCCGGATCCTGGAACAACCACTAAAATAGGATATACCGAGGGAGAAATGGAAAGCCAAGGGGGAGAGAGAGGGAAATACTAAAAAATTCTTGACCAACCTGAAGGAAGACAGGCCAGAGAAAACACAGATATAATAAGATATAAAATAAATAGCAGGAGGGCAGACCTCACAGAACCATACCATCAGTCACATTAAATGTAAATCAACTCAACGCCCAGATTGTCAGGATGGACTTAAACGAACAACAGGATGCAGTGATATACTGTTTAAGAGAAATGCACTCTCAGGACAACCAAATGAACGTAAATGAATGGAAAAACATACCACGGGCAAACAGCAACCTTGAAATAGGCTCAGCCCTTTCCTGGGTGCTCAACTACGTCTGTTTCCCCTTCCCTGGTTGCACAACCAGACTGAGTTCCCCAGGGTCCCTTGTGGTTACCCAGTTGTGGTGTAGGTCAGGCCACAGGGTAGTGGGTGGAAAGGATGTGTGTCACCATCAGCCGTAGAAGTCCCACTTCCAGTGGCTGAAATAGAGGTGGCTCTCATGGCAAGGGCCACTTATGGAAGGTGGCAGAGCCACATGCTAGAGGCAGCTTGGAACCTGGAATCACTGCAGGAGGGGTGGTGTCTGCCCAGGGCACTCACAATGTATTTTTAAGAGAATGAGAAATAGTCTCTGTGTGTGTGTGTGTGTGTGTGTGCGCACGTGTATATGTGCATTAAGAACAGATATTTCAGTTTGTTTTATGCTAATAATATACCTGCTTACATTTCCTTTGTAGCCCACATTGGTTTCTCGAGTTCTAGGTTATGACACTATAGTTATAAACCAGTAAGTTTATCTACATTGTCGGAATAGTTTCTGCAAACACAGGGGCTTGTCTGTCTGGTTCCCCGCTGTATTATTGGACATAAAACAGTGCTTGGCCCATAGTAGGTGTTTATTAAATATAAGCACTTTTTCCTCCTACTTGTGAGGCTAGAACACAACGGGAAGCCAAATCCCTGGGTGCTGGCCCAGGAAATGCACATACACGGAGCTCCCAGGAATCATTCTGAAATTCCCGAACAGAGGCGTGACCCTGGGTCCAAGGAAGCCCAGCACAGGATTTTAGTTTCTGATCTTGTCCCTGGACTGATTTTACATGACTATGTAAATGACCTCATTTCCCGAGGGGGCCCTCCTGAGAGGGGTGGGGCGTGTCTAACTCCTGCGCTGGAGCCATCACAGATGAGGCCCAGGCAGAGGGAGGCCATCCAGCTGCTGAGCCACTCACCTTCGGGACACAGACCCTCCTGGGAGCCCAGGGCAGGTGTGGAGTCCAGATAGAGGGAGGACAGGATGCATGGGACGCAGAGGGGAGCTGTGTGGCCCCACGGCAGCCTCTGTGGTTCTCTGGGCCTCAGTTTCACCACCCACAGCAGCTGACCTGTGCTGGGTCCTTGTGGTGGGGGGACGTTTTCCCCTGTGGTGTTTTATTGCTTGGTTTTATTTCATTTCTTGCACTCAGTACGTTGTTACCTTGTTATAAAGATCAATTCAAATGCATTTTGTCCATTTATTGAGATTACAACTTCAGAAGTCCAGTGCTTCCGTAAGCCTTTAAATTTGGCTTTATAAACCAACCTCTATCTGGAGCAGGAACACTTTAACGACTTCCTTTAAGAGGGCCTGTGAATAATTCTTAGTCAGTTCACTGACGGAGTTAATTTAACAGCTTAAACATTTTAATTGCATTTCCAAAATTACTGTATCTAAATTTATGTTTTAGAATTTAAGTTGTCTACCTTTAATAAAACCTTCTGAATATAAACTAATTTTTAGAAATCTAATAATTTAAGCATGTGAGTCTGATGAACTTAGGGGAGGTCTCTTAAAGTTCCCAAACGATACACACACACAGCAAGATTTCCACGTAGAACCACTAACTGCTTCAGTGACTCAATTTTACATTTTCAGATGGATTATCAGATTGTATAACAGACTGAATGCTCTTAAACGTTGCAATACTCAAAATGCCAAGTTAATGCAGATTTCCTTATGCTGCACGATTCATGCTGAGTTTCAACCTCTCCAGCCCAGTGGATAATAGGCACAGTTATCCACTTGGGGTCATGGTCACCACTCAGGCAGCCCAGCGATGAAGGACCCGGGAACACAGGCAGGCCACTGTGGGCTGCCAATGCCTCTGTGCCCAGCTCTCAATGCCGTGATGTGGACAGAAGGTGGCAGGAGGGAGGCCACGTCTCTGGGTTCTGTTTCTGCCTCTCCCAGCCACCTTTTGCCCACACAGAGTGTGACTTCTCCTTGGCTTTTCAAAGTAAAGGTCTTTGAATGGCTTCATATTCCCAGGCCACATGACACCAAGGACCCTATGCCATGGAACCTTCCTCTGACTGGGGTCAGATCCTAACCCTTTTGACACCTGTGTCAGGACCTTGGTTGGGGGGGTGGGGGGGGGCTTTGGGGCACACTGGCCACCTCTGTCTCTGATGGGACCAAACCCAAGTGAGCATTTGCTTCATTTTGGGCTCTTCTCTAAGATGTGGACAAAGCTTCTCTACCTGGGCTAATCCAGCATGTTCTTCCCACAGGGTGGGTGTCTGCTGGCTCCTCTGCCCCGTCCCCAACAGAGCCTCTGCAGCTGGTGCCTGGTCTGGCCTGGTGCCTGGTCTGCATGCCAGGGCACTGGCCCCTCTGTCAGCGTCTGAGCCTGATTATGCCACTTCCCAGCAGCTGAGGCACTCTCTCCCTGCCCCTGGGAACCATCCTGTCCCAGTGGATGATCCCAAACTTCCGTGAACTTGAGACCCATTATTGAACACCCTCCCATCTTGCTCAAGACCTTGGGGACTGTTTCTGGCAGGGCCAGTGATGGGGGCTGGGCCTGGTCCTGCTCTAAAGCACACACAGGGCCTCCCCACACGGACCTTGGGGAGTCCTCTCTCTGGGCACAGAGTGTCCTTGCTGGGAAGTAAAGCCCACTGAGTAGGAAGCCTGTGAGGCCATGAACAGGAAGTGACCACCCCCACTGGGGATGGGAAATAGAGCCAAAGGTCACAGCAGGTGGCCACAGCCCTATAAAAGCCAGGGAGCTCCTTCGGCAGCAGGACCAGAACGATACAGCTGAGCTGCCATGGCCATGGGGCCTGCCCTCCTGGTCTTCTCCTTCCTGTGGACCACGGCCTTGACTGCTGACACCTGTCCAGGTGAGTCAGATGCCAGGTGAGAAGAAGGGACCACAGCTCTGGAAGCTAACAGCTTCCACTTGCTGACCACTGAGTGTAAGCCAGCCTAGTGGGAAGACCTTTGCCAGTGTTCTGCCCTTATTCCCTCATCAGCTGCTTTTTAAAATATCACTTTTTTAGAAGAGGAGATAGAAGGTCAAAGAAACAGATGGAGCCTCATGCAGGGTTGCGAGCAGAACCCTAGAGCTGGCCCAGCTGGGTCTAGATGCCTGAGGCACGGCCTGCAGGGTGTGGCCAGTGCACTGTCTGCAGGTCATGCGGGCTTTCCGCCACACTAGGGCCTTCATGAGGGGATCTAGATGTCCACTGCACAGCCTGCAGGGTCTGGCCAGGGCACCGACTGCAGGTCATCCAGGCTTTGCTCCACACCAGGGCCGTCATGAGAGCCCCCAGGCATGGGCTGTGCAAGGACGTGGCATGTGTTCAGGGGGCTCAGCTACGTCTGTTTCCCCTTCCCTGGTTGCACAACCAGACTGGGTTCCCCAGGGTCCCTTGTGGTTACTGAGTTGTGGTACAGGTCAGGCCAAGGGGTAGTGGGTGGAAGGGATGTTTGTCACCATCAGCCATAGAAGTCCCACTTCCAGTGGGTGGAATAGAGGTGGTATAGAGGTGGCCCTGGTCAGATTGGGGCTATTATCACCATCTCTGGGAGACCAGCGCAACACAGTCGACAGGGTAAGGCCCCAGCACAGAGGACATTCAGTCTGGGATCTGCCTGGCTCTGGGGACAGGAGGCTCCATGGTGGCCCTGACATGGCACAGGGAGGGTGACATGGCCTGCACGGCCTCCAGAACCCCTTCCCCTGGGCTCCTTGGGACATGCAAGTGCCATGCCCAGCAGCTCCACCCAGGATCAACCCATGGGCTCAGCTGTGTCTTGGCCACACCGAGGTCCTTGCTCTGACCTCAGAACAGGTGAGGCTCGTGTTAGTGGGCACGACGGCTCCTCTTGTGTTTCTGGTGACCCAGGGCAAGTGATGGCTGCCACCGCACTGCAGGGAGAGGCCTGGAAGAGTGAATTGTCAAAAATTATTAAGTACTCTTTTTTGATGAGCAGAAATAAGTAAATAAAAAATAAGGTCTACATTTGCTGTGAATAGTGAGCGAAGGGTGAGGACATACAAAAGGAAACTGCACAAAATACTATACCTGCCTGAATCTCCCGGGGCAGTGGGATTTAATTCTATACTTTCTCAATTGACCCTTAGGAAGATGCATTAATCTTGTCATCAACAAAACTAAAATTATTTGTTAAAGAAGCAAAAAATCTCTGGTTCCAGTGGTGCTACAGCTTCCTCTGTGTCCCTGGCTCCCTTCCTCCACCCTCCAGGTGACCCAGGAGTCCCCTTTGCAGCCGCAGAATTGTGTGATCCCATCCCAAGGTCTGGCAGTGAAGGTGCTAATGTGAGCCCCATTCCCCACGTTCCTTAGATGAGTTTATCATCCTTATTTATTGAAGGAACCCACTGTTGGCGAAGCTCTTTCTAAATGACGTTATGAATTATACTGAATTTTAAAGATTCGTGTTCTATACTCTAATCCCTGGTATGGTCCTGTTATAATTCCCACTTGGTAGCTGAAGGGACAGAAGCTCCGAGGGGAGAGGTGACATGGCCTGGAGAGGGAGCATGACCAATCAGACAGGGTGGCCCCAAGGCCGGGGCTCTGCCTCACATCATTTCCCTGCCTGACCACTGCCCCTGTGGTGAGGATGGACTAAGTTACCAACAGATTAGGAAAATTGCACTGACTCCCAGGCCTGCCTCCCGCTGAGGCAGGTGCTCTGGCAGCAGCCATCAGCCCAGGCCCAGTGTCATCAAGGGGCAGGTTCCCTCAGTTTAGGTGTTTCTCTGCAGCTCTGTAGGACATCAGGCCCAGGACGATGGCACTCACTTGCCACTTGTGTCTGGCACTGACTGGCCACTTATGTCTCTGTACAGAGGTGACAGTGATGGGTCTGCAGGGCTCCGACAAGCTCTCCATCCTCCGAGGCTGCCCAGGGATGCCTGGAGCCCCAGGGCCCAAAGGGGAGACTGGCACTCAGGGAGAGAGAGGTACGTAAGCCAAGGGCTGGTGGGCAGAAGGGGGTGGGGAGCATTTCCTGCCCTCTGAAATTAGATGCTGAGTTGGGCGACAACCCACCATGATCGGAAGCTTTGCTCTTGGCCTTTGCTGAGAGGGGACAGTGGGGACACAGCTGACCTCTGAGGTGATGGGTTCTGGACATGCCTCAGGTGGGAGCTGATCCTTCAGCCCTTTTAGGAGCTCACTTTGGGGTGTGTTTTAGGGGCCTGTCACCTGTCTTTGATTCTATACCAGCTTTCTCTGACTACAGGCAAGACTCCTGAAGTGTATGGGCCTCCCCATTCTCACCAAAGTTGGGGTGACCAATTTCTTCTCAACCTCTCTGAGATGAGGAAATTGAGTGCCAAGGTGGTCAGGACCTCCTGAGCTCACACGCCGGTAGGGAAGGGGCTGGGCCTTGGCCTGGGTCAGCTTCAGGGCACGGCTGGCAGCTGTCCCAACAAACAAGATCAGGTGGCAGGTGCCTGCTGAGATGTGTGAGGGTCCCCGAGCCTGGCGTAACACAGATGGACACTAAGCTGGAAAAGGGAGCTGCCTTGGGGCTGAATTGCCCCTGTCTATAGGTGACCAGGTGACGACCCCACAGCAACTGGTGGGGACGTCCCAGTGGAGATGGGACAAGCTTGGAGCTCCCCATGACTCATACATCCTCCCAGGTATCCCTGCTCAGTACCTGAGTGGGCAGGATGGGGCCAGGTCATGCCTGATTACCCAAGAGCTGGACTCCTGTCCCCAAGCCCTGCTGAGAGGACAGCCGGGAGGAAGCTCTTCCTGTGGCAGGAGGAACTGACCTTCCTTGGGCCAGCTTTCTAGCAGCAGGAAGGGCTGGCTCATGTGGCCCAAAGCAGAATCCAGACACACGCCGTCTCCCAGCCAGGGGGACAGAGAGGATGCTGGGCAGCCTCTCAGGTGGCATCAGGGCACGCGAGGGCTCAGCCTTGGGCTCAGGCCCATGTGGTGGTGGGACCTGGGCACTGGGCAGTCCTCAGACCCCTATTGAGGACAATGACACTGGCTTGGGAGACCGCATGGCTCCTGGTGTCCCCTCTCTGGTCAGAACCTGCGTGGAACCCTGAGTGACTGTTGCAGGAACTTGGCCTGGCTGCAGAGCCAGAGCCTCCCGCCCTGGGACCTTGCCGCACAGACTTGCCCTCTGGGTGTGGGAGACTGGCAGAACAATGCTCTCTGAAGACACATTACTCGTCCCAGGGCGGTGCCCAACTAGGCAGGGGGGCTCCAGGAGGGGGACTTGGACCCAGGCTCATGGTCACAGAGGGTGAAACCCAGGTTGTGTCCAGAAAGCAGATAGGAGCTGGGCCAACGCCCTGCACTGATCTCCAGCCCGGGGTACAGGCTTGTCCATCGCACCCGCCACTGTGTGGGCTCCACCACCCATCTGTGGGCACCGCCAGGATGTGCCTTGGGTCAGTGACTCTGGGGTATGGGATCTGGAGGGGTGAGGACTCAGGACTCTACTGCGTGGGGCAAAGTTTTTCCAGAAGAACTGTTTAGGCTGCATTTTTCTCAGTGATGGGGATGATTGGATTTTGCAGGAGAACGAGGTCCCGCTGGAGAACCTGGGAAGGAAGGACCACCTGGACCTAAAGGTAACCAGGGGACAAAGATAGGCGGCCTTGAGCTGGACCCTAGGCCTGTATATAAAGATGGACGGAGAGAGACAGAGACAGAGACAGAGGGGGAGATGAGACAGGACAGCGAGGCAGCCATTGGAGTCAGGGCCTCAGTGTCCCCTTCCCCTGCTTGGGACCCCGGCATCTCAAAGCCGTAGTGAGCCAGCAGGCCCACAAGTGTGTGGAGCCCAGGGGAGGAAGCCGGGACTGTGCCCCAGCTGGCTGCTGCCTTCCCCCTGACCTCCCAGAGTAGAGGCTGCCTGGAAACCAGAATGGGGGGACAGTCGTGGGTTGACGTGACACTCTGGGCGTGGAGGTCTCATCGTCCTGCTTCTGTCTGCAGGAGATCAAGGACAGAAGGGGATGCGAGGAGAGAAAGGTGAGCTGTCCGCGGTCCCCGGGGCCTATGCGGGCTTTGTGCAGGGGAGGCCTCAGACCCAAGTCCCCGCCTCTCCAGGCTGGGGGAGGGTGGAAGGGCCCCGACCCACCTTGTCCTCAGCGTCTGTGGGGTCTCACACACGGCATCTGCCAGCCGCCACCCCAGGTGATGAGCAAAATCACACAGTCGCATAGATGTAGACATTTTACGTGTTTAAACATTTGTCTAATTTATGCCCATTTGTTTCAAAAAATTGTAAAAGTCAAAAAAAGCAAAGTCTGCAAACCTCTAAACCAGGCTAACTCAAAGTGTGGCCCACGGGCCACATGAAGTGGTGTGAATTGTATTTGTTCCCGTTTTGTTTTTTACTTCAAAATAAGCTATGTGCAGTGTGCATAGGAATTTGTTCATAGTTTTTTTTTTTAAACTATAGTCTGGCCCTCCAACGGTCTGAGGGACAGTGAATTGGCCCCCTGTTTAAAAAGTTTGAGGACCCCTGCTCTAGACAGTCACATCCTCGGTCTACAATAATGACCAGACTGGGCTCAGCCCCCAGTGCAGATGCTGCCAGGACGCTCACTGGTGACCAGACTGTAAGGCAGACTGGGCTGAGCCTGCAGTGACCGGGTGGCTGAGAAGACCGACCCACTGTGACAGGTGCAGGAGGACCAGTGTGAGGCCAGTTAGTGTCACAGGACAGACACTGCCCACCTCTGGCCACAGGGAAAAGCGGGACATGCAGGGCCCCTGCCCGGTTGTCTGTGCTGACCAGTGAAGCGGAGTCCAGCGACCGCTAATTAGAACTGGAGCAAATGTCCCGGGAGCGTCTGGATCACAGTTGTGTCCCTGCTCCAGCCTCTGTCTGGGCAAGGTCGGGGGTGCTAGGTACCAGGGCTCTGACCCCATCTCAGGACAATGTCCTCTTCCCACACAGGGGACCCTGGGCAGACCCCGTCGTGTGCCACAGGTCAGTGCTCAGGCCGCCCCCCTCCGGTCCACTGCCTCCAACCCCTTGTGCAGGGCCCAGGGAGGGACTGTCCACTCAGGGGGCTCCCTCAGTCTCTCAGCCATTGGCAGCTGCTGCCTGTGTGGCCAGAATGTCCCTTGGCGATTTCCTTGTATCGCATAATTCACCCCAAATGGCAGGGCCTGGACACTAAGGAGGGTGGTGCTGGGAGCGGGGAGGTTAGGGGCTGTTGCCTGCTTGTCACAATGGGGGGCCATGTCTCCATCCTGGCCTCGGTGTCCACCCGTCCCACAGACCTTGCTGTCTCTGCTTCTCTCTCTCCTGGGTGTGCCCTCCCCACCCCTGGCCTGCTCAGGGCTCCGGGCCCACTTCCATCCCCGGTTCTCTCCCAGGACCACGCACCTGCCAGGATCTGCTCAGCCTCGGGCACTTCCTGAGCGGCTGGCACACCATCTACCTGCCGGACTGCAGGCCCCTGACTGTGTTTTGTGACATGGACACAGACGGAGGGGGCTGGACCGTGAGTATGGGCTGGGGTGGTCCCCTGGCCAGAGAGGGCAGCTGGGGGTCCTGGAGACCAGGCTCCCTTTCTGGTGGGTGAACACTTTGAAATTCTCTATGCTCTTTCTATTTTGAAGCTGAATCCCTCACTTTCCCTGAGGACAAAAGGAATCAGAAATGGCGGGGAAGTCACTCATGGGGAAAAGTGCAGGCTTCAGGGCAGGGCACAGTGAGGGCCCACTGCCCTCCTGCTGTGTGACCTGGGGCTTGTTGCCTGCCCTCTCTGAAACTCCATTTCCTCCTTCCTCATGTGGGGTCTAGATGAGACCAGGTCGGGGGTGCTTATGACCCAGGGCCATGTGTGCTGTGACCTCTCAATTCCTGCTCCCAGGAGGCTGGGTCCCACTGTCCCTGGGATACCAGCCTGGCCTCCTACCTCCTGACCTGGCTCCTCTGCAGGTTTTCCAGCGAAGGGCTGATGGCTCTGTGGACTTCTACCGTGACTGGGACGCATACAAGCGGGGCTTCGGCAGCCAATTGGGGGAGTTCTGGCTGGGGAATGACAACATTCACGCCCTCACCTCCCAGGGTAGGCCAGGCGGGATCAGGTGGGCCTGGGGCTCCAGGTGGAGCTGTCCCTGCCCCTTAGACTGGGCAGTTGGGAACAGGAGGCCTGGTCCTGCCACCTGTAGGCATCAGACCCTGAGCTTACAGGGGTCACACTGTGACATCCCGGGACACAAATTCCCTGTTGTAGCCCCCCTCCAGAGCACTGGGATCAGAGGCAGTGAGGTCTTCTGGGGGGGAGATCCCTTCCAGCTTGGTACCCTGGCTTCTTAAGAACCTGAGCATGGACAGACCACTGTGGCTGGGGGGTGGCCTTTCCCCTTCTCCCATTGTTGTTCTGCCTATGAAGGTGGCACCTTCATCCCAGGAAAAATCCTCTAGCTCTGGCTTTGATAGGCCCCCACACAGCCGTGCTCACCCCTCTGGTGCATGGCCTGGCCAGTGCTCCACCTCTGCACCTCAGCTGCTCGAGTGCCTCAAATGCCTACACGAGAAACAACACCCACACCCTCCCATACTGCTGTGCTGACGGCTTTGTAGTGCTTTGAAGGAGAATTTACCCTTTCAGGCTAATGTAACACTTTATCCCATCAAATGGGCACCAGCAGTGGGTCCTCAGGCCTAGCTCAGTACATAATGGGGGGAATATTTAGGAATGGGGCCATCCCGAGACTCTCCCATCAACAGGGGTCCTCATACATTCCCAGCTCATTTTCTTGGACGCTGAGTGCCGTCACCCCCTAAAAATTTACAAAGACCTCCCCATGCCTGGTGACAGAAGATCTTAAAGGCTAGAACCTTGACCTCTTCCTCCAACAGGCACCAGCGAGCTCCGTGTGGACCTCGTGGACTTCAAGGGCAACCACCATTTTGCCAAGTACCGCTCCTTCAAGGTGGCGGGGGAGGCCGACAAGTACAAGCTGATCCTGGGAGCCTTTGTGGGGGGCAATGCAGGTGCGTGTCTGCACTTGGCCATGTGATCTGGGCTTCAGAGTGGGGCTTAGGAAGCAGAGACAATCTGGCCCTGTGCCCCCCAGGACCCTGGGTTAGAGACCTCACCTCTCTGAGCTGGGTCTGTCCATCTGTCACGATGAATTGACACCTGCATGTCCAGGTAACAATGGTTCATGGGCACCATTGATTAAGGCTCCTAAGGTTGTGTCTGCCAAGCCATGAGCTGAGTGGGGACTGAGATGACTGATCATCATCCCTGCTGAAACCTGAAAGAGGGTGGCCATTTCTCCTGGGGCCTTGCAGCCCAGTTTCCCAGACTGTGTTCTATGGAACACTGGCCTTCTGGAACCAAAAGGACTCAGGCCCCAGGATTTGGGGTGGCATTTCCTATAGAGCATCTGCTTGCGGAATCCCCCAAACACATTCTCTCATTAAAGGCTCTGAGAGCTGCCGAGAGACAAAGCCCAATTAACTGTGCTGTACCCAGAGCTGCAGAGCAGGAGGCTCCCTGGGGTCACTTTGGGAATGATCTTGGAGTTTGTCCACCCCTCTTCCACTCACAGTGTCATGTGAGACCTCTGAGGATGGAAGCAGGGAGGCAGCAGCACTCCCATTTTATAGGTGGCTAAGCAAGGCTGGGGGCAACACTGCTCACCTGGAGAGGCCACAGGTGAGCTGCAGGCTCAGGGCTCAGCAGGGAGCAGGACAGGCCCCAGACGAGGCCCATTGTGCCTGCCAAGGGACCCCCAGGGCAGAGGCCAGGTGCAGGCTGGAGGGCAGAGGAGTTCTGGGGACAGAGCGGTCCTGACAGTTTTAAGGGAGCCCTGGGGGAAGTAGGTGGTTGCTGGAGGAAGGTTGTGGAGATGACCTCCCAGACCAGGTGATGGGAGACCCTCTTCTGATCTCTCTCACCCCAAGGGTAGGTGGTTAATTCACTTGGACTCAGCTGCTGGGCTTCAGAGTGAAGCTGGTGCTGAGCAGAGGCAGGAGGCAGGTGGGACCCCATGATGGTGGGCGGGGACCCCATGACAGCCGGCAGGGACAGCAGGGCCCTTCTAATGACCTCAAACCTACATTTTCTCTGAGCAGGCGATTCTCTGACAACACACAACGGCCAGTTCTTCTCCACCAAAGACCAGGACAATGACCTGAACCCTTCCGACTGCTCTGGGATGTACCGGGGAGCCTGGTGGTACGCGGACTGCCATTCGGCAAACCTGAACGGCCAATACCTCAAGGGGGCCCATGAGAGCTACGCCAATGGCATCAACTGGAAGACAGGCAAAGGGTACAACTACAGCTACAAGATGTCAGAGATGAAGGTGCGGCTCACCGAGGCCACTGAGGACGCCACAGACCTGCCTGAGGAGACCACGACACGATTATGGTGGTCCTGGAGATCTGGATCTGCGTCCGGCCCCCGCAGCCTCACTGAGCGTGCTCGCCCAGTGCCCACTGCCCCTGCCCTGCGCACCTGATATGGCCTCGCAGCCTCCCCAGAGGGAGGTTACACCTCTAGAACATGTTTGCTTTCTGACAGAAAGTTTGTCATCATTAAATCTGTGTTCCTGGAATGCCACTGCTTTTGAGCACTGCCCCACGTCTGTTACTTAGCAGTTATCTCCTTGGAATTGGCATGTTGGGAAGAGTTGGGTGCCCATTTAGCAGACAGCATTACTGATGTCCAGAGAGGTTGGATGACTTTTAAGTGAACTTTCAATCTCCCTTAATTGGTGTGGTTGGCACAGCTTTCAAAAGGTTGCGTTCGGCCTAGAAAACACTCATAAAAGGGCAGTGTGTTAGGGAATAGGCACTTTTCTGCTGCTTTTTTGGGCAGGCTGCCCGCACAGAAGAAAGAAAACACCCAACACCGGTCCCCAGGAGGGAGGCGAGGAGCTCAGCTGGCTGCCCATGCAGAAGTGACTGCAGGGGCCTTCCTCACCCTAGCAGACCTCAGCTCAGGGGGACTGTGGGCCTCCTTGGGGAGGCTGCACTGGCCCTCTAGGAGGTGGAGAGAAGAGGGTTCTCAGGATGTGAGGAGCAGCATGTATGAAGTGTGACCACGTTCAAATCCAGAACCTCTGCTCACCAAGGACACTTAGAGTAACACAGAAGCCAGGGAGGGCAGCATCACTCTGTAGCACATAGGTTACTGGTTTTCCACTGTTGCTGCAACTAATCCCCACAAGTGCAGTGACTTACCGTGACAGAACCTGGGCCCTTATGGCCCCGTTGGTGGGTAGCATGGCACAGTCCCTCTGGGCAGGGTCAGTTCCTCTGGGTGGCTTCTGGGAAGAACCTGTGCCCATGTCTTGGCCAGCTTCCAGAGGCCACTGGCACTGCTTAACTGGAACCCCTTCTTCTGTGGTCACCTGACCACAGCTAGGGAAGCTTTTCCACGCTTGGATCGGCCTCCCTGGCCAAGGCAGGATGAGTCCCCATCTCTGAGTTTGTCCTGTAGTCACATCAGCAAAGTCCCTCTTGCCATGGGCAGTGCTCACAGATACTAGGGCAGGAAATCTTTGGGGGGAGCCAAAGGGCATCATCCTGCCTGTCAAAATGTACATCACAGAGTCACATCTCTTCGAATAATAAAAGAACTAGAGCAGCTCAGTTTTAAAAAAGCCGGAGATTTGAACAGATGATACTCACAAGACCGATGTATTTGTAAAAAAGAACTTTACCCTGTTGCCTTCCAGAGAAATGCAGATCACAACCAAATGTTATAACCAGGCTGCACATGCATCAGAACCACTACAGCTAGGAAGCCTGACGACCCAACTGACAGAAGGGCTTTCTGTACGGCTGGCATCAGTGCAAACTGATGCAGCCAGCATGGAAAACAGTCTGGCATTAACTATCAAGGCAGAAGACACACGTCCCCATAACCTGCCAACTCTACTCCACACCGTGGATGACCTGTCACTTGCATGTGGGGCATGGCCAGGAATCTCTACAGCCAAATATCCATAACAGTCCCACACTGGAGTCCATCCAAACACCTGTCAGGAAGGAAATTGGTGAAAAAATGCAAGGCCAGACACCCAGCACCACTCTGCACAGCCCTGATCATCACTCACCCTCACCACGTATAAGGAGTTTGAACTCACAAATAGAGTAGAAAAGAAGCCAGATTCAGGACAGTGCACCCCACTGATCCCACTTAGATAAAGCTTTTCAAAAGCAAAAATAACCTGTACCATTTTGGATGGATACTTAGGTGGTGCATGTGTGTAAGAAAAATAAGGAGTGATTACATTTGAGGGTGAGAAGGTGCTGATGGAAAAGGGACCGGGGTGTGGGCCTTGGGGGACCCTGTGTGGTGATTCAATTGGGTCTGCTGTGCAGTGATGAAAGTATTTACTCTATATTGTTTATTTTATACACTTTGAGTACACATTATGTTCCACACATTTAAAAACTATTTTTAAGGAAAGTTCATGTGCTCAGATCTGGGGACATGAGCTGGGTGCACATCTTTCCCTAACATCAGGGTCCTTGACTCAGAAACTGTAAGGGCTGTCCACATCCCACCATGTCCTAGCCATAATTGCTATTTAGATGGACAGTCCATTAATTGGGATGGCACTTTTTGTCTTTAGTAGGTAAGCATTTTAAAAACCCAGGAAGACGTCGAGTTAAGTCTGGAAATAGGCCAGGCTGATGTTTGTAATCCCAGCACTTTGGGAGGCAGGCACAGGATAATCACTCAAAGACGGGAATTTGAGACCTGGGCATCATAGCAAGACCCCATCTTTACAAGAAATTTTAAAAATTAAAAAAAAATTATCCAGGTGGGGTGGTGTGTGTCTATAGTCCCAGCTTCTCAGGAGGCTGAGACAGAGGCAGGAGGATCTCTTGAGCTCAAGGAGTTTGAGGTTGCAGTGGGCTATGATTGCATCACTGCAGTCTAGCTTAGGTGATAGAGTGAGACCATGTCTCAAAATAAAATAAAAAAAAGCTTGAAATAAAAAATAATTTAAAAACAGCCAGAAATGATTAATATAATGAAAGCCATAGAATTATGACTTTTGTATTAAGGAAACTGAACAGATTTGATATTTCATGGTCTTATAATGTTTAAAGAATTTGGACTGAGCCGAGTAACAGTTTTCTTGCATCTGGGCACCGTGAGTCTGGGGAGATAGAACTCCAGGCATCTCTGGCTGGTGGGATCTGCCTATCATCACACCTGCGTGGATACAGGGAGTCAGCGAGAAACTTCTGGACCCCAAGAGGAGGACTAAAACAGTGGAAAACCAGCAAGTGGTCGCGTGTGTTTAATTGGTCTAAACCCGCCCGCAACTGTAAGTTCAGTAGCAGCGAGACTGCAAACCAGAAAGGCCTTACCTGTGAACTGTTTTGGTGTCTTTGGACTTGGCACTCAGTTGAATTGCCTTGGGGAGAGCCTGAGCGGGAGTGCGGAGAACTTTGGCCTTTGTCTAGGGCCCCAGTCTGAGCCGCTGAGCCAGACGGAGCTAATGGTGTTTGGCGGTGGGTCACAGGGAGCCATTGTGAGCCATCTGCCCCGGCAAGCTCCGCCCTCAGGGTTGCAGAGCTAGAATTGGGTGGAAGCTGGTAACCCAGCGACCAAGTAGCCTAAGGGTGGGGTCTGAGCTGCCTTGCAGCCCTAACCCTCAGGGGCAGAGTGAGACCGGTTTTGGCACACTGGGTAAGTGGATAGCCACTTCAACAGTGATTCCAGCGACAGGCACTTTCCTGGGAAAGCTTCTGCTCAGCAAGTGAACAAGTTCAAAGTGCCTTTTAAGTGGGCTGAAGAGAGATTTAGGGGGTCTACCTGCTGGGGTTTGAGAAATCAGCACCCTCCAGTCGTATCAGAACTGTGATTAACATCTCATACCCCAGAAGACCACGTGTTGCCCAGACAATATTCAATAACATATACATACTGCTTTGTTTTTGGTTGTGGTTTTTTTTTTGGTTTGGTTGTTTTTTTTGTTTGTTTGTTTATTTTGATGTTGTTGATGTTGTTTTGTTTTATAAGTTCAACCTTTTCCATACAGATACTTTTTCTTTCTCAATTTTTCTAGTTTAATTATAATTTCCCATTGCTGTCTTTTTCAATAATTAGAACTTCATTTTTGCTAGTGTTTCTACTGCTATTATTTGGTTTTTCACCCAATTTTATCCCGTAAAGTTTTCTGTTGCTTGTTTTGGTTTGATTTATAGCATTTTTGTCTTTCCTCTCTACTGGGTGGAGGTGGGGTACTGTGTCTGATCAGGTTAGCAAAGAGCTGCTGACCTCAAGGGAACCACCCAACTGGGCACCCCCAGAAGGTGGGTTTTTTTTAAGGTTGTGTCAAAGTACCCCACTGTACACCTATATTGCCCTGTCTCCCTCTTTCTGTGCCTCTCTTCTTTTTGTCAATATTCCTTATACCCACCCCCTCTTCTTTCTCTATTTTTCTTTTTTTTCTTATCACTCAGTCCTCCTTTCTTTCATCCCTTTTTTGCTCTTCAACCTTCTCACCCTTCTGGTCCTGTAACCCTTAGTCCACAGGCACAAGAACTTAAAGAGCAAGAGGAAGTGAAAGGAAAATTAGGGCAAGGAAACAGAAAAAAGAAATCACTCATGAGGAAGAATCAGCAGAAAACTCCAGGCAACATGAAGAACCAGTTCAGAACAACCCCGCCAAGGGACCATGAGGTAGCTACTGCAGAGGATTCCACCTAAACAGAAATGTTAGGAATAACAGAAAGGGAATTTAGAATACACATGTTGAAAACAATGAAAGAAATGATGGAAACAATGAAGGAAACTGCTAATAAAGTGGAAAATAACCAAAAGGAAATCCAAAAACAGAATCAAATAAGAGATGAATGATATGAAGAATATAAAAAGGATATAGCAGACCTGAAGGAACTGAAACAGTCAATTAGGGAACTTAAAGATGCAATGGAAAGTATCAGCAACAGGTTAGACCATGCAGAAGAAAGAATTTCAGAGGTAGAAGACAAAATTCTTGAGATAACTCAGATACTAAAAGAGGCAGAAAAGAAGAGAGAGAAAGCAGAACGTTCACTGTCAGAATTATGGGACTTTATGAAGCGTTCCAACATACGAGTTATAGGAATTCCAGAAGGGGAAGAAGAATGCCCCAGAGGAATGGAAGCCATACTAGAGAATATTATAAAAGAAAATTTCCCAAATATCACCAAAGATTCTGACACACTGCTTTCAGAGGGCTATCGGACCCCAGGTCGCCTCAACTCTAACCGAGCTTCTCCAAGACACATTGTGATAAACCTGTCCAAAGTCAAGACAAAAGAAAAGATTCTGCAAGCTGCCAGGAGTAAGCGCCAGTCGACCTACAGGGGCAAATCCGTCAGAGTGACCGCAGACTTCTCTAATGAAACTTTCTAAGCAAGAAGACAATGGTCATCTACCTTTAATCTACTCAAACAGAACAATTTCCAGCCCAGAATTCTGTACCCTGCTAAGCTAAGCTTAAAAATTGATGGAGAAATCAAATCATTTACGGATATACAAACATTGAGGAAATTCACCGCAACAAGACCAGCTCTACAGGAAATACTTCAACCTGTTCTGCACACTGACCACCACAATGGATCCGCAGCAAAGTAAGTACTCAGAAATTAAAGGACAGAACCTAACCTCCACACTGATGCAAAAGATAAAACTAAGCAATGGACTCTCACCAAATAAGATGACTAGAATACTACCACACTTATCAATTATCTCAATAAATGTTAATGGCTTGAATTCCCCACTGAAGTGACATAGATTGGCTGACTGGATTAAAAAACACAAGCCATCTATTTGCTGTCTGCAAGAAACACACCTGGCTTCAAAAGACAAATTAAAGCTCCAAGTCAAGGGTTGGAAGACAATTTTTCAGGCAAATGGAATTCAGAAGAAAAGAGGAGTTGCAATCTTATTTTCAGATACATGTGGATTTAAAGCAACTAAAGTAAAAAAAGACAAAGATGGTCACTTTATATTGGTCAAGGGAAAACTACAACAAGAAGACATTTCAATTCTAAATATCTATGCACCCAATTTAAATGCTCCCAGATTCTTGAAACAGACCTTACTCAGTCTGAGCAATATGATATCTGATAATACCATCATAACAGGGGACTTTAACACTCCTCTTACAGAGCTGGACAGATCCTCTAAACAGAAATTAAACAAAGATATAAGAGATTTAAATGAGACCCTAGAACAACTGTGCTTGACAGACGCATATAGAACACTCCATCCCAAAGATAAAGAATATACATTCTTCTCATCACCCCATGGAACATTCTCCAAAATTGATCATATCCTGGGACACAAAACAAATATCAACAGAATCAAAAGAATTGAAATTTTACCTTGTATCTTCTCAGACCATAAGGCACTAAAGGTGGAACTCAACTCTAACAAAAATGCTCAACCCCACCCAAAGGCATGGAAATTAAGCAATCTTCTGTTGAATAACAGATAGGTGCAGGAAGAAATAAAACAGGAAATCATTAACTTCCTTGAGCATAACAACAATGAAGACACAAGCTACCAAAACCTGTGGGATACTGCAAAAGCAGTTTTGAGAGGAAAATTCATTGCTTTAGATGCCTACATTCGAAAAACAGAAAGAGAGCACATCAACAATCTCACAAGAGATCTTATGGAATTGGAAAAAGAAGAACAATCTAAGCCTAAACTCAGTAGAAGAAAAGAAATATCCAAAATCAAATCAGAGATCAATGAAATTGAAAACAAAAGAATCATTCAGAAAATTAATGAAACAAGGAGTTGATTTTTTTTAAAAAATAAATAAAATAGATAAACCATTGGCCAGACTAACGAGGAATAGAAAAGTAAAATCTCTAGTAACCTCAATCAGAAATGATAAAGGGGAAATAACAACTGATCCCACAGAGATACAAGAGATCATCTCTGAATACTACCAGAAACTCTATGCCCAGAAATTTGACAATGTGAAGGAAATGGATCAATATTTGGAATCACACCCTCTCCCTAGACTTAGCCAGGAAGAAAATGAGCTCCTGAACAGACCAATTTCAAGCACTGAGATCAAAGAAACAATAAAAAATCTTCCAACCAAAAAATGCCCTGGTCCAGATGGCTTCACACCAGAATTCTATCAAACCTTCAAGGAAGAGCTTATTCCTGTACTGCAGAAATTATTCCAAAAAATTAAGGAAGAAGGAATCTTCCCCAACACATTCTATGAAGCAAACATCACCCTGATACCAAAACCAGGAAAAGACCCAAACAAAAAGGAGAATTTCAGACCAATCTCACTCATGAATATAGATGCAAAAATCCTCAACAAAATCCTAGCCAATAGATTACAGCTTATCATCAAAAAAGTCATTCATCATGATCAAGTAGGCTTCATCCCAGGGATGCAAGGCTGGTTTAACATACGCAAGTCCATAAACGTTATCCACCATATTAACAGAGGCAAAAATAAAGATCACATGATCCTCTCAATAGATGCAGAAGAAGCATTTGATAAAATCCAGCATCCTTTTCTAATTAGAACACTGAAGAGTATAGGCATAGGTGGCACATTTCTAAAACTGATTGAAGCTATCTATGACAAACCCACAGCCAATATTTTACTGAATGGAGTAAAACTGAAAGCTTTTCCTCTTAGAACTGAAACCAGACAAGGTTGTCCTCTGTCACCTTTACTATTCAACGTAGTGCTGGAAGTTCTAGCCAATACAATTAGGCAAGACAAGGAAATAAAGGGAATCCAAATGGGAGCAGAGGAGGTCAAACTCTCCCTCTTTGCTGACGACATGATCTTATACTTAGAGAACCCCAAAGACTCAACCACAAGACTCCTAGAAGTCATCAAAAAATACAGTAATGTTTCAGGATATGAAATCAATGTCCACAAGTCAGTAGCCTTTGTGTACACCAATAACAGTCAAGATGAGAAGCTAATTAAGGACACAACTCCCTTCACCAAGTCTCAAAGAAAATGAAATACCTAGGAATATACCTAACGAAGGAGGTAAGGACCTCTATAAAGAAAACTATGAAATCCTCAGAAAGGAAATAGCAGAGGATATTAACAAATGGAAGAACATACCATGCTCATGGATGGGAAGAATCAACATTGTTAAAATGTCTGTACTTCCCAAAGCAATCTACCTATTCAATGCCATTCCTATCAAAGTACCTACATCGTACTTTCAAGATTTGGAAAAAATGATTCTGCGTTTTGTATGGAACCGGAAAAAACCCCGTATAGCTAAGGCAGTTCTTAGTAACAAAAATAAAGCTGGGGGCATCAGCATACCAGATTTTAGTCTGTACAACAAAGCCATAGTGCTCAAGACAGCATGGTACTGGCACAAAAACAGAGACATAGACACTTGGAATCGAATTGAAAACCAAGAAATGAAACTAACATCTTACAACCACCTAATCTTCAATAAACCAAACAAGAACATACCTTGGGGGAAAGACTCCCTATTCAATAAATGGTGTTGGGAGAACTGGATGTCTACATGTAAAAGACTGAAACTGGACCCACACCTTTCCCCACTCACAAAAATTGATTCAAGATGGATAAAGGACTTAAATTTAAGGCATGAAACAATAAAAATCCTCCAAGAAAGCATAGGAAAAACAGTGGAAGATATTGGCCTGGGGAAAGACTTCATGAAGAAGACTGCCATGGCAATTGCAACAACAACAAAAATAAACAAATGGGACTTCATTAAACTGAAAAGCTTCTGTACAGCTAAGGAGACAATAACCAAAGCAAAGAGACAACCTACACAATGGGAAAGGATATTTGCATATTTTCAATCAGACAAAAGCTTGATAACTAGGATCTATAGAGAACTCAAATTAATCCACATGAATAAAGCCAACAATCCCATATATCAATGGGCAAGAGACATGAATAGAACTTTCTCTAAAGATGACAGACGAATGGCTAACAAACACATGAAAAAATGTTCATCATCTCTATATATTAGAGAAATGCAAATCAAAACAACCCTGAGATATCATCTAACCCCAGCGAGAATGGCCCACATCTCAAAATCTCAAAACTGCAGATGCTGGCGTGGATGTGGAGAGAAGGGAACACTTTTACACTGCTGGTGGGATTGCAAACTAATACAACCTTTTTGGAAGGAAGTATGGAGAAACCTCAAAGCACTAAACCTAGACCTCCCATTTGATCCTGCAATCCCATTACTGAGCATCTACCCAGAAGGAAAAAAATCCTTTTATCATAAGGACACTTGTACTAGACTGTTTATTGCAGCTCAATTTACAATCGCCAAAATGTGGAAACAGCCTAAATGCCCACCAACCCAGGAATGGATTAACAAGCTGTGGTATATGTATACCATGGAATACTATTCAGCTATTAAAAAAAATGGAGACTTTACATCCTTCGTATTAACCTGGATGGACGTGGAAGACATTATTCTTAGTAAAGCATCACAAGAATGGAGAAGCATGAATCCTATGTACTCAATTTTGATATGAGGACAATTAATGACAATTAAGGTTATGGCGGGGATGGAGGGAGGGGGATGGGGCCTTGGTGTGTGTCATACTTTATGGGGGCAAGACATGATTGCAAGAGGGACTGTACCTAACAATTGCAATCAGTGTAACCTGGCTTATTGTACCCTCAATGAATCCCCAACAATAAAAAAAAATAAAAATAAAAAAATAATAAAAAAGTTTTGATAAAAAAAAATAAAAAGAATTTGGACTATTACAAAGAAAGTTTCATAAACCCAATCCAAAATGTGTAATTAACTAATTGACTTAAATAGTATAATACTACATGGAAATCTCAGTGCATTCATACACGGTATTGGAATATTTCAGAGAGTTTGGGCTCATTGCATTTCTAAGTTTAATTATCGGATTTCTTAAAATTAGTACTAAGAACGTTTTTTCATTAAACAACTAAAATACTTAAGAAAGAATTTGAATATATCCCACTTATTATTGCCGTTTAAAATATTTGAAGGGATTTAATGAGCTAAATTTATAATATCCAAAAGCCCTAAAAAGGTGACTATTAGGATTTGTAGGTCTTCTAAATAGAAAAAACAGAACTGTAAGTCAAACCTGAAATATTAGGGATAAACTAAGTTGTTTTTAACTTATAGCTTTCAGAAACTAAATATCAAATTTAAGCAGCAAAGCATGCCTATGATGAGTCTTTTCTAATCATTCCCCCCAAACTCACACCAGCAAAACTCAGTCAGACTTTGCAATTTGAGGATGAAATAAAATGAGCAAAAAAACATTTTGAGGGGTCTCCAAAGGTGGAGTGCAGGCACGGCCCCATCCAGCAACATTTTGGCCTTTGTGGACATCCACACAGCTTTGTTTTTACTCCTTTTTCGTTTCTTGTTGGCTTTCTTTTGTACTAGTTGAATCTTTTATTATCCCATCTCCCCTCTCTTAGCTTATTACTTATACATTCTTTTCCTGTTTCTTTGGTGTTTATGTTTGAGATTGCGGCATATCTCCTCAACTTTTTATACAGTTTAATACAAATTATTCCTTCTACTCTTTTGCCAGTGAAGACCTTTAAACATCTTACCTGTATCTATCTAACCCCGTCCCGCCTCTGTACCTTCACTCTGCGTGGTGGTTCTTCATCTTCATCCACATTTTTACCCTTGACATTGCCCTGCAGCCCTTTCTCCATTTCCTTCTTCAGTCTGGGACCGTCTTCTTGCTGCCTGACAAACTCCCTTTCATATATTTTTTAAAATGAAAGTCTGCTGGTGATAATTTCTGTCCATTTCTGTTACCTGAAAATGTCTTCTTTATTGGATTCATCCTTAGCAGTATTTTAATTTGATGTGGACGTGTGTGTCGCCAGCTATTTCCCTGCAGCTCTTTACGTGTGTATGTCCAGTATTTGCAGGTTTGATTGTCTCTGCTGAAAAGTGGCCTGAAATCCTCGTGGTCCCTCTAAAGATCACATGAAGTTTTTTCCTCTGGTTGTTTGTAGTGTTTTGTCCTTGCCTTGATATCTCTACCATGAGGTCCTTGAAGGAGATTTTCTTTGAGTCTGCTCTGCTTGGGATTCACGGAAGGCATAAAATCTTTGGACTTACATGTTTCCTGAGTTTTGGGAAATGCTGGCCTTTACCTCTTCAAAGGTCACTGTTCCTCCACTCTCTCCTCTCTTTCAGGCACTCAGGGACATATGTGATTCACATTTCTTTTTTTTTTTTTATTAAATCATAGCTGTGTACATTGATATGATCATGGGGCATCATTCACTAGCTTCACAGACCGTTTACCAAGTTTCACATATACCCTTGTAAGATGCACCGCTGGTGTAATCCCACCAATCCCCTCCCTCTACCCACCTCCCCCCTCCCTCCCCTCCCTTTCCCCCTTACCCCTATTCTTAGGTTGTAACTGGGTTATAGCTTTCATGTGAAAACCCTAAATTAGTCTCATAGTAGGGCTGAGTACATTGGGGCGTGGATGTGGAGAAAAGGCAACACTTTTGCACTGCTGGTGGGAATGCAAATTAATACATTCCTTTTGGAAAGAGATATGGAGAACACTTAGAGATCTAAAAATAGATCTGCCATTCAATCCTGTAATTCCTCTGCTGGGCATACACCCAGAAGACCAAAAATCACATCATAACAAAGATATTTGTACCAGAATGTTTATTGCAGCCCAATTCATAATTGCTAAGTCATGGAAGAAGCCCAGGTGCCCATCGATCCACGAATGGACTAGCAAATTGTGGTGTATGTACACCATGGAATATTATGCAGACTTAAAGAAAGATGGAGACCTCTTTCATGTTTACATGGATGGAGCTGGAACGTATTCTTCTTAGCAAAGTATCTCAAGAGTGATTCACATTTCTATGTGTGGTCTCCTGAGCTAGTTTCTGTATTTGGATTGTTCCTTTCTTTCCATGCTCAGCCTGGATATTTTCCATGGACCTTGACTTACATTCCAATTCCTAATAAAGCTTATAGTGGTATCCAGCTTGTTTATAAATGGAAATCCACTCATTGAGTTCTTCATTTCAGTTACAGAATTACCAGTTCATGTTTTCATCTCTCTAAACTCATTCTCTTCTATTTCTTCAGCATATAAATCATAGTTGTAATAAATACCTTTTCAGATATTGCTCACACTCGGGTGGCCTGTGGATTTTTGAAAAGCCAGAAAAGCCTCTTCTGGCTTTTTCAAAAAAAAAAAAAAATCTCAGTTGTGGGGGCATAGTTAGCAGTTTTGGATTGAATGGTAGACATGATGTATGAAAAACCGGGAGGTATTTTTTTTTTAGGTCAAGGGTTTTTTTTAAGGTATTATTTAAATACAGTAAAGTTAATTTACTTCAGTATAGTTCTAAGAATTTCCTCTGTGATTTTTCCTTTGGTTTATTCAAAATGGTATAATTTCACTGCCAAAATATTTGGGATTTTTCTAGATATCTTTCTGTTCCTGTTATCTGGTATCAGGGTCAAAGAATAGAAAGGTATTTACTCTGACTTCAACTATCTTACATTAACTAATGTTTATTTCATGGCCCAGAGTATGATCTATCATGGGGAAAGTTTGCCTAAACTTGAAGAGAATGTAATTTCTTCTGTCATCTGGTGGAAGCATCTAGACATGCAAACTAAGTTGATTCGGTTGAAGATGGGGTTCATGGCTTTTATGTTCTTACTGAATGTCTCCCTGCCGATCCCACAGATTACAGACAGGGGAAGTGTGAAATCCCTGCCGATCCCACAGATTACAGACAGGGAGTGTGAAATCCCTGTCAGGGAAGGTTTCTCCTTTCACATGCTTTTCAGAAGCTTCATTTCAGGTGTGTACACTTCCAGGATCATCCGTCTCCTTGTTGAACTGACCCTCTTATCAACAAGTAATACTGCCCCTTGTCTTTGATAATCTTTGTTCTGAATTCTACTTCATCTGAAATTAATACAGGATGTCCCAGAGGTTGCCATATATAGGGAAAGGGGGGAATTGTAATTAAGCGTACCTATTTTTACAAAATATTCACAAAATACCTCTACACGATGGCCACCCCTCTGCAAAATTGTTCAGGATTGCTGCATCTTCTCAGTGGTTAACGTTTAACATTATAGTTTGTCTTTCCCTGTCTCTGGTAATTTTCTTTTCTCTGAAGACAACTTTATCTGATACTATAATAATAGAGCACTCCTGCTTTCTTTTGATTAATGTTTGCATGATATATATTTTCCCATGCTTTTACTTTCAATTTGTCTATAGCATTATTTTTAAAATAAGATTCTTTTAGACAGTATATTTTTGTCATACTTTAAAATAGACTTTGCTAATCTCTCTCTTTTAACTGGTATATTTAGACCATTTATCTTTAATGTAATTATTAATTGTTAGGCTCGTTATTACTGCTGGAAGGGAGTAGATCTAGCTCTCCTACAGCCCTCCACAGTACGTCTCTGGGTGGGAGGGGTTGAGCGCCTCTTCATTGTTTTCCATGAGGTCTCTGCTAACACTGTAGGGGAGGGGGGGTCTCACTGTTACTGGTAGGTGGTGAAAGTCCTAAATCTCCACTAGGATTCCTGATCCCAGCCCAGTGGGGAAGCAGATGAGTGACTCATTACTGCTGGGGTGGGGGTGGAAATTCAGTCTCCCTGCGTAGGCTCTGCTGACAGTGCAGGGGTAGAAGGGACTTGTTACTGGCTGGGGGTGGGGGATGATGAAAGTACCTTTTCTAACACCATACCATTCCACATCAGGGGGTGTTGGGATGCTTCATTATAGCCTAATGAAGATGAAAATCTAGGCTGCCTTCCTAGCCTTCGCTGATATGGGAGGGGGGTCATTGTATTTGACTACAGAACAGCAATTATCATCTAAACGTTTTCTGTCTTGCTAGTCCACTCCCTTCCTGAGCCTTTGGATAAATGGGGCAGGTTTTTACCAGAGTTTTTTGTTTGTTTGTTTGTGCTTATTTGTGTTACCAGGTTACCAGCTTCTTCAGGTCAGAGATTTTAGATATATTTCTTGAAAGTAAATGGCAGAAAGTATGCCTGCTCTACTTTATGAGAGTAGAAGTTTCTCTATGTTTATTTTCCTAATGGCTCTTCTCTCTATTGCTCCATTCACATAACTTCTGTTGACACATCTTCAAGGTCACTGATTCTTCTATCATATTTGTTCTGGTATTGGTCTCATCTAGGGAAATCTTATTTCTGTTCATGCACTTTTCATTTCTAAACTTTTCATTTGGTTTTATTTTACAGCTTCTAGTTTTTCAATGAGAATGTCTATCCTTCCATTCATTTCAAGAGTGTTTGGGTTTACTTCTTAGAACATGGTTATAATGACTGCCATCAAGCTTCCGATGCTTCTAACACTTGGTCATATCAGGATTGGTAAATGGTGACTGACTTTTCCTTGCAGAGTTGTTTATGTTTTCCTGGTTCTTTGTATCCTTTGTGCAATTTTGGATTGTATCCTGGACATTTTGAATATTATGTTATGAAACTCTGGGTTCTTTAAAAATCTTTGGGGATAATGTTGATTTTGCTGTTTTAGCAGGCAATTTATCCAACTGCTCTCAGATTACAGGTTCTGTTTTGCCTTCCTCATATAGGTTTTTTTCCTCCAAATTTTATGTTCTCTCTTCAATCTGTCTTTGTTACTTTTCAGATCATCAGCCTTTTGTGTTTTGCCATTTGTTTTATTGTCTGCCATGGGCTTACTGTGGTGATTCTAAAATGCCTCTCCCCTCAAAGATTCCCAATCCTAATTCCCAGTGCTTACAAAGATAAGCTATCAAACCTGTGGTTATGTAATGTTATGTGGCAAAAGGGATTTAGAGATGTAATTAAGGTTGCTAATCAGCTGAGATTGAGTTCAAAGGGAGACTATCAAGGTGCTTCTCATCTCATACGTGAGCCCTTTAAAGGGGAACAGTTTTTCCTCTGGCAGGTAACAAGAGGGGAGTGTGAGGAGAATTTGGCACACTATTGCTGGCTTTGAAGATGGAGATTAATGTAGAAAGGACCTGATAGGGGTCTCTGATAGCTAAGAGCAGCCCCCAGCTGACAGCCAGTAAAAAATGGAAACCTCCATTTCTAGTTCCACTAGGAAAGGAACTGGATTCCAGAAGCAACTGGAAGGAACGTGGATGCTGCTTCTTCCCCAGATTCTGCAAGTGAGAATCCAGTTTGGCTCACACCTTGATTTCAGCCTTGTGAGACCCTAAGCAGAGAGCCCACCCAGAGCACTGACCTACATTCCCGTGGTTAATAAACGGGTACAGTTTGTAGTAATTGGTTATGCAAGCATAGAATAGTGATAAATGTTCACCTTGGCTGGCATGAGAAATTATGGACTTTGCTTTTAAAAGACTGATTTAATGAGATGATGTGAAGCCAGGCAGGTTTTCATTTGCCCCCCTGGACTATGCTCAGGCACTTGAAATCCAGTTCCATCGCTGACATTCTCTGTGCAGCTGTGTGACTTGAAACTAGACTGCAGTGTGGGGGGACAACAGGCATACACCAAGACGCCCTCACCTCCAAGATGCAGACTTTCACAGCAGCTGCCCTAACCTGAGTCCTCATGCCTGACAAGCCCCAAACTCTAACCTTGGGTCCCCTGCAGGCTGCTAAGCTGCTGAGACTTCTACACAGCCTCAACACCCCCTGATTGGCAAGTGACACAGGCAAAGATTCCCACAAATGCTCCATTCTGGGTCTCTACTTCTGGTAATACGTCACTCTTCTGGTCATCAGTGCTTAAGAAGAGTAACTCTGAGTTTTGCCCACCTTTTTGTTTTCAGAAGGAAGTTTGAGCCTTGCCTTCTAACTCATCCTTACTGGAAGTGGAGTCTGCATTTCCAGTCCTATGTTCTAATTTTACAGTTGTTTTTCCATTTTACTAGAGTTTGCACATTTAGCATTTTTTTAAATGGTCACTTAATGTTCATTTAAGGAAATGGACATCCTCTTATTGTTGACTACTTTGATTCTACCCAGTGATTAACGCATTTATGGACAGCTTTTTCTCTTAATGTTGATTTTTCTAAGCATAAATTTCCTGGTGAGGTTACAAGCTTTCTTGTAAGCTCCTATAGTGTTGTAAGTGATACAGTATAAGCCAGACTTAGATTATTAAGCTACATCCCCATAAAACACTTTATTTAAGCCATGTAAGTAGTCATTGTTGTTACCTTGATCCTTATTCAGGGTTTTTAAAATATTTGAATTTACTTTCGATTCAGACCACTCTTCCCTAGCATCCTGAGGGGCCACTGGGGACCCTGGAGGCATGCAGCCTGAGGAAGGCTGGGCATGGGTGGGACAGGCTTGGATGTCAGCTTTGCCCATGGGATATGCTGCCATGAGGTTTCCTGCCACAGGTCATCATCTAAATGACAGGAAGGGCTTCAGGTATCACCCACTGAGATGTGGGCTTCAAAGGTCTGGGATGGGGCCCCTAAATCTGTACTCTTAAGAGTCTCCCATGTGGCTCTGATGAATGGCCAGACCTAGGAACCACTAATGTGCCAGCTTCAGAGGGCTGGGCGGCCAGCCTGATGGTCTCTGTACAAGTAAAAGAAAGCTGGAGACCCTCTGGCTTATCAGAGTGAAACTTACAGCTGTCTATCTGGGCAAGAGAGCTGAGCAGACTGACATAAAGAGGTTTCCATTAGAATCCACATGTGCACAGCCGGAGAAGTGGGAGCTGCACGGCCAAGCAGCGGCTGGCTCAGGCAGGGGCAGCACCCGGCCATCCTCAATCCTGAGCATCTTGAGCTCGGGAAACACCTACTTAGCTTTGGAGGAGAGGCTATCTAGAGTCAGGCAGGCCTGATACATGCGAGGGTTTGGGGGTTGTTTTTTCAGATATCATTCTGTCCTTGATCCCCATGTCTCGGCCACCAGTCCAGTAGGGGCCCTTTCTGGGGAGCTCATGTGGCCCACTGGAAAGACCAGCTCTTATAGAGAAGCAGAGCCACATTTGACAAGAGGGGGGCCTTCCAATGTCACCAGCAAATGTCCCAGGCCAGGTCTTCTCAGATGGTAGTGAGCTTCTCGTGCCTGGAGGTCTGCTCAGAGCTGCTGAGGCTCTGACTCTAGTTCTGGGGGAAAGGATGGACCACAGCAGCTGCCCCTTATTTCCCAGTTCTGAGATGCGATGATTTGTATTTCAACCCTGATTAGCGTCTAGAACACCTCTCCTGCCAGGGATGGCTCTGGGCTCGGGAAGGGCCCTATCAGCTACCTTGGGACAAATGGACCTTTCCAGGTTGTTCCCAGCCCTGCTTTATGACTGGGACTTGTGCCATGTCTTGGGGTGGGCGAACAGGGCTCCCAGCCCCCTGGAAAGCTTCAGCAGATAACTGGCTGCCCCCACCCAGATGGCCTCGGGCTGATTAGTCACAGTGACAATGACAACTAAACGGAGTTGCTCAAGTAGAGCCAAGAAACTGGCAGGAGGCAACGCTGGCACAGCGCCCAGGGTTCTAAAGTGCCGGCAGGAGAAGGCAGGTTTCTTCTCTCCTCTGTTCTCGCCTGCCCTCGCCTGGGCCGCCTCCTTGTAAAGATCTGGTGGCCCTATTTAAACAAGTGTCCGTCACCTCCCAGGGCCACCATCGTCCCATGTAGGGCACGGAGGAAGGGCTGGCCCTGCAGACCTTCAAGGAGCCAGGGTACTTCTGCTGCGTCTTGGAGGTGATGTGTTTCATTGCTAATTTATCCCCATGCCTCCCACATCTTCCATCCTAATGGACTCGTCTCCCTTGAAGATTTCAGCTGGGCCAGAAGGATCTTTCCTACAAGGTTGAATCATCCTGTTCAAAAAAAGCATTCTGCTGGTCTTTGTTACTCAAGATCTTCAAAAATCTCATCTCTTACTGTTCAGGATCTAAAAATGTTCAGGCATTTTCCAGCCCTACAAGACCTCCAATTCCTACATCCTTCATTCCATTTTATTCCTGCTTGCAAACGGCTAAGCTGTTCCCTGAGCTCTTCTTCCTCTGGTAACACCTAGTCAGACAGCCAATAAAAATAAACACATGCTATGAGAATTCTGTTCTCCAAGCTGTTCCCTCGGAGCTACAAAGGACGTTCCATGAAGCTGCCTTCGAAGTTATTGGAGGCAACACCTTGATCAAACAGAAATCTTCCCCCTCCACCCCCCATCTGGCAGCCAGGCCGGTGTTAGGTCCATGCTGCGAATTTGGGATCTGGGTTGCAGTTCTGGGATCTGCCCCAGTCAGTGCGAGTATAGATTCACGCAGCTGCTGTGACACACAGCCACTTGGGGTCACGGGTCACCATCTTTCCTTGTGATTCAATGCAGGCTGACAGAGGGCTTTGCGGGGCTCCCTGGGACATGGTAAAGGTGGTTTGGGGTCTGCACAACCTCTGTGCACCAGGCAAACCTTGCACACAGGAGACTCAAGGCAGGGGCTCCAGGGAACCTGGCCCGTGCTTCTCCCCATGGGCTCAGTCTCATGGTCTCCTGAATTCCTCCTAGGGGTTCAATCCTTTGGGTGTTTCTCACCGTCTATGCATCCCTGGTGGATTTTTTAGCTTGTGGGTATCCCATTGACTAGAAAGTCTTCCCGATGTGACCCCATCTAACTGCAAGAGAAGTTTAGAAACGTGGCCTGTCTGTATCCTCAGGAGGAGAAAGCAGGTCCACAGGACATAGCATCATCTCTGTGAATCCGTTATAAACAGTAACAACGTCAACAGGAAACCTGCGGCTGTGACAGGAGTGTGTGGCAGAGGCACACCCTCTTTCCCCATGGGTTCGCCATTTCTGCACCTGTAGGAACATGAACCGTCCTTATTTGCACTGAAATTTGAAAATCCACCGGGGCCACATAGGTGGTAAGAAATTATCTGAAGAATTGAACTCCTAGGAGGATTCAGGAGAGCATGGGACTGAGCCTACAGGGAAGAAGCCCGGGCCAGGCTCCCAGGAGCCCTGGCCTTGAGCCTCCCATGTGCCCAGGAGGCCCGGGACCCCAGGAACCCTGGCCTTGCTCCTCCTTCGGGCACAGGAGCCCCAGGTCCCCAGGAGCTCTGGCCTTGAGCCTCCCATGTGCCCAGGAGCCCCGGGCCCCCAGGAGCTCTGGCCTTGCACCTCCTGCGGGCATAGTTTGTACGGGGCTGTTGGAAAATGCCTTGTTCTCTGGTGAGACCATGAGATCCTTCAGAGAAGGAATTGACTCACCTGTACCCAGGAGAGAACTCTGTGCCTAGGGGGTGGCCCGTGGGGGCATGGGGAGTGGGCTTCCCCATTAACAGAGTAATTAGCGTCACTTTAGTGAAGAGAAGACGTCATGCCAGTCAGCTGGGTTTCCTGAAGCCTATATCTTCCTTTCCCTGGGAAGAAAAGCCCCAGGATTTTTGCTTTTTATTCTCTGTTACTTTTGCCTGAGGCCACTGAGACTCCTCTTAGCATGACTGGCTATCCTCCATACTGTGTGCCCAGGACTGGGGCTCCCCAGGAGGTGGGGTGCTCAGCGCCCAAAGAGGATAGGTCCCAGCCGCCCAGGACAAACTAGTCACCCCACATTTCCTAGTTATGGGCTACTAGGAGAGGAAGGGAGCCCACGGGCTCAGAGGTACCAAGGGACAGGAGCAAACACCTGGAGAGCAAGAGGGAGAGGGATGGGGAGGCCTGAGGCCTGGCCCTAGAGCAGCCGTGGTCTCTCCAAGATGTGCCACTCTTGCCTGGAGCAGACCCTACATTTTGCCCTTTACTTTCCTCCTCTGCTTTCCACGGCCTCTCAGAAAGCCACCTCCAGCTGTGCCCCACTCCCAGGCAGTGTCCCCTCCTTGGATGCTTTAAAGGGCAAAACTGAGAACCGAGGCACAGGTGTGGTCTGCCCTGTGCGGCGATGAGAATGGCAGTGTCCTCCCTTGTTCTAGATGTTATGTCTTTGTTAATGCAGCCTAAAACCACACCCCATCCCGGTAAGCAATGCCATGTTCCACCTAGATCCAGCGGAGCCTGAAGCCAACAATAAGGCCCCTTCCAAGTTCTTTGCTTGTAAGCTGCACTTAAGGCATTGAGCCACTGGCAGAGCTTATAAACCCTGGGCCAAGGGAGCGGACAGGAGATGAGGGGGGTTTGGTGTGCAGAGGTAGGAATCACCCTGGCTTCAGAGTCTGGGGTGCCCCAGAGATCAGCTATGTTGGAGGATTAACAGTATTTTTATACCAGAAGAGAGAGGAGGAAGCCAGCTGTTCCCCCGGGGATGGTTTCTGAAGGCATTGAAGGCAGATCGTGTGGCCACAGCTCTGACCCCAGGGAGTGTGGCTCATGACAGGGACCCACAGCCAATGGCTCCTTCTCCCAGGGGAACACCATGGCAGGAATGGAGGTCTCCACAGGCAAGGACCTCAGCTGCGCCAGGGCCGCTGTCCCCAACGGCTCCCGACTCTGTGGTACACCATGGACCTATGTTAGAGCATACTATCCTCACTACCCAGGGCCCCCAAATCCTCCCTATTATCTGTGTCACGTGAGAAAGAAGACTCAGAGAGGCCAACTGACTGGTCCCGGGTCACACAGCCGGGGCCAAATGCCCCTGCACTTCACCAGCCAAAACAGAGAGGGCGCTGTTCTCAGAGGAGGTAAGGTCTACTGGGCCCCTTGCATGAGAGCCAAAAACACAGCTGCTCACAGGCAGGGCTGTGTGGCCAGGGTGGGCCCCACAGACATGCTGACAGCAGACTGGGGCCAGGGGAGAAAGGTCCCAGGCTTGGCCCTGGCCTCGCCTGAGGACTGAACAGGAGGAGGGCAGGGTGGTGGTCAGGCTGCAGCAAAGGTTGTGTCCAAGGGCTGGAGAGTCGCTGGGTGCAGCCATGGAAGGTTCCTAAGGGTTCCATAATGGCAGCCCCCTGCCATCTGGGAGGGGGTACACGGGGAAGACAAAACCATAAATCTGACCAGAATCTGGAGAAGTTAAGGCACCAAGACACAGAGGGGTATCCTGTGGGCAGCCTGGAGCATGAAAACCCCAGGAAGGAGTGCTTCCATCCACATGGCACTGCACCTTCAAAAGGGGTCCTCAGAGGTGGAGCACAACCCTGGCCTGGATCTGGTCCGGGGCCTTCCTTCTGCAGATGGGTTTCCAGGTGGACTTTCCGGCCTTCCAAATGATCAGTATCTCTACCACGTGGGGCAGGCTCTGTGCCAGCTGGCCCCACAGCTGGCCTGCGCCTTCCTGACATCTGTTGGTCACCCCCACCCAAGTAAGGCTTCCCCAGATGGGTGTCTTACCCTCCCTGACCACAGAAATCCAGAGATCACAGCTGTACCAACACTGTGTGGCCTCCTGTCCACAGCCCCCCGCAGGAGCTGCCCAGTTCTCCCAGTCCTCCAGACAGCAGAGGGCTGGGCCCTCCAAAGCACAGGAAGGGAGGGGGCAGGGCTCAGCAGACGGACAGGGACAGGCCATCTGTGGGGACAGGCCTGGCCTGTGTCCAGGCTCAAGCTGGTCCCAGCCCACTGTTCCTGGGAGGGAGCTGGGCGCCCTGAGTCTGTCCTGTGGCCCAGAGGAGCTGGAGCTCTCGGGACAGAGCAGCCCTGCAGCTCCAGGCACCCACTCAGTGCCAGCCAGCCCCACAGTGACCTGGGCAGCACAGCCCTTCTGTCCACCAGCCATTTTCACTTTCCCAAGGCCGCCCGGATACATGCGGTCACTGATGTGTGCACATGCATTTGCAAACACAGTGCACGTGAACGTGTGTCTACCCTAAACTCATTGCATAAGCCCCCTTGCCCTCCCAGATAACATTGCCTGTGTTTCTTAGAAATACTTTTAAAATTTTTATCAGATCCCAAAAGTAACAGACTTTTTGTAAATAAAATACAGCAAGGCTTAAATTAAATATTTGTAAAAGTGGTTTTTTAGCTCATCTCTCAATTAAGCAAGTTTTAAAAGCAAAGTTTTTTCAAAATTTCTGACTTGTCAGTCCAAATATATTTCTATCCTTAACAGCTTGACTTTTGCCTTCCACGGTAATGACAGCACTTGAGAATTTAACTCTTTCTTCGAGACATTTCTCAAGATGTACGTGCGCAGTGTCAGTTCCAGCCGCAGAGGATGGTGAATTTCAGGGGGGCAGTCTAGGACTCTGAGGTGCCAATTTGGTGACATCCCACCTCACAGGGTTTCCTGTCCCTGTTGGAGCTGTCTATTGGGACCGAAATCGCCTCTGAGAGACCACCGTACGCACATGTAAAAGCAAGGGAGTGTCTTTGTTCAAGCATATGCCCGGGTTACTCCACCCTACAGCATAGCTGCAGAGGGGTGACCCCGAAATGGAGCAGGGGAAGGTTTTTAAAGGTGCATAGGGAATGCCATCAGGCATTTGTCGGGAGGGGTTGTCCTTGGCTGAGCTGTTGTCTAGGAGTGCTTGGCGCCACCTGATACCCTGGAGGTGCCATAGGGTGAGTTTGCGTTGGAAACTTTCTAGGAAGGGATGCCCGTCCACTTCTGATAGGCTAGCCCCACCTGGGCTGATCAGTCCTGCCCAGAAGGGGCGAGTAACGGGGCTGGGTTCCAAAATGGAGCCTTACTTACAAAATGGAGTCACATTTGGCCTCTTCATTCCCCTCTTGAGTTTGTTGCTATCTGGGCCAAATTCTGGGCCCAGGGGAGTTTCTTGTTCTAAGGGCTGGTACTGTGACCTCAAGACTAAAAGCTGGACAGTATTGACCCGTTCTTTGATAAAAGATATTAACTTGTTTAGAACACAGGGACCAAAGGTTAGGGTGAGTATGAGGAGTATTACGGGGTCAATTAGGGCAGAAATCAAAGTAGGCAGCCAGGGAGACCAATTAAACAGTGACTCATACCAGGAGCCCTGCTGTTGTTCCAATTCCCTTTCTCTCAACCTTTTTTGTAGTTGAGCCATGGAATCCCTTGTAATTCCTGAATGGTTGGTGTAAAAGCAACACTGTTCTCTTAGTGCGGTGCATAGACCGCCTCGTTGCATGAGGAGCAGGTCCAGCCCTCTCTGATTTTGTAAGATAGTTCTGCTAATGAAGACAGGGACTCCTCTAACTGGCTAACGGAGTTTTCTATTTCTTTCAAATCCAGGTCTATGACAGTTTTGAGTAACTGATAATTTTTGTCCTATATTATTAGGGACGAGGTCCCCACTCCAGTGGCACCAGCAATCCCTAGCCCTACTAGTGAGGAGATGAGGACCGCGGCAGCATCCACTGCCCATCTGGTTCTGGGCTCATTTGGGATGGGGAAAAGGCAATTTCTATTTGATCTTCTGAAAAATAGGTTATCGTGGGGAACAGTTGGACCATGACGCAGTACCCCAGGGTTTGGTTTAAGATTGTGCTGTGCACACAGGGAGTTAACCCTGTCGTGCAGGTCCACCAGGTTTTGGGGGCTGGGGTGTAATAAGTATTATCCTGTCTATGCTGTGTGCTGTTGCACAGGGGGTAGGAGGAGTTTGGTGATAGTGAGGAGATTAGACAAGTTCCCTGTCCTTGGACTTTTTGGAGGGTTACTCGAGTTCTTTCTCTCTCCCATTGGCAGTGGCTGGAAGTATTGGTAGAGCTGAAGGCGCCGTTTAGAGCTAGAGCCTGATAAAATGGTAGTTGGGAGCATAGGCACAACCAACACTCCCGGGTGTGAGGAATTTAGGACCCGGTAGGTGCCTTGCAAAAGGTTCCAAATGGAGGTGGTCCCTCGGGTTTCGGGCTCTCCTGGAACATTCTGGGGCTGTAGCAGCACATTAGATTTGGGTGGTGGAATTCCAGTAATATTGGGAGGCTGTTCAGGGGGTCCTGTCTGAGGGTTAATATTCATAAATGAACTGGGTCCCACAGGCGCAACTACGGGTGCCACTGGGGGCCGTTCCAATCTCTGGACAGTGAAGAGGTGTCCGTTATCATACCTGGACTGGTACAATCTTAGCCCCCATGTTTTGCCTGTTTCCCACCTTTGGGTTTTCCTGACCTGCTCCGTGAAAGTTAGGGTCAAGGCATTATACCAAGGTCGGCTGCATGGTCACCCAAGTCCCCCTCCCTTAGTGATGCCCCACCCCACTGTTGTTGACCCAGTAGCTTTGTGGACCTGGATGAGATCAGTTTTGTCAGAAACTTTCCAGCTAAACCAGCCAGAAGACTCGCACCCCCAGGAGGAGCAATAGAAGTCTTGGGGCCCCCCCATTTTCTTACCCGGTCTTGCCCCCTTTCTGTCCCAGGACAAATGTAGAAATAGGTATTGTGCAGGGCTGCCCTCTGGGATGGCCGAGTGCAGCCAGGGACCCAAGCTCCCCTGGTCATGTATGTCCCAGGTGCAGGCAGCCAGGGCACACAAGTCAAATTGGAGGGTGGGCCACCAAGTATTGGGTGGTGGTGGGGGGGTGGAGGCCTGAAGTCTGATTCACAGTGTGGCCCGTGATACCACTTACAATTTTCAAGGTGACGTTGACTGGAGCGTGGGGGTTGTTCAGAGCAAAAAGGGGTGATAAAGTTAGTAAAGCGAAAAAGAACGTTAGGTGCAGAGATGCGGGGGACATCTCTGCAGCTTGAGCTTCAGTGGGTTCTCGGATGGCCAGATTCTCCAGGCGGGTTGGTAGTCTTCCATCTCTGCGTGGGGGTCCGGTTGGTAGTCATCCATCTCTGTGTGGGGGTCGGGTTGGTAGTCTTCCATCTGTGCCTGGGGGTCGGGTTGGTAGTCTTCCTTCTGTGCTTGGTGGTCGGGTTGGTAGTCTTCCATCTCTGCTTAGGGGTTGGGTTGGTAGTCTTCCATCTCTGCTTAGGGGTCGGGTTGGTAGTCTTCCTTCTCTGCGTGGGGGTCGGGTTGGTAGTCTTCCTTCTCTGCGTGGGGGTCGGGTTGGTAGTCTTCCATCTCTGCTTAGGGGTTGGGTTGGTAGTCTTCCTTCTCTGCTTAGGGGTTGGGTTGGTAGTCTTCCATCTCCGCCTAGGGGTCGGGTTTGTAGTCTTCGTTCTCTGCGTGGGAGTCGGGTTGGTAGTCTTCCTTCTCTGCTTAGGGGTCGGGTTGGTAGTCTTCCATCTCCACCTAAGGGTCGGGTTTGTAGTCTTCCTTCTCTGTGTGGGGGTCGGGTTAGTAGTCTTCCATCTCTGCTTAGGGGTTGGATTGGTAGTCTTCCTTCTCTGCGTGGGGGTTGGGTTGGTAGTCTTCCATCTCTGCTTAGGGATCGGGTTGGTAGTCTTCCTTCTCTGCGTGGGGGTCGGGTTGGTAGTCTTCTTTCTCTGCGTGGGGGTCGGGTTGGTAGTCTTCCATCTCTGCTTAGGGGTTGGGTTGGTAGTCTTCCATCTCTGCTTAGGGGTCGGGTTGGTAGTCTTCCTTCTCTGCTTAGGGGTTGGGTTGGTAGTCTTCCATCTCCACCTAGGGGTTGGGTTTGTAATCTTCCTTCTCTGCGTGGGGGTCGGGTTGGTAGTCTTCTTTCTCTGCGTGGGGGTCGGGTTGGTTGTCTTCCTTCTCTGCGTGGGGGTCGGGTTTTTAGTCTTCCTTCTCTGCATGGCGGTCGGGTTGGTAGTCTTCCTTCTCTGCTTAGGAGTTGGGTTGGTAGTCTTCCTTCTGTGCTTGGTGGTCGGGTTGGTAGTCTTCCATCTCTGCTTAGGGGTTGGGTTGGTAGTCTTCCTTCTCTGCATGGAGGTTGGGTTGGTAGTCTTCCATCTCTGCTTAGGGGTTGGGTTGGTAGTCTTCCTTCTCTGCATTGCAGTCGGGTTGGTAGTCTTCCATCTCTGCTTAGGGGTTGGGTTGGTAGTCTTCCTTCTCTGCTTAGGGGTTGGGTTGGTAGTCTTCCTTCTCTGCATGGAGGTCGGGTTGGTAGTCTTCCTTCTGTGCTTGGTGGTCGGGTTGGTAGTCTTCCTTCTCTGCTTAGGGGTTGGGTTGGTAGTCTTCCATCTCTGCCTGGGGGTCGGGTTTGTAGTCTTCCTTCTCTGCGTGGGGGTCGGGTTGGTAGTCTTCCTTCTGTGCTTAGGGATTGGGTTGGTAGTCTTCCATCTCTGCCTGGGGGTCGGGTTTGTAGTCTTCCTTCTCTGCGTGGGGGTCGGGTTGGTAGTCTTCCATCTCTGCTTAGGGGTTGGGTTGGTAGTCTTCCTTCTCTGCTTAGGGGTTGGGTTGGTAGTCTTCCATCTCCGCCTAGGGGTCGGGTTGGTAGTGTTCCATCTCTGCGTGGGGGTCGGGTTTGTAGTCTTCCTTCTCTGTGTGGGGGTCGGGTTGGTAGTCTTCCATCTCTGCTTAGGGGTTGGGTTGGTAGTCTTCCATCTCCGCCTAGGGGTCGGGTTTGTAGTCTCCGTTCTCTGCGTGGGGGTCGGGTTGGTAGTCTTCCTTCTCTGCTTAGGGGTCGGGTTGGTAGTCTTCCATCTCCGCCTAGGGGTCGGGTTTGTAGTCTTCCTTCTCTGCGTGGTGGTCGGGTTGGTAGTCTTCCTTCTCTGCTTAGGGGTTAGGTTGGTAGTCTTCCATCTCTGCCTGGGGGTCGGGTTTGTAGTCTTCCTTCTCTGCTTAGGGGTCGGGTTGGTAGTCTTCCATCTCCGCCTAGGGGTCGGGTTTGTAGTCTTCCTTCTCTGCGTGGCGGTCGGGTTGGTAGTCTTCCATCTCTGCTTAGGGGTTGGGTTGGTAGTCTTCCATCTCTGCGTGGGGGTTGGGTTGGTAGTCTTCCATCTCTGCTTAGGGGTCGGGTTGGTAGTCTTCCTTCTCTGCGTGGGGGTCGGGTTGGTAGTCTTCTTTCTCTGCATGGGGGTCGGGTTGGTAGTCTTCCATCTCTGCTTAGGGGTTGGATTGGTAGTCTTCCTTCTCTGCTTAGGAGTTGGGTTGGTAGTCTTCCATCTCCACCTAGGGGTCGGGTTTGTAGTCTTCCTTCTCTGCGTGGGGGTCGGGTTGGTAGTCTTCCTTCTCTGCGTGGGGGTCGGGTTGGTAGTCTTCCTTCTCTGCCCGGGGGTCGGGTTGGTAGTCTTCTTTCTCTGCGTGGGGGTCGGGTTGGTTGTCTTCCTTCTCTGCCTGGGGGTCGGGTTTTTAGTCTTCCTTCTCTGCATGGCTTCGGGTTGGTAGTCTTCCTTCTCTGCTTAGGATTTGGGTTGGTAGTCTTCCTTCTGTGCTTGGTGGTCGGGTTGGTAGTCTTCCATCTCTGCTTAGGGGTTGGGTTGGTAGTCTTCCTTCTCTGCATGGAGGTCGGGTTCGTAGTCTTCCATCTCTGCTTAGGGGTTGGGTTGGTAGTCTTCCTTCTCTGCTTAGGGGTTGGGTTGGTAGTCTTCCTTCTCTGCATGGGGGTCGGGTTGGTAGTCTTCCTTCTCTGCGTGGCGGTTGGGTTGGTAGTCTTCCTTCTCTGCGTGGGGGTCGGGTTGGTTGTCTTCCTTCTCTGCTTAGGGGTTGGGTTGGTAGTCTTCCTTCTCTTCATGGAGGTCAGGTTGGTAGTCTTCCATCTCTGCTTAGGGGTTGGGTTGGTAGTCTTCCTTCTCTGCATGGCGGTCGGGTTGGTAGTCTTCCATCTCTGCTTAGGGGTTGGGTTGGTAGTCTTCCATCTCTGCTTACGGGTTGGGTTGGTTGTCTTCCTTCTCTGCTTAAGGGTTGGGTTGGTAGTCTTCCATCTCCACCTAGGGGTCGTGTTGGTAGTGTTCCATCTCTGCATGGGGGTCGGGTTTGTAGTCTTCCTTCTCTGTGTGGGGGTCGGGTTGGTAGTCTTCCTTCTCTGCTTAGGGGTCAGGTTGGTAGTCTTCCATCTCCGCCTAGGGGTCGGGTTTGTAGTCTTCCTTCTCTGCGTGGGGGTCGGGTTGGTAGTCTTCCTTCTCTGCGTGGCGGTCGGGTTGGTAGTCTTCCTTCTCTGCGTTGCGGTCGGGTTGGTAGTCTTCCATCTCTGCGTGGTGGTCGGGTTGGTAGTCTTCCATCTCTGCGTGGCAGTCAGGTTGGTAGTCTTCCATCTCTGCTTAGGGGTTGGGTGGTAGTCTTCCATCTCTGCCTAGGGGTCGGGTTGGTAGTCTTCCATCTCTGCGTGGCGGTCGGATTGGTAGTCTTCCATCTCTGCTTAGGGGTTGGGTTGGTAGTCTTCCATCTCTGCTTAGGGATTGGGTTGGTAGTCTTCCTTCTCTGCATGGGGGTCGGGTTGGTAGTTCCTTCTCTGCGTGGGTTTCAGGTTGGTAGTCTTCCTTCTCTGCCTGGGGGTCGGGTTGGTAGTCTTCCTTCTCTGCTTGGTGGTCGGTTTGGTCGTCTTCCTTCTCTGCATGGGGGTCAGTTTGGTCGTCTTCCTTCTCTGCGATGGGGTCGGGTTGGTAGTCTTCTTTCTCTGCATGTGGGTCGCGGTGGTAGTCTTTCTTCTCTGAGTGTGGGTCGGGTTTTTAGTCTTCCTTCTCTGCTTTGGGGTTGGGTTGGTAGTCTTCCTTTTCTGCATGGGGGTCGGGTTTGTAGTCTTGTTCTCTGCGTGGGGTCGGGTTGGTAGTCTTCCTTCTGTTCCTGGGGGTTGGTTTGGTAGTCTTCCATCTCTGCGTGGGGGTCGGGTTTTTAGTCTTCCTTCTCTGTGTGGGGGTCGGGTTGGTAGACTTCCTTCTCTGCTTGGGGGTCGGGTTGGTAGTCTTCCTTCTCTGCGTGGGGGTTGGGTTGGTAGTCTTCCTTCTCTGCCGGGGGGTCGCGTTGGTAGTCTTCCTTTTTTGGTTGGGGGTTGGCTGGCCGGATGTGGAAGTGGTGGACCCACACGCAATCCCGTCGACTTTAACGGCAGTTGGTGTAATCAGGATAATGACATATGTTCCTTTCCATCTCGGCTCAAGGGTGTCTTTTCAATGGCGTTTGATGTACACCCCGTCTCCAGGCCGATATCCGTGAGGCACAGGCGGTGGGTTCCTTTTCATATACCCCTCTCAGTTGAGGCCACACCTGTTGCTGGATAATGTGCAGTAAGTCCAGACAGGACCAGAATTCAGAGGGATTGAATTCTGTTACTAACTCTGGTTTTAGGTTTGACAGGATGGTGGGGCGGTCTTCCAAACAATATTTTACAGAGTGTTAAACCAAAGGTGTAAGGGGAGTTTCTTACTCTATAAAGAAGGAAGGGAGGAGAGATACCCAGTCACCACCAGTTTCTAAGGTTAATTTAGTCAATGTTTCCTTTAAGGTTCTATTCATTCTCTCTACCTGTCCTGAACTCTGGGGCCTATAGGCACAATGTAATTTCCAGTTAATATTTAGGAGGGAGACTGTGCTTTGCTGTATTTGGGAAACAAAAGCTGGCCATTGTCAGACCCTATTTGGGTGGGAAGTTCATACCTAGGGATGATGTCTTCTAGCAGCTTTTTGCTTACCATGGTCGCTGTCTCTGCCTCGGTGGGGAAGGCCTCCACCCATCCTGAAAAGGTATCTATGAAGACTAAAATACATTTGTACCTGTATTTACCAGGTTTTATTTCAGTAAAGTGTACTTCCCAGTATGCCCCGGGTCGGGTTCCTCTTTCCCATGACCCGGGGGGCCCGGTAGTGGACTTGGCATTCACAATCCTGCACGTTGCACATTTGGAAGTGACTGATTGTGTTTTGGTCTTGAGGTTAAAAATCTTGAGGGGTCCTTTCCACAACAAGTCTTCAATTTTCTGTGGTCCCATGTGTGTGCTGTGATGAATTTGGTGTACTAGGTCCAGGCCAAGCTTATCCGGAAGGATCAGTCTCTTAGTTGGTGTGTAGTATCATTCATCTCTTTAGTAGTGTAGGGGGACCTTCTGTCTATTCTGCACTAGATCCTCCTTTGTGTACTCGGGGCTGGGCAGTGTGAGTGCAAGCACACGGGGCAACTGTGCCATCAAAGCTGGGGTAGCTGGAGGGCCGGCAGCGAGGGCCGCCTCTAGTGCAACAGCATCTGCCCGGCAGTTCCCCCTCACCACTGGCTAAGGGGTTTTTGGTGTCCGGGGCAGTGTATTATGGCTATCTTCTTTGGCAGCCAAAGTGCCTGGATTAAGTCCAATATTTCCTGCTTATTCTTAATTGTCTTTTCTTTTGCTGTTAATAACTCTCTTTCTTGGTAGATGGCACTATGCATGTGTGCCGTTGCAAAGGCATAGCAGCTGTCAGTGAATACATTCAGTCACTTGCCCTCACCTATTTGGAGGGCTTGAGTCAGGGCAACAAGTTTTGCCCTCTGGGCCGAAGTTCCTGGGGGCAGAGGCTCAGCCCATACCATCTCAGTTTCTGTTGTTACTGCCGCCCCTGCACACCTGGTGCCATCCTTGATGAAACTACTACCATCCGTGTACTAGGTAGCATCAGCCTGCAGCAGGGGCTGGTCCCAGAATGCAATAGGGGATGCAATAGGCTTGACTCAGGATCTCGGCGCAGTCATGAAGTGGCCGCGCCAAATCTTGGACAGGCAGCAGGTGGCTGGATTGAGGGCTGTGTTAGAACTGAATTGAACTTTCAGGGGGTTTAGGAGTAGGGCGTGGTAATGAGTCAGCCTGGCGTTTGTCAGCCAGCGATCAGGTGCTGCTTGAGTACCCCCTCGATGGCATGTGGGGTTGTTACTGTTAGATCTTGTCCCAAAGTTAATTTGTTTGCATCTTTGACCAGTAAGGTGGTGGCAGCAATGCTACGTATGCAGGGGGGGCCATCCCACCACCACAGGATCTAATTTCTTCGACAAATAGGCCACAGGCCTCCTCCATGGTCCTAGGCCTGGTCAGTACTGCCTTTGCTATCCCTGCTCTTTCGTCCACATACAAGCGGAAGGGTTTTGTGATATCAGGCAGGGCTAAGGCTGGGGCACGTAGGAGTTCAGTCCTTATGGCCTTGAAGGCATGGGCCAGGGATTCTGTCCACATTAGAGGTTCCTAGCCTCGGGTTGCTTCATACAGTGGTTTTGCCTTTTCTGCCAACCCTGGGATCCACAGCCAGAGAATCCTGCAGACCCCTGGAATTCCCTGACTTCCCTTCGGGTTTTGAGGGTAGGGATTTGTAGGATGGTTTCTTTCCTTGACTCTGACAGTCATCTCTGTCCCCCCTTGAGTATGTAACCCAAGTAGGTCACTTGGGTCCTACAAATCTGGGCATTTTTGGCCGCAGCCCTGTACCCATGGTTGCCAGGAGCCTTAAGTAAGTTACGGGTGGCCTGCCAGCACTCGGATTTACTATCCACAGCTACTAAGAGGTCATCTACATACTGGAGTAGACTAACATTAGGATTGTCCCTCCAGTGCTCACTGAGGTCTTCATGCAGTGCCTCATCAAAAATGGTGGGGGAGTTCTTGAATCCTTGAGGCAGCCATGTCCAAGTAAGTTGTCCATTGAATCCATCTGTGGGGTCATGCTACTCAAACACAAACATGGGTTGGCTTGAAGGGACCAGAGGCAGGCAGAAGAATGCATCCTTTAAATCTAGGACAGTATATCATTGCTGGGTGGGGGGTAAGGTGCTCAACAAGGTGTAGGGGTTAGGCACCATGGGGCTGTCCGTTGTTTGTCCTCTCTGAGGTCCTGAACTGGTTAGTAATCATTGGAATTTGGTTTCTTGACAGGCAGCAGGGGTGTGTTCCAGGGCGACTGGCATGGAACCAATACTCCTAGCTGTCTCAAATGTCTTATATGGGGAGTAATGCCTTCCTGAGCTTCCCCTGGACATGGGGAACTGCTTTACTGGTATTGGCAGGACAAACTCTATGCACCACAAGACAAGACAAGACAATGACTAGGCAATTGACACACAACTCACTGGTGTGGAGCACTCCGTGCGAGGTGGGGTCTCAGAGGCGACTATCCCACACGAGCCCCCAAATGTTGGAACCAAAATCACCACTGAGAGACCACCATAGGCACATGTAAAAGCAAGGGAGTGTCTTTATTCAAGCATATGCCCGGGTCACTCCACCCTACAGCATAGCTGCAGACCCTGAAATGGAGCAGGGGAAGGTTTTGGAAGGCGCATAGGGGAATTCCATCAGGTGTTTGTCAGGAGGGGTTGCCATTGGCTGAGCTGTTGTCTAGAGGTGCTCGGCACCACCTGATATGTCAGAGGTGCCATAGGGTGAGTTTGCATCAGAAACTTTCTAGGAAGGGATGCCTGTCCACTTATGATAGGCTGGCCCCACCTGGACTGATTGGTCCTGCCCAGAAGGGGCATGTAAGGGGGCTGGGTTCTAAAATGGAGCCTTACTTACAAAATGGAGTCACATTTGGCCTCTTCACCGTTGGCAGGTGAAGAGGAAGCCGGGCCATCTCAGGAGTGGAGTCACATAGGGAACCCTGAGTCACAGCCTGTGTCCCCTGACCCTGCCTCCAAGCTCTTTGTCATCCTAAACGATGGTACATCAGAGCCAGTGGCTTGAGCATGAGGCTGTCCCACACGTCCACCAGCCCCACGCATCTTCCAATCCCTGTTGTCACTTGTTACCTGTCACACCCTAAGGAAGCACGTCCATGGGGAAGAGAAGAGATGACTGGGGGCAATGTGACCATGGCAGTGCCCTTCATTGAGTTATAACCCTTCACATTTGCCAGCTTGTCAGCATCAGTCCCAGGACGGATCAGCCCCGAGTGGGCGGGTGAGGTGGCATCTCACAGGCCCAGCAGGGACCAAGAGCCCCTCCCTCTCTCCAGCAGCCACTTTCTGTGCTCACCTCAGTTTTGTCCTGTCCTGGCTCACCTCAGGTCGCAGAAGACAGTGGTTTTGGAAGCCTGAGGTTGGAGAGGTGTCCACTCAGAGGAAACTGGAGACTGTCCCGGAGAAGAGTTCCAGAGAGACAGTGCTCTCATGTTCTGTGTGGAAGGAGATTTGTGGACCTGATTTAAACTCAGAGAGAGGATACAGCCACTTTGGACCCTCTGCTTCCTTTCCACACAGAGGATGGGCCAGGATATCACAGGAGGGATGAGGGGACCCAGCTGGCAGCACAGAGCTCAGAAGCAGCTGTGTTGGGACACACAGAGCCCCCAAACCCTCGCCAGGCTTCCAGGCAGAGAAGGAGGAGGCAGGTCCTCTCAGGGTGGATGGGGAGGTGGCGGAGGAGAGGAGCAGGCACCGACCTCAGCAGACAGCAGCTCCTGTGCCAATGTCCTTTCACTCCCCTGGAGGTGACTTACCTGGGAAAAGCAGGTAGAAAAAGGGTTTCTTTTCCTAATCCACACCTGTGCTGGGCTCCGGGGGTGGGGTGGGGTGGTGGGGGGAGGGGCAGATTTTAGCCTGGACATTCACAGCCAAGGGAACAAAGGGAGCCTGCCACCTTGATGACATTGGACCTGGGCTGGCTGATAACTGAAGCTAGAGCCACCTGCCACAGCTGGAGGGCTGGCCTGGGAGTGGGGTTTTCCCTCTTTGGTGGGGACTTGGTCTGTCCTCACTGCAGGGGCACTGGTCAGGCAGGGAGGTGATTCAGGACAGAACCCTGGTCTTGGAGGCCACCCTGACTGAGGGGTCAACCTCCTCCTCCCTGCTGTGTGCCCTGGGGCAAGTCATCTCGCCCCTCTGAGCTTCTGTCCCTCCCTTACCCTGCCAAGTGGTGTAGATTGTTTCAGTTCCTGCCCTTTAGCACAATGCCGTCATTTGGTAGTTTCCATCCGCTGTGTTCATATCCTACATCAATGTTGTGTCAGTGTTGGGGGGAGGGAAGCGAGGAAGAGGGTGAACACTGGTCCTTCCCGCGGGCCCAGGGGATCCACATCATCCCTCCACACATGGAGGGAGACCTCACTCAAGGGCACAGAGCAGGTGGGAGCAGAACCAGAGCTGAAACAGAGGCTTCATTTTTTTTAATTAGATAATTTAAACTTAAGATAGAAGGTTTATTATGAAAGTAATATGTGCTGTTATTAGATCATTTAGAGTCCTAGAAGTGTTTAAGAAAGAAAATGAGGCTTTTCATGTGCCCATCGCCTGGATAGTGTACACTGCGGTTGGAGCTAACTGTTCATCCCTCCCTGTATGACACCACCCTGTACGACCATAATGAACTCCCACGGTGCGTGCAGACCCCCCATTTCTCAGACTCCATTCCTGCAACCGCTCCTGAAGTCCATAGCACAGCCCAGGGCACCAGACAGCAGCTGCTCTGTGAGCTTAGAGCCTGTGTCTCATGTGCATTCTAGAAACTCTGGCTAGACTCTTCACAGGCCTGGGCCCATTGCAAGTTCCCAACCCTCCACTGGAGCCCCAGGTGTGCCGAATCAGGACCTTGAAGGAGGGCCCCAGAGTTTGCATTTTCAACCTGCTGTTCCTTGCACTGGAGCCCACAGCCGGGCACCTCAGTACCCTCCTGGGAGCCCAGGGAAGGAGTCAAAGACTTGTAGGGATGACATCAGCCTTACTCTGCTACATCAGGGACGTCAGGGAAGCTACCTCTCCCCAGAGCCAGCAGATCCTGGACTGGAAGGCCTGCAGTGCTGGGTGCTCACCCTGCCCAGAGCCTGTCCTGAGGATGGGGTGATGGCACAATGGCTGCCCCGCTGGCACTGCCAGCACTGCCCTACAGCACTGAGACTGTGAGTCCTGTGCATGGACAAGGACACGAGGCCAGGGAGTCTAGAATGTGCATTCTCCCCATCACAGGGGGCGAGCAGAGGGAGGCCCCTCTCTGAGGTGCAGCATCCAGCCGGGGCCTCTGCAGAGTGGCCATCCTGCTGGACACTGGGCAAAAGCAGCCGGAGGCAAGGCCTGCTGTGCAGGACATGGTCACAAGGGCCCTGTCAACTTTCAGAGGTGGGACGTTTCCAGGGAGGTGCCCTGAGTCCACTCACCCAGATGGCCAGGCCACACCAGGGAGGGTGACCAGAGGCTGGCAGGGCCCAGGGCCCGCATGGCTTTGTTCCTAAACATCCTGAACTCTTAAGGGTGGGAGAAGGCAGCCTCCCCAGGTTCAATTTCTTGTCCCAAGAGTGACGGCCACTTGCTCTCGGCTGGCTTGGTGGTGCTGGCAGGCAGTGCTAGATCACTTCCAAGGTCGCTTCCTCTGCCAGCTCCTCAGGGTCCCCCCAGAGACTCAGGCCCCTGAAGAGGGGAAGGTCCTGCCCAGGGGGCAAAGCCCAGCTGTAACCAGAAGATGCCAAGAGCCCAGGGTAAGGTGAGGAAGGTTTTCCAAGGACATTATGCCACAAAGACACCTCTCCCTTGTCTGAATCCCCCAAGTACTTACTCATGGCCAGCGCTGGTCATTGGCCAGTCGTGTGGGTCTCACTGTGACTCTTCTATCATGTAGTGAGGGAACCAGGATACTTTCTGGCCGGGTTGGAAATTGCCACTCCAGGGCCCAGGAAGTCTACCCAAGTGGGAAGAAGAGACCCATGTTTGGTCCCATCATCTCCTTGGTTAGTATGTAGAGCTGAGTTTCCCCAAACAAGAGGGACAGGAGGGGACATGGGGCCCAGGTGCAGGCCCATGTGGGAGACTTTGACTGTGGTTGAAGGGGCTTAACCTGCAGGGAGGGTGAGACCAGACCCTTTTGTCACTAGGGCCCATGGACCCCATAAGCTGAGGCCGGGCATCCTGCCTGTAGGATCTCTGGGTTTTGTTGGCTTGTCCCTACCTCCTGGAGAAGGGCTAACCCAGAGCAAATGCTCACCTGGGACTGTAGCAGCTTAGAGACAGATAGCAGTGGGCCTGTGCCCACAGCCCCAGTGCCTGGAGCCCTGGAGACAGAGAATCCAGGGCTGGGCCTCCAACCCCAGCCCCCGCCAGCCCCACCAGGATGCTGTGGCACTTCCTCCCTTAGCGTTCACAGCAGAAAGACTTGGGTTGTGACACCAGCCCAGCACAGACATGCAGGAAATGAAAATGCCACTAGATACCATTTCAGTGCCCTTGGTTTGTGTGGTCTCAAGACTCTGAACAAGTCAAAACCTTCGGGTCTGATGGTGTTGAAGGTTAGCCCTCTCAAGACCCAAGGCCAGGTGCAGTCAGGGATGAGCCTGGCTGGAAGACATCAGCTCTGGGCAGGTGGCCAATGGAACCAGGGAAGTGGCCTGGTGGCATCTTCCTCCAAGTCCTGAAGTCACTGGCAGAGGAGCCAGGCCCTCAGAGTTGTCCAGTGAAACCCGGCAGCATTCTGACCAACATTCTTGGTCCTTGGTAACCTCCCTTAACTACATGATAGTTGTCTTTCTTAGTAGAAGCATTTCTTTTTTTTGAGACAGTCTTACTCTGTCACCCTGGGTAGAGTGCTGTGGTATCACAGCTCACAGCAACCTCAGACTCCTGGGTTCAAGTGATTCTCCCACTCCAGCCTCCCAAGTAGCAGGGACAACAGGTGCCTGCCACAACACTCAGCTAATTTTTCTATTTTTAGTAGAGATGGGGTTTTTCTCTTGCTCAGGCTGGTCTCCAACTCCTGAGCTTAAGGGATCCTCCTGCTTCAGCCTCCCATAGTGCTGGAATTACAGGTATGAGCCAACATGCCAAGCCAGTAGAATCATCTTTCAAATCTAGATGACTTAAAATTAAATTTAGAAGGCTTTAAAAACTCAAGGACACTCTATTAATATTTTAGTATTTAGAATAAACTGCAAAAAATCTGCTACTTAAACTACTTATAATAATCAAGAAAATTTGGTCTATTAGGGTGACTGTAGGGTAATGTCAATGAGGAATAGCCAATTGATTGATTGATTTAGATGAATGATTTAATGGGGAAATCTGAATTTATGTAAAGTATTTAAAAAGTTTAATGGAAACTCTGAGTTTATCACGTTATGAATTTGAACAATTCCATTTCTAACATATTCATATTCAGAAGGATTTGGTGAAGTTAGACGATTAAAGCACTTTGAGTATATTAAACTTATAAATGCTGTTAAAATGTCTGAAGTTCTTTAGATAATTAAGTCTGGTAGTGGCCCAAGAATTGCTCACAGGTTTCTTATAGGTAGTTATTAAAAGTTCCTAGATTTCAAGATAAAATAATAAGACTGATACATCATTTTTTAAAAACTGAAAGCAGAATTCAGTTTTTAAAGTACCGTTTTAACAAACAGAAATAATTAAATTTGAATTCATTTTGAAAAACAAAGCATGATCTAAAAATTGCCTACAAAAGATAACACACAAACCAGACAAGGCAGATAAAGGCTTCACATTCACCCATGCAAATGTTGGGGGGCACCCCAGGGTCATGTCACCCCCTTATTTTGGGTGAGGCCCAGGGAAGGATGGAGGCTTCCATAAGGTGCATGGCCAGGTCGTGGCCAGGTCGTGGCCAGGCCAGCATCTGGTCCTGGCCTCTCAGGGCCCCTCCCCTCTGCCTTTTCTGCCTTCCTCTTCCAGAAGTTTCCCCTGTACAGAAGTTGCCCTGCTCCTTACCGTGGCAGCTGTCCTGGGACAGGTGATGCCGTGTGGCAGAGACAGACAAGGTGCCGTGGAGCTGGCTGCAGGGCTCTCTAACATGTGCTGGAGGGTCCTGACCTCAGCGGCAGAAGGGCAGGAGGAGGGACAGGAGGACACTGCTGTGAGCCTCCCAGAACACACAGGTTCATGTCACTAGAAGGCACACCACGATGGAGCAGAGGTGTTTACTCCGTAATCCTACAACAACCACTGAAACAACCACGTTCAACAGAGTCCAGCCAAGCAACGTGTGTTCTCAGACAGCCATGGAATTAATCAGAAATAAAAAAAATTCTAAAAAATGTATACAACATCTCCCCGAATATTTGGATATTAAACAACATTGTTCTAAGTAACACTTGGAGCACAAGGGAGGGCAGGGAGGAGCTAGGAAGAACTTCAAATTGCAGAGGACCCACAGGGCAGGATACAGGACTCGTGGCTGGCCCCTAATGCCATCCTTAGGAAGAAATTACAGCACTAAATGCCTGAGACTAAAAGGTCTCAGATCAATGCCCTCAGCCTCTACCTTAAAAAACTAGAGAAAGGCAAATTAAATTCAAAGTAAGGAGAAGAGAGTGAATAATAATGAAAAGCAGCAGAAAATAGAGAGAGAAAATCAATATCTCCAAAAACCAATTCCTTGAGGTCGATAAAATTTCTAAACCTCTAGCCAGACTGAAAAATGAAAGGGAGCGCAAACACAAAATATCAGTATCAGGAAGAGACAGAGAATGTCACTGCAAATGCTGCAGATATTGAAAGAAATACAAGGGGACGTTATGAACAATTGTGCATCAACACATTCAATAAGAAATGAACCATTTCCTCGAACTACGAGAGTCACCCAAGAAATACATACTCTGAGCAACCTTATACACATAAAATGAATTGAAATTGTCATTAAGACTTTATTGACAATTTCTTTATTACAAACAAACTTTATGGAGACAACATGGTCCTGATGTAAAAGTAGACATATAAATCAGTGGAACAGAATAGAGAGTCCACAAAACCATCTCCAGGCTCAATGGCTGCACTGATGAAATCTGCCCAACATCTAAGGAAGAAATAATAGTGATTCTTCCCACACTTTTCCTGAAAATCAGATAGTTACAACTACTTCCCAATTCATTCTGAGGCCAGCATTCCCCCAATAGCAAAACTAGACAAACATCATTGCAAGAAAAAAGTACTTATGGACCAAAATCCCTCCTGACATAGACACAAGGCAAACTCTGAGCAAATCGAACCCAGCCACATATTAAAAGAATATGTCATGAGCAAGGAGGTTTAGCCAGAACGGGAGGTTTGTTTACCCTTTGAAAATCAATGTCATTTTTCACCTTAGGAAACTAAAAAAGGAAAGCCACACAACCATTTCAAAGAAAGAAAAGAAAAACCCAGAAACATATTTGATACTCTCCGACCATTCTGGGTTTTAAAAAAGGCTCTCAGCAAGTAAGTAATTGAAAGTGCTAGTTTTCCATTGCTGTGTAACAAACTACTGCATCTTGTTACCTGTGTCATCACTTTCATTATCTTGCAGCTTTTGTGGGTCAGTTCACACAGTTTCACTGAGTCCTTGGCTGAGAGTCTCACTGGGGTTGGACTGGGGAGTGATCTGTTTTTAAGCTCATCAAGTTTATTGGCAGAATCCAGTCCCTGTGGTTGCAGGAATGAGGAACTCATTTTCTTGGTGGTTGTTGGCTGGAAGACACCCTTAGCTCCTAAAGGGTACAGCAGGCTCTGTCCCATGGGGCTCCCCAACGTGGCTCCCTCCATCTCCAAAGCCAACTAGGCAGTGACCGACAAACAACAGAAGGATCCCGCCTTCGGTAAAGTAACCACATGCACAAGGTCACACACCCCCATCCTTTTCTTCATATTCTATTGGTTAGAAAGTAGCCACAGGTTGGCTCAGCACTGGTAGCTCAGCGGCTAGAGGACTAGCCACATACACAGGAGTTGGCAGGTTTGAAACCAGGCCCGGCCTGCCAAACAATGACAACTACAACCAAAAAATAGCCAGGCACTGTGGTGGGTGCCTGTAGTCCCAGCTCACTTAAGCCTAAGAGTTTGAAGTTGCTGTGAGCTATGACTTCAGGGCACTCTACCCAGGACAGCATGGTGAGATTCTGTCTCAAAAAAAAAAAAAGTAACTACACGCACTTGGTCCCACCCCCATCCTTTTCTCCATATTCTATTGGTTAGAAAGTAACCCTGCACACAGTCCCACCCTCATCCTTTTCTCCATATTCTATTGGTTAGAGAGTAACTACGTGCACAGGGTCCCACCCCCATCCTTTTCTCCATATTCTATTGGTTAGAGAATAACCACATGCACATGGTCCCAACCCCATCCTTTTCTCCATATTCTACTGGTTAGAAAGTAACCACGTGCACACAGTCCCACCCCCCATCCTTTTCTCCATATTCTATTGGTTAGAGAGTAACCACGTGCACACAGTCCCACCCCCATCCTTTTCTCCATATTCTATTGGTTAGAAAGTAACCACGTGCACACAGTCCCACCCTCATCCTTTTCTCCATATTCTATTGGTTAGAGAGTAACCACGTGCACACAGTCCCACCCCCATCCTTTTCTCCATATTCTATTGGTTAGAAAGTAACCACGTGCACACAGTCCCACCCTCATCCTTTTCTCCATATTCTATTGGTTAGAAAGTAACCACGTGCACACAGTCCCACACTCATCCTTTTCTCCATATTCTATTGGTTAGAAAGTAACCACGTGCACACAGTCCCACCCTCATCCTTTTCTCCATATTCTATTGGTTAGAAAGTAACCACGTGCACACAGTCCCACCCCCCCATCCTTTTCTCCATATTCTATTGGTTAGAAAGTAACCACGTGCACACAGTCCCACCCCCCCATCCTTTTCTCCATATTCTATTGGTTAGAGAGTAACCACGTGCACACAGTCCCACCCGCATCCTTTTCTCCATATTCTATTGGTTAGAAAGTAACCGTGCACACAGTCCCACCCTCATCCTTTTCTCCATATTCTATTGGTTAGAAAGTAACCACGTGCACACAGTCCCACACTCATCCTTTTCTCCATATTCTATTGGTTAGAGAGTAACCACACGCACTTGGCCCCAGCCCCATCCTTTTCTTCATATTCTACTGGTTAGAAACAAGTCTTAGGTCCTGTCTACACCCCAGAGGGGATTGGGCAAGGTTTTGAGCAGCATGGTGCAAAGTAATGACTCTCTGTTGTTTTAAGCCTCTGACTTTGTGGTGATTTATTACAGTGGCAATAGAAAACTAATACATCACATATTTTGATAAAGGACTTATGTTCAAAGCATATAAAGAATTCCTGGCACAGAGTAAAAAGAAAGCAAACCATCTAATTAAAAAGAAAGTCCTCAATCTGAAAAGATACTTCGCCAAAGAAGATGTACAGCCAGCAAATGAGCACATGAAAACTTGCTCAGCACGATTCATCACAAGGAAAATACCGAGGACAGCCTCCAGGAGACGCTGCCAGGAACGCGGGAAAACAGTTAAACCTAGAAGGGCCGATTGTTCCCAGTACTGAAGAGGGACAGGAGGATCCCGGCCTCTCTCACCCTGCCGGGTAGAATAGTGCAGCCACTCGGGAAAACTGCTTCGCAATTTCAAAAGAAATTTAACACGCACCTACGATATGATCCAGTCATTTCCACTCCTGGATGTTTACCCAAGAGAAACAAAAACATACATTCACGTAAAGTCTGTGCACAAGCGTTCCTGGCCCCATTCACAGCCTGAAGGATAAACAACTGACGTCTTTAATCTATCCACGCGCTGGGTGTTACTCAGCGGTAAACCGAGACGGACTCTGGATACCCACCATGACGTGGACGAGTCTCCAAGTGAGCGTGCCGAGGGAAAGAGGCTGGACAGCAGAGTAGATAGTACAGGATTTTCAGAAAAAAATCTCAGAGAAAGCAGGCTGATCCACAGTGACAGAGATCAGATGTTGCCTGGGGACACGGAAGCCAGTAGAGAGGCTGAACTGCAAAGGGGCTGAGGAAATTGGGGGGGCAATTTGTCAACTGTCTTGATTGTGGTGATGGTGTCGTGTGAAAACTACTCAATTCGTACACTTCAAAGGCGTGCACTTCACGATGTGACAAGGACGCTTCTGAGTGGCCCAGAGCGGCAGCTCCCCAGCTGCTCCTGCCAGGCCGAGACCACCTGCTGCCCACGCTCATCACCCCCCGCCCCAGCACCTGGTCCCTGCCCAGGCAGGAGCCTCAAGTGTGCCCTTCACAGCCCCCATGGTCCTGCAGGGTCTGGGGGACCTGGACCCAGAGGGAGGGAAAGAAAGACAGACTGGGTGTGGGTTGGGTTTACAGTGGCACTCGGGTAACCCCACCCCTCTCTGCTTCCCTCCTGCTTCCCCTGGTTGGCATGACAATGTAATCCTTTGACCCTTTGGTGTCAGGGGTATTGTGCCCCTCAAACTGCAAAGCTGGAGAGGACATAGGGGTGACCAGACACAGTGGCCCTTGGGCCAGGATGTGGTCGGCTATCCCAGACACCACAGACCCCAAAAACTATCCCAAGAGGCCAACCCACGTGAAGCTATAAGACCAACTCTCAGTGCTGACTCTGGAGCCATACACTACCTTATTTGGATCACATATTCTGAATAAATTAGAGGACAGTGACAGTAGTCACCACACCCAGCCCTGCCCATCAGGGTATTTCCTGGGACTCAAAAAATAAGTGAAAAGCACACCAGAAAACAAGACTCAGGGGACCCTAGGGTGAGGATGAGGCTGGAGATTCCGGGACATCCTCTTCTCTTCATGTTCCCAGGCCTAGAATTGGCCTTGGTGGCCATGAGTCCCAGCCCCCTGCCGGCCCAGGGATCCCCGTGACTGTCAGGAGGGTGTGCAGGCCATCCAGCTGCCCCTCCTCGGGGAGTGCATGGTGGGACTCATTGTTTTCCATGCAGACCTGAAATCAGCAGAACCCAGGCAGCTGGCATCTGGTGACCTACAGCTGGGGTGGGCTGGGAGGTTTGCCAGGTGCCACCTCCACCTTAACACCTCAGGCCAGCTTGGCCCTGGGAGGGATGACCCCAGCCCAGTTTTGCAGGGAGCTGTCTGAGGTGAGGAGCTGTCCACAGGGAAGGCCCAGAGTGGACACGCAGGAGCACCAGAATCCCCACCAGCCTGTCCTCCCAGGCCTGGGCAAGTCCATTCCACTAGGGCTTTTGTGGGGACCCCCTCCTGCAGCAGCCCCATGGCCCTATGGGCTGGGCTGCCTGGTAGACAGTGGGGCTCAGGAAAGGCGCGCCGGTGGGGCCTGTTCTATGAGCACGTCGGCCTGCACCTGAGGACAGAACTGAACCTCGTCTGGGTCCCCCCACATTTTAATACAGCCACAGCCCCTCAGAGGTCTTTGCTAGAGGCTCCAGGCTCTCTGAGGTCACAAGCTGAGATGTATTGCCCTGATGAAATGGCACACAGGACCCACCTTGATTTCCAAGAGTGGAACTGAGCAGAGAAAAGGCAGAGGATGCCTGGGGGCACAAAGAGAAACAAGGGTGGAAGGCTGAGGCCTGGAGGAAGCGGAGCATCCTGAGGCTAGGGGGTCGCAGTGAGGACGGCCACGCCTTCCCTCACGCTCGGGCCCCTGGTCCTGCAGGGCAGGAAAGGAGGAGTCTGCTGTCCCTACCCACTTCACAGTTCTGTGGGCACAGCCCTCTGGCAACTTCCAGGAGGGAAGGAAAACCTTTCCCTCTCCTGAATCAATGTGCCAGCTGCCTCATCCAATCTCTGTTTTACTATGAACGTGGGACCCACAGGCACCCAGTTACCCTCAGTGTGATGAGCGGGTAAGGAGAGTGTCTTGAGTGCGTCCCAGGGGACCCAGAAGGGTGGGTGGCAGGAAGCCTGGGCACTGCGGGATAGTGGGTATGGTTGGGCACAGAGCTGGGATAGGCATGGCCATCTCTGAGTGCAGGGCCGGCAGACACTTTCTGTAACTGATACTCGGTGCAGGAGCAGCAGGTCAGGTGGTCTCTGTTCCCACTACTCCACTTTACTTTGCCTGTCACCTGAAAACTGCTCGGGCAAAGGGAAGCCAGCAACACACCGACGCTGTGGGCGTGGCTGTGTGGCATTAAAACTTTACCTCCAAACAGGCACCACGTGCCTGCTATGTCAACACCTATCTTGGTCAGTTAGAAACTTCCTTAGCCCTAAGGGCATCTAAGCCCCCTGCAGGGCCAGGTCACAGGCTAGAATAGCAGAACAGCGGTGGGGACATGAGCAGGGAGGGCTGTTCAAAGACAAAGGCACCCCGCGTTTGCAGCGAACAAACATCTTTATTGGTAACGTGCATGGAGACAGGGTCTGGCTGACAGTTACTCGTAGCCTTGCAGTGGGAGAGAAGGCCCAGAGCTCTGGGGCACGGGAGCGGCGAAGCTCCTGCACCCCCACGAGGACCGTGGGCTAAGATCCCCATGTGCCCTTTCTCACGGGGGGGCAGGGATATGGCTCCCTCCTGGTAGCAGGCATGGGACCCTCCTGATCAGAGCCCCCAGCTAGGTGAGCCGAAACTTCATCTCTGACACCTTGTAGCTGTAGTTGTACCCTTTCCCTGTCTTCCAGTTGATGCCATTTGCGAAGCTTTCATGATCCCCCCCGAGGTAGAGGCCATTCAGGTTTGACAGGTGACAAGACGCGTACCACCAGGCTCCATGGTACTGCACCGCACAGTTTTGACTAACGTTGTCGTTGTCTTGGTCTTTGGTGGAGAAGGGGTAGTTGTTGTGGTATGTCAGAGAATCACCTGCTCAGGAGAAAAATGGGCCATTTTACACATAGTGTTGAGAAGCCTCCATGTCCAGTTGCCTACGTTGTGCACTGCACCATTCAGTGAACACTTGCTTTGCTGGCACATAGCCTTGGCATACCCTTGTCTGCCCGCCCCTGCCACCAACCAGGCATTCTGTCTTAAAGAACAGGTCGCTGTGCAGCACAGAGTGGGAATTCAGACCCTACAGAAATGCCCTTAAGTTTTATCCTTTCTCAGTTTTCATCAATCACAGGAGCAAATAAAAATAGCCACCATTCATTGGACTTTTTATTGAATGTATTTCATAATCTGCGTAAGTACAATTAACTGTAGGTACAATTACCTTAATTTGCTGTTGAAGAAACTGTGGCTTAGAGAAGTCGAGTTGCCACTAACGTCACAGACAACAGACAAAGCCAGGACACCCAGTGGGCTGTCTCTGCTTCCCAGACAGGGCCACACTCCCAGGGCAGACACGCACCTGCATTGCCCTCAGCAAAGGCTCCCAGGACCAGCTTGTACTTGTCAGCCTCGCTCCCCATCTTGAAGGAGTGGTACTTGGCGAACTGGTGGGTGCCTTTAAAATCCACGAGGTCCACACGGAGCTCGCTGGTGCCTGTTGGAGGAAGGTGTCAGAGTCCAAGTGCAAGGTTCTTCTCCCTCCAGGCTTGGAAGGCAGGAATTTAACATTTTAGGGGATGTCTGGCCTTGGCAACCAAGGGGATATTTCCTCAAGTCCATTACAAATCCCTTTGTGGAGATCTCTGGTCTATCTTCTGCACCCCAAACTCCCCCTACTCAAATTTATCTGATGGCACAAAACATTACATCAAAAACTAATATGTCACTGTTAGGGGCAGGGACGTTTCCCAGGTCAGGACACTGCTCTTGTCCTCTGTTTATCTGGAGAGGCCTCAGGTAGGTGTCTCAGGAAAAAGTAATGGCTGCTGGGGACAGAAGGACAAGTTTTCAGTTTCCCCAAGACCAAGGACAAGCTGATGCTCAGACCAGGAGAGCTGAGGACACAGGTGCTACTCTGACTCCACCCCCTGCAGTTGGCCCTGAAGGAGTGAGAGAGGACCAGGGCCAAAGGTGAAAGTCTCTCTCCTCGGTGGTGGCAGTTTCAGGAAAGAGACAGTGTGGGAGGAGGAGTAAGGAATGAGAGCTGCCCAATGGCTTGTACGTCCCTGCCCACATTCAGGTTCTACAAAGCCAGGACACCAAGCTAGAAAGGCTCTTCCCCCCTAAGCCCTTGCATCCTCTGATCCCAGTGCTCTGGGGGTGCGGTGGGGCTATGGCAGGGAATACATGTCCCAGGATGTGAGCTCAGGTGACAGGATCCGGCCTCCTATTACCGACTGCCCAGTCTAAGGGGCAAGGACAGCTCCACCTGGAGCCCCAGGCCCACCCGACCCCGCCTGGCTTACCCTGGGCCGTGAGGGCGTGAATGTTGTCATTCCCCAGCCAGAACTCCCCCAGCTGGCTACCAAAGCCCCGCTTGTATGCGTCCCAGTCGCGGTAGAAGTCCACAGAGCTGTCGGCCCTTCGCTGGAAAACCTGCAGAAGAGCCAGGATAGGAGGTAGGAGGCCAGGCTGGTATCCCCGGGACAGCGGGACCCAGCCTCCCGGGAGCAGAAATTGAGAGGTCACAGCGCACATGGCCCTGGGTCATAAGCACCCCCGACCTGGTCTCATCTAGACCCCACATGAGGAAGGAGGAAATGGAGGTTCAGAGAGGGCAGGCAACAAGCCCCAGGCCACATAGCAGGAGGGCAGGGAGCCCCCACTGTGCCCTGCCCTGAAGCCTGCACTTTTCCCCATGAGTGACTTCCCCGCCATTTCTGATTCTTTTAGTCCTCAGGGAAAGTGAGGGATTCAGCTTCAGAATTTAGAAAGAGTATAGAGAATTCCAAAGTGTTCACCCACCAGACAGGGAGCCTGGTCTCCAGGACCCCCAGCTGCCCCTCTGGCCAGGGGACCCCAGCCCACACTCACAGTCCAACCCCCTCCATCTGTGTCCATGTCACAAAGCACAGTCAGGGGCCTGCAGTCCGGCAGGTAGATGGTGTGCCAGCCACTCAGGGAGTGCCCGAGGCTGAGCAGCTCCCGGCAGGTGCGTGCTCCTGGAAGGGAATCGGGAATAGACGTGGGTGGGCCCTAGAGCCCTGAGCAGGCCAGGGGTGGGGAGGGCACACCCAGGAGAGAGGGAAGCAGAGACCGCAAGGTCTGTGGGACGGGTGGACACCGAGGCCAGGATGGAGACATGGCCCCCCATTGTGACGACCAGGCCCAGCCCCTAACCTCCCCGCTCCTAGCACCACCCTCCTTAGTGTCCAGGCCCTGCCATTTGGGGTGAATTATGAGATACAAGGAAATCGCCAAGGGACGTTCTGGACACACAGGCAGCAGCCGCCAATGGCTGAGAGACTGACGGAGCCCCCTGAGTGGACAGTCCCTCCCTGTGCCCTGCACAAGGGGTTGGAGGCACAAGGGGTTGGAGGCAGTGGACCGGAGGGGGGCGGCCTGAGCACTGACCTGTGGCACACGACGGGGTCTGCCCAGGGTCCCCTGTGTGGGAAGAGGACATTGTCCTGAGATGGGGTCAGAGCCCTGGTACCTAGCACCCCCGACCTTGCCCGGACAGAGGCTGGAGCAGGGACACAACTGTGATCCAGACGCTCCCGGGACATTTGCTCCAGTTCTAATTAGCGGTCGCTGGACTCCGCTTCACTGGTCAGCACAGACAACCGGGCAGGGGCCCTGCATGTCCCACTTTTCCCTGTGGCCAGAGGTGGGCAGTGTCTGTCCTGTGACACTAACTGGCCTCACTCTGGTCCTCCTGCACCTGTCACAGTGGGTCGGTCTTCTCAGCCGCCTGGTCACTGCAGGCTCAGCCCAGTCTGCCTTACAGTCTGGTCACCGGGTGAGCGTCCTGGCAGCATCTGCACTGGGGGCTGAGCCCATTCTGGTCATTATTGTAGACCGAGGATGTGACTGTCTAGAGCAGGGGTCCTCAAACTTTTTAAACAGGGGGCCAATTCACTGTCCCTCAGACCGTTGGAGGGCCAGACTATAGTTTAAAAAAAAAACTATGAACAAATTCCTATGCACACTGCACATATCTTATTTTGAAGTAAAAAACAAAACGGGAACAAATACAATTCACACCACTTCATGTGGCCCGTGGGCCACACTTTGAGTTAGCCTGGTTTAGAGGTTTGCAGACTTTGCTTTTTTTGACTTTTACAATTTTTTGAAACAAATGGGCATGAATTAGACAAATGTTTAAACACGTAAAATGTCTACATCTATGGGACTGTGTGATTTTGCTCATCACCTGGGGCGGCAGCTGGCAGATGCCGTGTGTGAGGCCCCACGGACGCTGAGGACAAGGTGGGTCGGGGCCCTTCCACCCTCCCCCAGCCTGGAGAGGCGGGGACTTGGGTCTGAGGCCTCCCCTGCACAAAGCCCGCACGGCCCGGGGACCGCGCACAGCTCACCTTTCTCGCCTCGCGTCCCCTTCTGTCCTTGATCTCCTGCGGACAGAAGCAGGACGATGAGGCCTCCATGCCAGAGTGTCACGTCCACCCACGACTGTCCCCCCATTCTGGTTTCCAGGCAGCCTCTGCTCTGGGAGGGCAGGGGGAAGGCAGCAGCCAGCTGGGGCACAGTCCCGGCCTCTTCCCCTGGGCTCCACACACTTGTGGGCCGGCTGGCTCACTACGGCTTTGAGATGCCAGGGTCCCAAGCAGGGGAAGGGGACACTGAGGCCCTGACTCCAATGGCTGCCTCGCTGTCCTGTCTCGTCTCCCCCTCTGTCTGTCTCTGTCTCTCTCCGTCCATCTTTATATACAGGCCTAGGGTCCAGCTCAAGGCCGCCTATCTTTGTCCCCTGGTTACCTTTAGGTCCAGGTGGTCCTGCCTTCCCAGGGGCTCCGGCGGGACCTCGTTCTCCTGCAAAATCCAATCATCCCCATCACTGAGAAAAATGCAGCCTAAACAATTCTTCTGGAAAAACTTTGCCCCACGCAGTAGAGTCCTGAGCCCTCACCCCTCCAGATCCCATACCCCAGAGTCACTGACCCAAGGTACACCCTGGCGGTGCCCACAGATGGGTGGTAGAGCCCACACAGTGGCGGGTGTGATGGACAAGCCTGCACCCTGGGCTGGAGATCAGTGCAGGGCGTTGGCCCAGCTCCTATCTGCTTTCTGGACACAACCTGGGTTTCACCCTCTGTGACCATGAGCCTGGGTCCAAGTCCCCCTCCTGGAGCCCCCCTGCCTAGTTGGGCACTGGGCCCTGGGACGAGGAATGTGTCTTCAGAGAGCATTGTTCTGCCAGTCTCCCACACCCAGAGGGCAAGTCTGTGCGGCAAGGTCCCAGGGCGGGAGGCACTGGCTCTGCAGCCAGGCCAAGTTCCTGCAACAGTCACTCAGGGTTCCACGCAGGTTCTGACCAGAGAGGGGACACCAGGAGCCATGCGGTCTCCCAAGCCAGTGTCATTGTCCTCAATAGGGGTCTGAGGACTGCCCAGTGCCCAGGTCCCACCACCACATGGGCATGAGCCCAAGGCCGAGCCCTCACCTGCCCTGATGCCACCTGAGAGGCTGTCCAGCATCCTCTGTGTCCCCCTGGGTGGGAGAGGGCGTGTATCTGGATCCTGCTTTGGGCTAAATGAGCCAGCCATGCCTGTTGCTAGAAAGCTGGCCCAAGGGAGGTCAGTTCCTCACACCACAGCAAGAGCTTCCTCCCGGCTGTCCCCTCAGCAGGGCACAGGGGACAGGAGTCCAGCTCTTGGGTAATCAGGCATGACCTGGCCCCATCCTGCCCACTCAGGTCTTGAGCAGGGATACCTGGGAGGATGTGTGAGTCATGGGGAGCTCCAAGCTTGTCCCATCTCCACTGGGACGTCCCCACCAGGTGATGTGGGTTCGTCGCCTGGTCACCTATAGACAGGGGCAGCTCAGCCCCAAGGCAGCTCCCTTTTCCAGCTTAGTGCCCATCTGTGTTACACCAGGCTCAGGGACCCTCACACATCTCAGCAGGCACCTGCCACCTGCTTTTGTTTGTGGGACAGCTGCCAGCTGTGCCCTGAAGCTGACCCAGGCCAAGGCCCAGCCCCTTCCCGCGTTTGCGCTCAGGAGGTCCTGACCCCCTTGGCACTCAATTTCCTCATCTCAGAGAGGTTGAGAAGAAATTGGTCACCCCAACTTTGGTGAGAATGGGGAGGCCCATACACTTCAGGAGTCTTGCCTGTAGTCATGGCATGCTGGCATAAAATCAAAGACAGGTGACAGGTGACAGCCACCCCCCCCCCATACGCCCAAATGTGAGCTCCTGAGAGGGCTGAAGGAGCAGCTACCACCTGAGGCAAGTCCAGAGCCCCCATGACCTCAGGGGTCAGCTACATCCCTGTCTCCAAGCAGAGGCCACGAGCAAAGCTTCCTATCATGGTGGGGTGTTGCCCAACTGAGGGTCTAATTTCAGAGGGCAGGAAATGCTCCCCAACCCCTTCTGCCCACGGGCCCCAGTGCACGTACCTCTCTCTCCATGGGTGCCAGCCTCCCCCTTGGGCCCTGGGGCTCCAGGCAGCCCTGGGCAGCCTCGGAGGATGGAGAGCTTGTCAGAGCCCTGCAGATCCATCACCGTCACCTCTGTACAGAGACACAAGTGGCCAGTCAGTGCCATCGTCCTGGGCCTGAAGCTCTATAGCTGCAGAGAAGCCGCCTAAACTGAGGGCGCCTGCCCCTTGGAGACGTTGGGCCTGGGCTGATGGCTGTAGCCGTAGCACCTGCCTCAGTGGGAGGCAGGCCTGGGAATGGGGGTTTCTGTTGCGATGGGAACTTGGTCCACTGCAGGGGGACTTGTCAGATGAAGAGGTGATACCCTGCCTTGGGGCCACCCTGTCCATATGATGTCACCCTTCTCTTGGGCAAGTCACCTCATCCCTCTGAGCATCTGTCCCCTAGCTACCAAGTAGGAATGATGGTAAAGTTATGATAAATGTTCAATTATAGCACAAAAGTTTTACAAATCCTGATATAATTCATGTCATTTAGAAAAACTCCTCAACAGTGGACACTCTCAATAAATAAGGACAGTAAATAAGTGTAAGACAGCTGGGGAATTGGGTTCACAATAGTATTTTCACTGTCAGACCATGGGAATGTGATCACAGAATTATGGGGCGGCAGCAAGATTCTAGGTAACCTGGGGCGGGAAGGTGTTTGATACAGGGACACGGAGAAGCTCTGGCACCACTGGGACCAAACAGAGACTGTTTGTTTCTTGAAAAAAAGCATTTTTAACTGTGTTGATTACAAAATTAATACATCCTCCTAAAGGATGGCTGAGAAAATATAGAATTAAGCCGTGCTCTCCCTGGGAGACACGGGCAGCTGCCATTGGGGTGTTTCCTCTCTGGGCTGTGTTCCTCATTCCACCGGACCACACTATAATTTACTATTTATGTATCGCCCATAAATAAGTTATCTGCTGGTGGCCGCTGTCCTCTGCTGTTGTGCACAGAACCAGCAGCTCCGGAGCCCATGAGTGAGGTCTCGCTGCCTTCCACAGCCCCGCCTAAGATGAATGAACTGGGCTTTCTGGGGACAGGGCCCCAAATCTGCATTTTTCACAAACCCTGTAAGTCAGGGATGCAGCCTCTGAACTAGAAAATCTTAGAGTGTCTCTTGGCACAGGAGATAGAAATAAGAAGTCAACAATATCTTTTTTCTTCTTTCTCAGTGCCAGGGTCTAGATCCAGCTATGGGCTCCATGGGGCAAATCTCAGGCTTCAGGTGCAGATGGATGCAGAATGAAATCTGCCCCCTTGCTCCCCTAGACCTTGGCTTTTCTGAGCCTCCCTCTCCTGGCCTGAGGGTTGAGGTGAGCTGTTGTGAATGTTCCTAAGAAGTCCTTTGCTAGGGGCTTCGCCCAGGACACCCAAGGTAAATGGGTTGTCATCAGCTTTCACGGACCAGGAAACCCCAGTTCCTCTCACCCGGACAGGTGTCAGCGGCCTGGGCAGGCAGGTCCTTGATGTGCAGAAGCAGGACAAGCAGGACTGCGGCCAGGACTGTGGCCCCCGGGGCCATGGTGACTCCGCTCAGCTCCCTGCCTCCAGGTCTGTGACTGCAAAAGCTCCCAATGGCTACAGGGCAGGGGAAACCAGCCCTAGTTATGTGCTGCAGTTTCTCAACTCTCTCGGGGACACCCACTTCCTACAGGTTGTATAGTTGCACCAATGGGTGGTATGAGACAATCTCAAAGGATGCTTCCTCCCAGCCCAGGCCCAGCAAGCTGACTGTTCAGTTAGGCTTACTTCCCTACAAAGACAGCCTGTTCCCCATCCAGAGAGCTCCCTTGCCCTCTGGAAGAGTCTGCCTCGCTCATGGCAGCTTAAGGAAAGCCCAGCTGCCATGCCCCCTTCTCACTCCTTGCTGTACTCAAACAATACCCCAAGGCCTTGATGGGAGATGAGGAAAGTTCTGTAGAAAGAGCTTTCCTTCTTCATCTAATTTCCAGAAAATTCAGATTTGAGCCAGTCCTTGGGCACTCAGCAGGGGGAGAGAGAAAAAGGTGTGTCCCAAGTGCTACTGACATCTTACGAACATTACACCAGCCCCGATGAGCAGAAAAAATTACCTGAAAACCACAGGAGGAGAAATTGAAGTCACACAGGTAGTAAGAGCCAGATGTTAGAATGCAGAGTCAAACATCCTTTGGATCACTGGGGCTGTTCTTGTTCATTACACCCGACGGTGAGGATACCTCTCATGCCCCCAGTCCTTGAGCCCATATTCTGCATCTTGTGCTGTGAATCACACGCAGCCTGGACATGGGTGGGCAAGGAAGGATTTCTGAAGAGATGCAGAGACAGTCACTAAGAAGAGTCAGATGGTAACCGGAGAGGGGCAGCAGAGGGAGGAACTGTTTCTGGTTTGCTGATTCTCCAGCCCGGGGTGTGGGTGGGGAGTTCAGCCCATGCAGCAGAGAAGTGGATTGATGGCCAAAGGGGTTTAGCAAAACAGTGGGAGGCTGAGGGCGCACAGGACCTTCTGTGCAGGCTCTGTGGGCGCTGAAACACCACACCTTGCATTCTTCTGTGTGGTGGCCTCAGCCCACTGGCCTGCAGTGGGGAGCAGGAAACAAGTTTCATGGCCTCAGACACCATTTAGTGTCCCTGAGCTACTGTGGCTGGTGAGACAGGCTGGACATCAGTGGCACAACCTCCTTTCCTGGAGCCAGTTCAGGAGTGAGGGTCACCTAGGGTGGCGTGAGGACAAGGGCAGCCCCAGGTGTGTGTGCTCAGCCCGCCTGCAGCAGCCCTGTAGGAGTGAGGGTCCTCCTTCCCTTTGTGTTGTCACAGGGCTTATTCCAGGTGCCGTGTTGATAGTACAGTCAGTTATCAAGTCATCGTTCCCAAGAGCATGTGGGCCCAAGAGTGGAAAAGAACGCAAGATTCTGACAAGCTGAAATCTTTTTTTTTTTGTAGAGACAGAGTCTCACTTTATGGCCCTCGGTAGAGTGCCATGGCATCACACAGCTCACAGCAACCTTCAGCTCCTGGGCTTAAGCGATTCTCTTACCTCAGCCTCCCAAGTAGCTGGGACTACAGGCGCCTGCCATAACGCCCAGCTATTTTTTGGTTACAGTTCAGCCGGGGCCGGGTTTGAATCCGCCACCCTCGGTACATGGGGCTGGCGCCTTACCGACTGAGCCACAGGCGCCGCCCAAGCTGAAATATTTTAAAGCAGGATGGATGAAAGTTATTTAATTTCTGGCAGCAATATTTCAGGTATCTGGGGCCACCCATCCTACTGCAGACAAACAGATGAAACATTAAAAACTAGATCTGCTTAGGGCGGCGCCTGTGGCTCAAAGGAGTAGGGCGCCGGCCCCATATGCCGGAGGTGGTAGGTTCAAGCCTGGCCCCGGCCAAAAACTGCAAAACAAAACAAACCAAAACAAAAAAAAAACTAGATCTGCTTGAAGGCATAGTCAGACTCTGCAGGAAAGGACCATCTTGTAGCCCAGGAAAAGCATGGTCTGTAGAGAAGTGAAACCAGCATGTGGGGCCTATTTTGCCCAGGGGATTTGCTAACTCCCAAATGACAGCTGGAAAGTTGAACCATTACTTTCATAATTTTTCAGTGGTCAAGGTCAAAGGTTGGTGTTTAGAAGCTGCCAAGAATATGGATTTGGGGCTGGGATCCATAGGGCTACACCTTAAGAACAGGGTGAGTGAGCAACACCCAGCCCTCATGTGGACTGTGGATTTGAGTCTTCTAAGCGCCTGGGGAAAGCATTTCAGCTCCTGAAATTATGTTTCTAGTACCCTCAGGCTCCTAGCTGAAACCAACACAAACCTTCTCTGGGAAGGAATAGCGTTGTCCTAGGTCATTATTTTTGAAAAACGTATTTTTTTTATTTGTTTTCAAATTAAAGGTTAGAAGACAAAGATAACCAGATTCATGAGAAAAAAGACAGCACATAGAGTCAATGGAAATAACAGAGCGGAAAAACAAGTCTGCAGAAGCTGCAGGTGCTGAAGTTACAGCCAGTTAATGGTAAAAATTGAAAGGCCTTCCTGGAGACTGAGAGCAAAGTAAAAGAGTGAGATGCCACCTTCAGAAATGCCGTGCTGGTGTTACCACCCAGCCTAGTAGGAGAAATGTAAAAGGCTTGGCGAGCCAGATAAAATCATTTTTAGAAGAGATGACTGAGTATGTATATAGAAAATTCAAGAGATTCTAAGAATAAACTAAAATAAATAACTTTAGCAAATGTAGATTGTGTTTCTAAAAACTAGCCACAATCAAAAAATTAAATGGAAGGAGTGTTGCCGTAGCAATGCCAACTGTGAATAAATCTAGCAAGATAGATGTTAATCTTTGGTGTAGAAAATGATCAAGTAGGAACTGAAGACCTAAAAGAGGTTGAAATAATCAAAAGGATATTTTATGTTCATGGATTAGAACACTCAGTGTCATGAGGACATGCACGTTACCTGATTTATCTAGAGAGTCACTGCATTATCAATTAAACTCCCATTTTTGTGATAATCGACAAGGTGAAAATTTAAATTTCTATGAGAGGCACAGGGCGGATAGCCAAGGTACTCTTGAGCAAGAACCAAGAGGAAGGTTTGCCTGATACCAGAAATCGTGATGAAGCTGCAGGAACTGAGATTGTGGGGCTGACCCGGGGGTGCACAGTAAACCAGCGAAGCTCGCCGAGGTGTCCAAAAACAGATCCAGGCACAAACGGACCTGTGATTTATGATGATGGCCGCTCCTCGGAGCAGCAGGAAGGAATGAACTTTCACTATACAGTATAAACTACTGACTCCCATACGGAAAACCAAGAAATGAAACCTGACTTGTATCATACTAAGAAAAATCAGCGTCAGGAGAATTGTAGGTACAAATGTGAAAGGGAAAGTTCGATCACATCATCAGGTGTCAAACCGCCCTGGAAGTATTTTACACAGGACAGAAAATCACTCACCGAAAAGAAGTCTAAAAATTGATACTGAAATTAAGAGCATCTGTTTTTCAAAACACACCACGGAGAGAGTGGACACAGAAGCCACGGAGTGAGGGGGTGACATTTCACACAGAAGGGACTGTGGGCTTGTATCCAGAATAAAGACTTTCTATAAATCCATAACCCTATAGGCAGTGGGAAAGTGACTTCAACTGACCCTTATAAAAGACAATACTGAATAGAAAATGAGGAAACAGGCCTAACTTTGTTAATAGAGAAATGAAAATTAAAATCCCACAAGATATCACCATATGCTGAAAATTTTCCAAACAGCAAACTGCCCTGGGTTTTGGTGAGAATGGGTAAGAGGCGGAGACTGTCGTGGAGCACAGCTCATTGGTCCCACCGCTTCGGAGGGCTGTTTGGCACTATTTCTAATAATTCTCTACGACCAGCACACTCTCATCAGTGACTGTCCCCAGTTCTACTCTACAGAAAGGTGCCCAGGTGTGGAGGAGACACGATGGCAGGTGCCCGTCCACGGGGGCCATCAGTGTAGGGATGTTCATGCTGGAGAATCCTTTTCAGCAATAAAGTGAACACATTACAGCTTCCTGGAAAAGCTTTGTTGAAATTTACACACAAGTGGAGCAGGGAGTAGAAGGCCACACGGAGACATCCTTCACATCTGCACAGAGCCCCCGCCCACGTGGGCAGAGTGGCTGCGTGTGCGGGGATGGGGACACGCTGACTGAGTGATCGGGGAGAGGGAAGCAAACGCCTTCCCATCCAACCACAGTTCTCTCAGCAGGGCCAGGCCACTGGATCTGGAAGGGGCCTGGGGCGGACTGGGCTGAGGCTTCTTGTGGGCGGGTCACTTTGGGTTCATGCACTTTGGTGATAGGTGTTATAGATCACTTTAAAAAGGAAGTTTAAATAAAAACTTTAAATAAACTGGATAGAACACGCAGGTGCCATGGATATCCGTTACTGTTTCTGCTACACGCCACAGCACAGCTGTCGCCAGGAACTCCCCACATCCCTGCCTTCATTGTGGGGAGGCCGAGCCTCCTGGCTCTTGCCACACCTGCTGGGTCTGCAGCTGAGATGAGCCTTTGCAAAAGCAAGCAAGAGGCCGGCTAGTGAGGCTGCTCAGAAGGTGGGGTCCTTCCCTGGAACTGTGTCCACCTACGCCAAGCCACAATCCTGTAAAATGTGGTGACTTATTATTAAATGAGGAAGCGCTGTTGCAATGAAATTAAAATACACCACAGTCAGGAGCCTTGCCATCCTGGCCCTAGTAGTGCCCTTCTGCTGCTGTGTGGGGGGTGGGGAGACATCCTGACTGCACCCCTCCTCCCGAGATTATAGCCTGGGCAGCCCAGCTACCTGCCTCCCCCTGGGACTAGGCACCTCTCCTCTCCTCTCCAGTGGGCTTGGGCTTCCCTGCTCTTTCTAGAAACTAAAGTCCTGACAGCTCTTTTACGGGACATATGGAGCTGCACTCACATGTTGGGGTACAGGTAACTCAGCTTTGTCACACAGTAAGAGGCAATCAGAGCGAGGAAGGGGCTGCCCCTGACTTGGGTCCCCAGGTGGGGGCCGTGTGTGGATGAGACACAGAGGACCCCTTCCAAGGGCTTTCACCTGTGAGCAAAGCCACTCAATGATGCTCCCCAAACATTCCAACAACCGTGACAGGACATGGCCGAGCTCGTGACTCACCTCGATGCGGGCAGTGCCAGCTCCCCCTCTGAGTGGGAAGGGAAGGTCCCGTTTACTGAGAGCTGGGAGCCTTGTCTAAGGTGACTTTCTAGTCCCCCGGGCAGGGTTGGGGATCACGATGAAATGCTCAGGGTCAGCGCACGCAGCAGGCAGGAACCTGGGGATTAGGAGGGTTACATAAATATCGATTTATGAAGCATAAATATCGATTCCTGTGGGTGAGTCGAGGAGTCCCTGGGAGACTCTTGCAGGGAGCACCAAACCATCAGCAGCTTCTGTCTTCCTGAGCAGGAGTCTGGAGCAGTCAAGTTACACTGATATGGACATTGGGGTGCAAGTTTCTGTTCCCAGAGCTGACTTCTGTAGGTGAAGTTAAATGCCAGCCTCGCTCAGCTAGGGAACTGTGGAGTCAGGAACAAATTCAGACCAAATCCTAAAGCCAGCTTCTCTTTGAAACACTCCACCTCCAGTGACAGAGCTGCCCCGCCTTCCTGGGACCAGCTCGACCCTTAGGGGGGCACCTGAGTGCAGCAGGTGTACCCACCCCCATGCAGACACCCGGCCTCCGGCATCAGGGTCCCTCCTAGGAGCAAGGGGCTGGGGCTGGCTTGGAGGCTGGGCCAAGGCCGGGCATGTCATCTGAGCTGAGCCATCTCCTGTCCCTCTGCTGAGGACTCCCCTCTCTTCCTGCTCACCAGGTATGCAGGGGCTGGGAGAGGGTCAGGTCGCCCGGCAGGTCTCAGCTGGGGTTTCACTTTCCTCAGGGCCCCCTGGGCCATCTTTGCTTTCCTGTGAGGAGAGGTAGCTTCTGGATGCCCCCCTCCCTGGGAGGAGAGCTTCTCTGCCAAGGGAATCCAGAGCCCAGGAAAGGGATGGAGAGTCCTTTTGTCCACCACTGTTTGTGCATTTCCTACTTTGGGGAAGAGGAAACCAGGACTTGCCCTGACAATGCCAGATGTGTCCGTGGACCTCCGGCTCCCTTTCCCCAGCCTCAGGACATAGCACTCCTGCTTCCTGCTTCCTGCTTCCCGCTGCGGTCCCCTGCTGCCCACCTCCTGGTTCTCCTCCAGAGAGGAGGGCCTCAGCTGCTGTGTGCTGGATCCAGGGAGGAGCTGACCAGAGAGCCCAGCACCTCCCTCAAGCCTTCAGCTCACCGAGTCGCTGAGCCTGACGTCCACCACCTGCCCCCATCAAGATCCTTCCAGCCCAGTCTTCAGGGGAGCCCTGGGCTCACTCACCTTCTGGTGTCACCCTTGGGAAGCCCTGGGGCCCCCACCTCCTGATGTCACCCATAGAAGAGCCCTGGGTCCCACTGCCTCTTCAGCAACTACCTGGGCACAGGGCGTTGTGGGCACTGTGAGGAGGGCCCACCCCCATGGGAGTGTTCCAAGGGTGGAAGAGAGGACCAGGTGGCCACCCAGGGCTGTCCGTTGGCCAGTGGAGTGGGCAGTGCAGTGTGAGCAGGAGCCCTTGCTCGGTCAAGCTGTGGACCAATTCTGGGGGACAGGGCCACTGGCTCTGGAATTCCTGGTGACTTGAATGTTTCAGACCCTCAGTGCTCAGAAGAGCTGGGACTTGACCTTCCCAGCTACAACCAACATCTTTGGGGATGTCAGGAGCTGTAGCTTAACCTGAAGGCCCCTTGGAGGAAATGTGAGTGCAGCTGAGCCTTTGAACCCCACCCCCCGCCAGGTAGTCCGTGGAGACAGGTGGGGGTGGACCTCCCTGGCCCTGGTTTCCTTTTTTCCATCTCCCAGCCAGGTGACTACTGCCCCAGGAGGGTTCCCTCAGTGAGGGGAGCTGCCCGGGGGAATGCAGTCCTTTTTGGGGGCCTCAGGGCCGTGGTGGGCTTGGTGCAGCAGGAGCCTCCTGATGGGTGTGGGGTGCAAGGATGCTCGGGGAAGCCCTGGGTGCAGGGGTAGGCACGTCACCAGCCGTGTCCTGACCAGCCACGTCCTGTCCTCACTGACTCGTTTCTCTCTCTTCCTTCCACCCCCACCCTCCATCCCCACCCCTGTCCATACCCGAGCACTCACTATAATGTGTCCAGTGGGCATCTTTATATTTTAACCATGTCCTTGCAAAATGAATTTGTATATCATACTGTAGGTAGGTGGGGCGCTTGGCCGAGCCTTCTCCGGAAGTCTGCCTCCTTCACAAGCCTGCATGGTGGCTTTGATCAGCATCCACCTGGGCCTGTCTGCATTTCACCCCTTGCTTCCTGCAGACAAGCCCCACTCCTGGTGCACCCACCAGCTTTCACTCGTCCACCTGCCCTGTCTACCCATCGGCCTCGACTGCCACCGCCAGTGCCATGGTGAAGCCCCCAAGGACATGTGCCATGGTGTACTTGGCTCATGACAAGATTGGTATTTCTGGGTCAAATTCATCTTCATTTGCACGGTTCAGAGTGGTTTCCCCCGGAGGGGGGGACTCTGCGCTCCCAGCTTTCTAAACGGTGCTGGTGACTTTGAGCCTCTTGCCCATACTCGTTAGCTTCAAGGCCAACATGTAACTTTAACTCATATAAACTGCTCATTCATCGCTTTTGCCCATTTTTTTCTAGTGGGGTTCCGCCTCATTCATCGCTTTTGCCCATTTTTTTCTAGTGGGGTTCCACCTTTCATAGTTTATGCCTTGAACTCTAGATAAGGACCCGTTTGGGGCTTAAGACATGGCAGACATCTTCTCCCCTCCCCTGGCGCTCTCTCCACTGACCCAGCCCTTACAGGGTTCTTGAGCTCCTGGATGCCTTTCCTCTAGCGAGGCGCCGTGGATCTGCCGTGCCACCTTGGTGGTGCACTGGCCATGTGTCTGAGCTCTTGGCGCCAGTCCACTGCTCTTTGTGACAATGCCACATGGCATTTATTTCTGCATCTTCCCAAGATGACTTACTATCTCATTGAACAAGCCCATCCCCTTCACTCTTTGTAGCTTAAGTGGATATAGCTATTTTGGGACCTTAACTCCACTGTGTAAATCTTAGCTTATTTTTGAGTTCCTCAGAAATTCTGATTAGGATTGAATTGAGTTTGTGGGTGAATTTTCAGACACTTGACATCTTTGTAACATTAGGAATTCCCGCCCAAGAGTGTGGTATCTTCGGAGGCCTCTGGTTATGGTGCTGCTACCAAGCCTCATGGAGCAGGAGAGACACTCTCCCTCCCCCCCGCCCCCACCGCCAATTCTTGTATTGGGATCTTATTTGGGGTAAAGGGTCTAACTTCTGTAGGAATTGGGTCCAGGGAAAGGCACTCTTGCCCTTAGTGTGGTTTGTACCAGTATTGGAGGCCAAGCAGAACGAGAAGAGTGCTCAGCAGGCAGACGTGTGAGGTGGGAAACAGCTCCTCCTGAGTGAGGCACCACGAGACCCTGCGATGCCCCTCCCGGGTGTATTCCCAAGAGAAATGAGAATACACACCCACACAAACACTGTGCATGTGTGTCCACAGTGGCCTTAGTCACAGCAACCACAAGGAGAGGAAGCAACCCCAGTGCCCTCACCTGAGGGAGGGATGAAAGCAAGTGAAGTCTGCATGGGATGCAAAGCCCTTAGCCTTAAGGAGTGGGGCTCTGAGTCACACTGCTGCAGGGATGAACCTTCACGGCAGGCGACATCAGCTCAGCCGGCCACCTGGCACGGGAGTCCATCTGTAGGAAATGTCCAGAACGGAGAACTCCATAGAGACAGAAAGGGAACTTGTTGCTGCCAGTGGCTGGGGGGAGAAGGGAACAGAAGGGTGACAGCCAGAGTGTAGAGAGTTTCTCTAGGTTATGAGAATGCTCTCAGACTGGAACAGGGCGCTGGTTGCACAATTCTTTGAGTATGCTGAAAACCACAGGATTGGGCCCTTTAAATGGGTGAGTTACATCTCATTAACATTGTTCTTGGAAGACGGTGTCACTTGGCAGCCCCCACACCCAAGGACCCCTTAGCCATAGGGGGGCTGCCACAGAAGATGTTGGGGGGTGACTTCTCTTGTTGGTATTTCAGGGCGGCACAGGGCCCCACCTCTTGCTCAACAGCTGCCCTCCGCCCCTCCCTCTTCTTCCTTCCCCCTCCAGGCTTCCAGCTCTGCCACCTTCTCCCTGCCCGGCCCCCTGGGCTGGCAGTGCACTGGCCTCCATAAAAGCCACTTCCAGTTATGAAATGTGAGGCCTTTAGCAGCTCTGCTGATGGGGTGGTGGGTGACAACAGGGTGTCAGGCAGCGCCAGCCTGGGAGGAGGAAAACTTGGAACTAATGTGGTCAGTTGGGTCTCCAGGCAGAGGTATTGGGGTCTCTGGCAGGGGTCATCCCTCACCCTGCAGCCCATTTTAATTTCCAAGAGGTAATAACACTGGCGCTGAGCGTCTGCTGGCACCCCCAGACAGATGACCAGTGTTTGCAGAGAAATAGTTCATGTCTCAGGAGGCAGGTAATCCCCTTCAGAACTCTCCAGTGTCTCCGGAACTGGAAGGGCTGGCAGAGACTCCTCGCTGGGGACATACACAGACAGCACCCCACACAAGAACCTGCTGGCCCGAGTCCTATTTTTAATATCTTAATTGAGTCTACAAGCCCCAGAACACTGTGGAGGAAACAAATCTCATGGTGCCTCCCTTCAGCTCTGCGTAGGAGAGAGGTCATTGTCACTTTCTAGAAACTCGGGGAAAACCAACCAGGGAGGTGAGGTAGATTTGGGAGAGTGTAGGGCTTCTTTTCTTCTTCTTTTTGGTGGTCGTTGTTCTCGTTTGGTTTTATCTATACTTTTAAAGTTTTTGTGCAGACGAGAAAAATCTAGGAGTCTGCTCTGATCTAAGTTAAACCTGCCGTTCTTAAGATCCAAATTATTCCTCTGCTTTTTGTTCTTGGGAACGAGTACACAATCTGTTTTGCTCCTGATTTAAACACGCTGACAAGCTGCCGCTGGCTCGCCAGCACCGTGGCGAGGCTGGCTTGGGCCTGTCATATATAATGCATGGAGTGAGGGCTGGGGCTGTGTGAACGTGCCTGTTATCTGCCATGCAGCTCTGTTCCCAGAGCCATTGTGCAAACATATTTACTCTGCATAAAGGATAAGGCTGCCCAGGACATTTGTTCGACGAAGTGGATTTAATTTTTAAACTCGCATCAGGACAGGATTAACCTTGCTGAAGGGCACCGTGATGTGGGTAGAATGTATAAAACCAAGCTCAGATGTACGTCGCTGCAGGAGAAGCCCTGGGTGGAATTAAATATTTATTGCACATAATACCTGCTCCTCTGCCTCCACCCTGAACAGTCCTGCGTAGCAGGTTCTCTGCCACAATAGAAGGCAGGACCCTGGCCCGGAAGCTCCCAACATACCCTGATCCCGGTCTCAAGAGACAGCTGTGGGTCAGTGGATGGCTTTGCAGGTGCACAGATGCACACAAACAGCCTGTCTCGGTCTTTCTGTCCTACAGAAGAGCACTCTTTGGGAGGCAGAGACAGCCCAGCCACCACCACCCTGAGTCACTTCCAGGGCAAGAGAGGGTGTGCCCCACCAACCCCAAGTGAGGAATCCGAGGGATGCCTGATTGGCTGGTCACCTGCCAATCATCGTGGCAAGGGGGTGGAGCAGAGCTGTGGGTCCGAGAATGACCAGGGCTCAGGCCGGCATCCCAGTGAAAGTCCCAGCCAAACCAGGAGGGCTGGTCACTCTAAGCGCGAGAAGCTTTCTAGAATTCTCCAAATCTGATTAGCAAATTGGGTAAGCAGATTATGAGCTGTTTCTCAAGCACTTTATTTGTGTGACTTCCCCACAGATTGCTTCAGTAAGAGACGTTTCAAAAGGAACAACTAAGAACCGAAACAAGGTCAGAGTGTGCCTTGCGGTTTTCCCCACGGAAGTGCAAATCCCTGCATCATCTGTGGTTCCCAGACTTGGGCTGATTCCCCAGCCTGGATGGCAAAAACTTCCTCTTTCAAGCATTGCAAACTCAGAGCAAAGCTATGGTTAGTACTGGGGAGGACCACACTGTGGCAGCGACTGCAAGGCCCCCCACATCCTGACAGGAACTGCCGTGGACCCCATGGCGCCCCAGACTTCTAGATCTTTTCAGCTCCCTTTCCTTTGAGCAGGAGGACCAAGGCCTGGGCGTAGGCGCACAGGAGGCATGGGGTCCCGGAGGGTGCAAATGCCAGCAGCATTCAGGGCTGTGCTTGCCTAGTCCTGACCCTGCGGTCCTCAGGTGCAGAGTGGGTGGCCCACAGCTGGGAGCTGTCCTGATGCAGGTTGCCTCCACCTGTTGGTGTAAAGTATATTCATGAGGACCTAAGGAGCCCCTCCACCCGGCTTTTTCCACCTCTGTAAAAGGGTTTGCAGCTCCCTGCACAGTCTTGCCCACACTGTCCTGTAAAATCAGATGCCTCCTCACTGGCCTCTAGGGCCTGTGCAGTCCAGCTCCTCCCTGACCTGGCCCCCTCTGCTGCCCACCCCACTGTGTGGGCCCCAGCCGTGCCGGCCAGCCATGCGAAGCCTCTCCTAGGCACTCACCTATAATGCCTCCAGGGCTTTGTGGCCAGTGCCTCTGTCCCAGACACTTTTTGTTTTGCTGATTAACAGCCATGGCTCTTTAATCTTATCTGTCCTCCCATCACCCCACCCCCAGGGATGGCACACGGCACCCTGCCTTCTGAATCCCACTGTGTCCCCTGACAATCACATTGGTCTTCTGCCTCTCCAAGGTCCGGGGCTCAGGTCCCGTGTCCCGTCCCTGAGCAACGTGCCAGCAGTTCTTGGCACAGGCCGGCCATGTCATTGATTTGCGGACAGTGATGAGTGAATATTTGAAGATTGGTCTCAAGAGGTCCTTCCAGCCCTAAAAACTGACACAGGGACTTGATTAAAGCCAGTGGGCAATTTTCTTGCTCTGAAGGAAAACAGGAGGAGTTGGCTGGAGGGCCAGGCTGAATTGCCTTCGACGTGCCCCCCTGGGTGCCCCGCCTGGGTGTTCTGTCCAGGTACCTCACCTGGTTGCCTTGCCTGGGTGCCCCGCCTGGGTGCCCCACCTGGGTGCCCTGGCTGGGTGTTGCAGAGTAAGCAGCAGACAGAGCCTGCATGGTGAGGGCTCTGCTGGAGGAAGCCTGTGGGTGTGTGGAGAGAAGAGGGGGTGTCTACCACAGGAGGACACATGTGACATCCAGGCATGGCCATGGCCTCTAACTCTGGAGACAGTGTGCTCCCGTCACCCCACTAAGGGCCGGGCTGCCCATCCAGCAGACATCGGGCACCCTTCTGTTGCGCACAGTGCTGACCCAGGCTTTCTGTCCTGGTGCTGCCACTCACGCAGAACCATGCTCCATGGCTGGTGGCATAACCCTTCAAGAAGACACAGAGGTCTACAGATGTTGGGCACCATTCCACATCAGAGAGAGACATCCTGACACCAGGCAGGGGAATCCAGGGTGAAATCTGATTCTCTAATCAAGGGAAGGCAAAGACACCAGGAAGGGCCCTCACTTGCACCTGCTGTGGATGTGTCCAGCAGGACAAGGACACTGGGAAGCCAGCAGCCCTGCCCCTCTCCCCCACCTCCCATCTCCTGGGATGCCCTGCACCCTTCAGCGTGTCTTTGCTGAGCCCTGATTCCCAGGCATGTCCTAGAAATAGAGCCTTGAACACAATGGGGGGGGGTCTCCCTCTTGGGAGCTTCCTGATCATCCCCTGGGTGGTGGGAGAGGCAGACAAGCACTTGGGAGCACTAGACCAGGTTGGTAGGGTGGAGGGTGCGGCCCCAGCCTCAGAAGGGCCCAGGGGCTTCTGCCAAGAAATCCCACTTGGTTGCTCTCCCGCCTTGTAGGAGTTGAGCCCGAGTCTTCCCTCTATCAAAGCCCTTCCCACCTCTGTGCTGAGAGGTCAAGCTGCCTGCTCAGGATGACCTCAGCCATGTGGAAGATTCAAGTGCCCAGGAGGGAAGACAGTCTAAGACATTAGTGCCGCGATGGTATTCCCTACTCCTTTGCTTTACTTTTTCTTTGCTTTTCAAATTTTATGCAGTGGGAATTTATCACTTTAATTACCAGGTGCAAAAAATAGAAACAAAAAAACATATCTGATCTTTAAATCTCATTTAAATACCCTCTTTTCTAGCGCTAGCATGACTAGGCCACTGGAGTGGAACTGGTCCCTCCAAGCTTCCCAGGTACTAACGGATCTCTAACCTGTGCCCCACAGACCCTTCCCAGCCATGGATCACACAGAGGCCACCAGCTCACTTTTGAGTGACACTTCGCAACTTACAGAGGACTTTGACCCATGTGTACCAAGGACAAGGCTTCAGATCAGCAGGGGGGTGCCCAGTGGTTATCAACCAGCAAGGGTCAACGGGGCAAATCCCCTGTGCCTAAGACTCTCCAGTGACTGGGTCTTGGGATCACACCATCCCTTCCACCCCCCACGTAAACTGGTTGGAGGGCTGTAGCCAGGATAACACAGAGGTCACATCTAGGCGAGGCCACACTGGGAGCAGGCCAAGGCCTAGTTCTTAAATCACAAAGCAGGAGCCATTCTTGTGTCTCTGCCTGCTCTGCCTCCCAGACTCCGAGAGGCCTGCTCTGTGGAAGCTGCTTTTGTCCTCTTCCGTTCTATAAAAACACTCCCAAGCCTTTTGTTGCTGCAAAGAGGGCTTTGATTCTCTGCCGAGAATCTGTGCTGCGGGCTCCAAAATGGGACCGTTTCTCCTGAGAGAAGCAAGAGGAAAATCGTTTTGTCGACTCAGGTAATTAAGTCACCACAGTTATGGAACGTGTGTTATATGATTAATCCCTGGGATGGCGAGGACATTTTTCATCTTCAAAGCTCTCCTTGGTTACTCATTAATCTTCTGAGCCCCCAAGGGAGACAAGTGCTGGTTCTCTTCTTAAGAGCAGGGAAACTGAGTCAGCTGTCCGGTGTGGGGCAGAAGCTGAAGTGGTGGCCCCACGGGGCTTCCTCCCCAGGAGCCTCACCTCTGGAGCCTCATCCCTGCCTTCCCCAGCCTGGCAACGCATGAATGTGGGGATCAATAGAACTGCTACTTTAAATAAGAAGAAAGCCGTGTTGCTCTGCTGAGCGCAGGCTGCAGCTGCCTTAATGTCGCTTTTGTTCTGTTCTCTCCCACACTGTCCCTGGAACGCTAACTGTCTTGCCATTTTCTTAGTGAGCACTTCAAAGAAAGTGCCGTGTTGCTTGCAAACGTCTTCCTTCCCAATTGGGACAAACCGCCATAAATACAGTGCATCCTGTTTTGCATTCAAATTGTTGTGAAAGTTTACAGCTATAAATAATATGCTCTCGGTGCTCAAGACAGAATTATTATTTTCCCCCATTCTGGGAACCGATAATAAATTAAACATTTCTTTTGCCGCCTCCCCCCGCCGTGCTGTGACATTCGCTATGAAGCAGATTGCCCTGCCCCTGCCATGGAGCTCAGAGGTGACCTGTGTGTTTGGCCAGGCCAGGAGGGGAGCAGCAGTAGTCACCTGCCAAGGGGTGGGTGGGGGGACAGTTCTAAGTGTGGGGGAGCAGGGGCGGGTGGGGGGACAGTTCTAAGTGTGGGGGAGCAGGGGCGGGTGGGGGGACAGTTCTAAGTGTGGGGGAGCAGGGGCGGGTGGGGGGACAGTTCTAAGTGTGGGGGAGCAGGGGCGGGTGGGGGGACAGTTCTAAGTGTGGGGGAGCAGGGGCGGGTGGGGGGACAGTTCTAAGTGTGGGGGAGCAGGGGCGGGTGGGGGGACAGTTCTAAGTGGGGGGGAGCAGGGGCGGGTGGGGGGACAGTTCTAAGTGGGGGGGAGCAGGGGCGGGTGGGGGGACAGTTCTAAGTGGGGGGGAGCAGGGGCGGGTGGGGGGACAGTTCTAAGTGGGGGGGAGCAGGGGCGGGTGGGGGGACAGTTCTAAGTGTGGGGGAGCAGGGGCGGGTGGGGGGACAGTTCTAAGTGTGGGGGAGCAGGGGCGGGTGGGGGGACAGTTCTAAGTGTGGGGGAACAGGGGTGGGTGGGGGACAGTTCTAAGTGGGGGGAGCAGGGGCGGGGGGCAGTTCTAAGTGAGGGGGCGTGCTTTTCTGAATCAGGGCTTCTCTGTGATGTTTTCTCTGGACAATCAGAGGTCAGAGACTGTCATTTTACACAAAGGGTAACTGAGGCTGGGAGATTTCTGGAATGAGCCTGGGCCAGCCCCTGGGAAGTGGTGTTTCTCCCTGGGGTATGAGAAAGCCCCTGTCCCCAAGTCCTTCCTGGAGGAAACGGAGGCCACAGGGCATCTTGGAGAAGAAGACCCTGGTGGGGGTTGGGGGGTGGGGCAGATCCCCTGGCCAGGCTCACACATGAGTCCTTGCTGTGTGACCTTGAGCAAGCTTCTTGGAGTCTCCATTTGTTCGTCTGTAAATGAGGTTGTGAACAGCCTGGATCTCACCAGGCCATGGAGGGTTAGGGTGAAGCACGGGAGGCATCCCACGTGGAGGTGCTGTGACGAGGGGGCCCCCTCCCAGGCTGGCGCTATCCACAAGAGCTGAGACCCATGAGGGGGGTGGGGACCCACTGCACTCAAGCCTGTGGGTGAGTTTCTCATCTGGGGATCCTGCCATGTGTGGTCCATCAGGAATCAGGGGCCTGCGGAGGGCAGGGCTGGCGGCTGATTCACACACCTGGCCTCTGCCCTGCCTGGCTCTGCTCAGGTGGGCGAAGGACAAGGATAGCGGGCCCAGCCACCCCTCACCTTCTGGGTCACCCAGAGGGAATGAGACCCTTACTGGGATCCTAACTGGGCCTGAGTTCTCACGTGACCCTTCCAAATGCAGAAAGAGAATTGGGACTGGAGGGGGCATGGTGGCTTCTCAAGGCCTGTCAGGGGACAGGAGAAGCCAGCATGTTTGTTTCAGAGGCCCACAGAAGACCTTGGGTTCCAGTCAAGCTCCACAGGCCGGGCCTGGGGCTTGGGTTCCCCCACCACAGCCCGCCAGTCCCTCCTGGCGGAGGTGAGATTAAGTTGCCACCACCTGCCTTGGAGACCTGTTTCTGTAGGGGTGGGGGACAGGATGCTGTCCAGTAAGGGAATCCATCTAGTCCAGGCATCCTCAAACTTTTTAAACAGGGGGCCAATTCACTGTCCCTCAGACCGTTGGAGGGCTGGACTATAGTTTAAAAAAAAAAAAACAAAACTATGAACAAATTCCTATGCACACTGCACATATCTTATTTTGAAGTAAAAAACAAAATGGGAACAAATACAATTCACACCGCTTCATGTGGCCCACGGGCTGCAGTTTGAGGATGCCTGATCTAGTCTAAGCCATTGCAGCCTGTGGAACCAGCCCGCTCTCTCCAGGGGCCTCGGCCTGGCCTGGCCTGGCCTGCAGCTGCTGCCCCGGCCCTGCTCGCAGTTTTTCTCCTGGCCTCACCAGCCTTCTGTCTGTAAGTGCTTCGCCTCTGTGGCTCCCTGGCTGTTGGTGCTGAACTGGAAGGTGCGGAGAAAAGCCGTGGGCAACCTGGCAGGGGCTGGGGCTGCTGGTGGCTCTCTCAACAACTTTGCTGAGGGCCAGGGGTTTGATCTCTGAAACATACCTGCAGGGGCTTAGCTTTGTCCTGGACTGATTTATTCCTTATCTCAAAGGCTGGCCACACCCATCTGCCCACATTTGCTTGATGACTCGTCTCTGGGGCTCTCAGACCTAGTGAGGTGAGAGAGGCACGGCCACATGGGTAAGGTCAGCGCAGCTCACCCAGGCTTGCCACCCTGGGCCGCAGCTCCAGCTCACCTGGCCTCTCCACCCTGGACCACAGCTGCCTTTACAGATGAGGCAACTGTGGCCCAGAGATGTCCTCTCAAGGAAGGCCAAGGCTGGACCCAGTTCTGCCTGACTCTGGCTGCACTTATCCTGAATCTGTGTGCTGCCTCTGGAGCGCCTTAGAGAAATGCTCCCTCCCTCCCGTACCTGGCTTTTAGCAGAGGTCGCACCGGGGCCTGAGTCTACCCTGAGGAGCCGCCCTGCGCAGCACAGCCTCGAAGCTGATCTTGAGGACTGCAGACCCCATCTAAGTGTGGTGACCTCTCTGCAGTTCTCCCTACTTGGCAGGCTGGGGCCTCTGGAAGTGGGCAGTATTGGGGCACAGAGTGAGTGTGACAGGGATCAGGGATTTCAGAAAAGGGAAAAAAAGTCTGCAGATCAGCAGAACCTCATCTGTGCCCACTCTTGGTCACCAGATAGCCTGACCTTAACCTTACATTTCTAAGATAGGATCTTGGACTTCTAAGAATGTAGAGATCTTCTTTTGCAAATGGGGAAACTGAGGCATGGATTGAGAAAGCAATTGACCTAGGACACTTTACTAGTCACAGGTAGATAAAGTTCTGGGTCCCTAATTTCCGCCAGGAGCCCCTAGCTCCATTCCCTCCCTGGGGCAGAGCTGCACTTGGTCCTGGGGAGGCCACCAGGAGGGCAGATGGCAGGGAAGTGCCCACATTATTTCTGCCACACTGGGTTGCTGACTAGAGGCCCAGTGAGTCCCCAATTCACAAGACAGTCTAACTTGGCTCTGGTACTAAGCCAGGTGGCTCCAATTGTGATGGTCAAGAACGATTCACCTGTGAGTGAGCTCGTCTTTGCTTTTTCTCTCCTGGGTCAGACCCTGCAGCTGGCCTGACCTCCAGATCCACATCAAGCCGTACCCTGGCTGGGACTGCTGTCCTAGAGAGGCAGCCACCTCGTGCTGTGGTATAAGATGTGTGGGGGCACTTCTGGAAGCCCACTGCCTGGTGGTCCAGAATGACCCAGTCTGGAGCCCACAGAGGGTGTCTGGGCCACTTCTCAGGACATTGATTGTAGGCGTGTGGCCGTAGCTGGGCAGAGGGGAGGCCTTCTGGCGTCTGACTCCTGCCTTGAGCTGAGTCCAGTCTGAGCTGGGACCAGTCTGAGCTGGGCAGATGGGCAGGTACCTGGGGCCCGACCTGATGGCCGATCCCTATGCCCCACCCCGACCCCAGATCTGCAGCAGCACCAGGCCTCTCAAGCCAGACCCGACTCCATCTGAGGATGCGTTTTCCTGTAAGAATGCCCTGCCACCTTCATGTCACTAAACATCTTCAGCACACCTGCATGGCCAGCTCAGAAACTCTGCCTTGGGCTTCTCCTTGGGCTGTGACTGAAAGTCACAGTGTAAGTGCTGAGTGCAGCTGGAAGCAGAGATGGCTAGATTGGTACCCACCTCTGGGCACTTTGCAGAGCTCGTCCTGGAGAGATGACACTCCCTGAGCAGCCAGGCAGGGACCTAGTGCAGGCTGCACCCAGACCCCAGATGGGGCAGTGGGGGACCTCGAGCAGGCTGTACCCAGACCCCAGATGGGGCAGTGGGGAACCTACAGTAGGCTACACCCAGACCCCAGGATGGGGCAGTGGGGGACCTAGTGCAGGCTGTACCCAGACCCCAGATGGGGCAGTGGGGGACCTACAGTAGGCTACACCCAGACCCCAGGATGGGGCAGTGGGGGACCTAGTGCAGGCTGTACCCAGACCCCAGATGGGGCAGTGGGGGACCTACAGTAGGCTACACCCAGACCCCAGGATGGGGCAGTGGGGGACCTAGTGCAGGCTGCACCCAGACCACAGGAAGACGCAGGAGGGGAGACCACAGGAAGAGGCAGTGGGGGATCTACAGCAGGCTACACCCAGACCCCAGGATGGGGCAGTGGGGGACCTCGAGCAGGCTGCACCCAGACTCCAAGATGGGGCAGTGGGGGACCTAGGGCAGGCTGCACCCAGACCCCAGGATGGGGCAGTGGGGGACCTCAAGCAGGGTGCACCCAGACCCCAGGATGGGGCAGTGGGGGACCTAGTGCAGGCTGCACCCAGACCCCAGGATGGGGCAGTGGGGGACCTCGAGCAGGCTGCACCGAGACCCCAGGATGAGGCAGTGGGGGACCTCGAGCAGGCTGCACCCAGACCCCAGGATGTAGCAGTGGGGGACCTAGGGCAGGCTGCACCCAGACCCCAGAATGGGGCAGTGGGGGACCTAGGGCAGGCTGCACCCAGACCCCAGGATGGGACAGTGGGGGACCTAGGGCAGGCTGCACCCAGACCCCAGCATGGGGCAGTGGGGGACCTCGGGCAGGCTGCACCCAGACCCCAGGATGGGGCAGTGGGGGACCTCAGGCAGGCTGCACCCAGACCCCAGGATGGGGCAGTGGGGGACCTCGGGCAGGCTGCACCCAGATCCCAGGATGGGGCAGTGGGGGACCTAGGGCAGGCTGCACCCAGACCCCAGGATGGGGCAGTGAGGGACCTCGAGCAGGCTGCACCCAGACCCCAGGATGGGGCAGTGGGGGACCTAGGGCAGGCTGCACCCAGACCCCAGGATGGGGCAGTGGGGGACCTCGGGCAGGCTGCACCCAGACCCCAGGATGGGGCAGTGGGGGACCTCGGGCAGGCTGCACCCAGACCCCAGGATGGGGCAGTTGGGGACCTCGGGCAGGCTGCACCCAGATCCCAGGATGGGACAGTGGGGGACCTAGGGCAGGCTGCACCCAGACCCCAGGATGGGGCAGTGAGGGACCTCGAGCAGGCTGCACCCAGACCCCAGGATGGGGCAGTGGGGGACCTAGGGCAGGCTGCACCCAGACCCCAGGATGGGGCAGTAGGGGACCTTGAGCAGGCTACACCCAGACCCCAGGATGGGGCAGTGGGGGGCCTAGGGCAGGCTGCACCCAGACCCCATGATGGGGCAGTGGGGGACCTCGAGCAGGCTGCACCCAGACTCCAGATGGGGCAGTGTGGGACCTAGAGCAGGCTGCACCCAGACCCCAGGATGGGGCAGTGGGGAACCTCGAGCAGGCTGCACCCAGACCCCAGGATGGGTCTAGGGAAGGACAGGGTCCCTGCCTCGGGCTTCTCTGGGCATCTGTGCCCAGACCTCTCTCCCTCTTCTGAGGGAGCCCATGTATGTGTGTATAGACACCCCTCTTTGGGCACAGTCACTCACTGCCAACCCTTCCTCACCTGCTTTCTCTCCCTTGTCCTGTGGTACTGCTAGGGCTCCCCTTGGGTCACTGGGGGACTGGGCAGATCCAGTGTGGCCGCCATCCCCTCCCTGCAGGGCAGTGCACACACAGCCCACACAGTCCTTGTCTGGGTCTTTCTCTCCTCCTACAGACAAGTGCCCGTTGGGAGGCAGAGAGGGCTCAGCCACCATTACCTTGAGTCACTTCCGTTCTATTATATTCTGCGAATTTAGGGGGCAAGGGAAGCTGTGCCCCACCAACTCCTAGTGAAAAATCCCAGGAAAGAACTGGGCCCGGTGGCAGAGCCCTCTTCTGGAGAGGGCCATGGCTTCACCCCAGCCAGGGCGGGCATGGGTCCCTCCTGCCCAGCAGAGACTTCTGTTGTCTGTCTCCCAGGGTGCTGAGCACAGACAGACTGTGTTGCTGGAAGGGACTCAGCAGTGGTGACCACCTATTTTTGCTCTACAGATTGCTGCTTCATGTCTCCAGAGAGCCCTGTAGAGAGGGTGGCCAGGGCCCCCCTCTGACAGATGAGGAAGGACAGTGGGAGCCTCGTGCCCCGAGCACAGCCAGTCTCAGGGTGCACAGTCCCCACCCTCTCTGCGTTAGTTCCCCATGTGGATATTTCACACACAGAGGCCAAGCCCCATTGGAACCACAGCCTGGTACCTCCAGGGGCAGGGACCACAGCACAGGAGCTGAGCAGCCCCACCAGGCATCCTCACGCTCCACCATCCAGCACTGCTTACATGATCTCTTATAGGGGCCCTGGTTTCTCAGACAGCCCAGCAGCCTTGTGGGCTGTTGGGACTCTGATGGGTCATTGGCCTGGAAGATTCAGTTCCAAATTGGACAAAAGTGTTCCACCCTGCCTGGCGCAGCTGTAGCCTGTGTCACCTGCAGCTGGACAAGTCACTATGGGGAGAATGAGTCTTCCTAGCCCTAAAACAGGTCCGGTTCCATTATTCCTCCCGCAGGGCTCTCAGCCATAGTGGGGGGCCAGGGTCAGGGCCAGCCAGTCATCCTCCTCTCCAGGGGTGGCTTAAGGTACCAGGGAGGCCACAGATAGCAAACAGTGGGTCATGGGTCAGCTGGCTCCCGTGTCCATGCCTTCCCAGAGCCCTTCTTCTCACCCCTGTGGTGCTCACCTGGGGATTTCCTCACCTCTACCACCTGCTTCAGGTGCCCCTGCCCTGGCCCCCTATCCAGCCCAGCTCTAGGAGCCCCTTGGGCCTGTCACCAGTGGTAGACAGGCTTCCTGGGGCTTCTGTCCGGGAGATTCCCCCGGGTCAGGTTTCCACTCAGCCCTAGAGCCCACTGAAGCCTGACATGTACAGTGAGTCTGGGCCCTGGTGTTCTCTAAATAGCGCAGGGTGCTCCATGGACTGATCAAGGTCATGTGGAAAAGTTAGTGTGCAACCAAGGAATGCATTTCTATAGTCACCAGCCAGGGGGGCCCGGCACAACTTCCTGGGCCCACGCCCCGCCCTCACCTGCAAGTGCGGCAATGAGACAGATGCCTTGATTACGCAAACAGCCCAGAACAGGGCTCCACGTGCGCAAACCTGGAGAAACATTAACTCTGATGAGTGTGGCTTGATCATGACGATTGTCTCATTTTCTGATTATAAAGGCCATGCATGCTCATTATAGAAAGTCTGGAGAAATGCAGAAAATTAAAGAAGAAAATTAAATTGTTCCTAGAAGTACCTGCCATTAGCATTTGAGACCTTTCCTTCCCATCTTTTCACTGAGTGCACGTGGGCTCAGCTGGCCCCATGCTCTAGCTCAGATCCCAGGGATCCACGTCCTTTCTCCCCAGCCGGACTCTCGCACCAGCCACAATCCTAGCTGCTCTTTCGGGTTTATACCTGGGGGTGCGACTGCTGGTGACATCTCCACAGCTGGAGAGTCTGCCAGAATTCCTGATATCTCTGGGTCACCAAACGGCCAAGTCCTCATTGGGTCAGCCCATTATATGGGTGGGAAATGGAGCTTGCCCTTGAACTCCCTGCTAAAAGGTCATGTCCTGCCTGCAGAGCTGGGCCCAAACCCAAAATCTGATTTTGGAAGCTGGGCTCTGACCCCTTGGCTTCTCTGCTCCCTCCTCCTGGGGGTCAAGGGGGAATGATAATTATTTTGTGACTTTGGGGTGCTACTTACAGAGGAAACCTCTCAGGTGTGCCCAAGAATTACTGCTTGCAGGTGAGGGAGACTGTTCGTCTCTGGGCCTGGGGGTCCTCCAGGGCAGCCCTATGGCTCTACCACCAGCCTTGCTCTTGGTTTGGACCATGGGCTCAGAGCATTCTGCCCTCATAAACAGCAGAAAGCCAAAGGTGTTACGAGAACCCGGGGCACCTCTAGGCCATGCCTGCCTCAGGCCTGTCACTGAAAGCCAAGTTCTGTACTGACAGGTTTCCCTGGACCACTGGCAATTCATGGTGTCTGTAGCTGCCTCTCTGGGGGCCCCAGACCAGACTGTTAGACAGCAACAACAAAAACCTCTCAATGGCCCAGGCCAGTGGTTCTCAACCTTCTTAATGCCTCAAATTATTTTCATTTATGAAAATAATTTTATGGTTGGGGATCACCACAACATGAGGAACTGTATTAAAGGTTGTGGCATTAGGAAAGTTGAGAGCCACTGGCCCAGGGGTGAGCCCCTGCACGTGGGCATCAGCCCCCCAGGACGTGCACCTGGACAGGCTGCAGCTCACTGCGGGCCAGCGGTGATGGAGGGTACTGGGTGGGGCTGGCCTGCTGTGGGCAGCAAGGTCTGGGTTCCCCTGCCCCGTCCGTGGGCCTTGGTCAGGGAGGATACGCCCAGCCGTTGTAAACAGGTGGACCCTTTCTGAGACTGTTTTCCTGTGTGCGCAGATTTGATGAGCCCCCTCCTCTCTTCCTGCTCTCCTTGTGGGACTCAGGGCTGAAGTGGTGGCCAACATAATCCCGCAGCTAGGAAACTGTCAGCCAAGTGCTTTGGGGATGTGGGCTCTGCCGCAATTTCCTCCAACAAAAGGGTTTCCTCCCCTTCAGCTGCCGTTAGCTTTTGGGAGGACAAAATCCTTTACTAACCACTCCATGCCTCATGCTCTGCAGAATCATCCTGCGGGCCAGAGCGCAGGGAGCTTGGGAGATCATCCTCCCCTCTCTGGCTTGTTGGCCTGACTTTCCACTCTTATTGGGAGTTGCTGGGCTCACTGGCACCCCAAACAGATGCCAGTGCCTCCCTCGGTGGGCTCTCAGCTCTCACCCACTTCTACGTGAGCCAGCACATGAGCCGGTCAGCAAACGGGGCCCGAGTCCTGCACACCTGGGATCCTGGCCAGCACGGGAGAGAGGTGGCCCCACAAAGCTGGACCATTTGTAACTCACCGAGACTCCTCGCTGCATCCGGCCTTCCCACTCCCGCCCTGTCGCCCAGGTGCCTCTCCCCCAGCCTAGCTTTATTCACCTGTCTGTCGTTGCTTGTTCGTGGCCTCCTTTTCCTCAGGAAAACGTAAGTGTTGTGAGAACAGGATCAGTATTCATCTCGTTCATCCACTTTGGGATTCTTGTAAGCACCACATGGAAGTTCAGTGAACACAGAAATGAACAAATCGGGCCCTTCTTTGTGCAGGTGTGGAATGAGGTCCTGGAAATACAGCAATGAGTAAGTGGTGGGTAAGAGAGGGTCCCTGCCCTTGAGACGTTCATGTGGGGGGAACTCAGAGACTCTTAGGAATGTACCCAAGAGAAATGCAAACTGTATCCTCAGAAAGACATGTCTAGAAATATTCACGGCAATTTTATGCGCAAGAACCCATACCTGCAAAACCCCAGTGTCTGTCAATAGGAGGACGGGTAACAGCAACTTGGCCGCACTGGGGAATATCCCTCACCAGCACGAAGGAGCAGCTCGTACTGACTCGGAGGATTCTCAGGAACACTGTGTTCAGCAAAAGAAGCCAGGCATGAAAAGGACTGCGTGACCCTATCCCGTCCCCTCTAGGAACAGGCAAAAGCAGTCACAGTGACGGCAACCAGAGGTTGGGGGTTACTGGGGGCTGGAGATTGGTTGGGAAGGGGCTCAAGGGGACTTTTCTAGGGTGATGGAAATATTCCATAATTGGGGTTTGGGGGTGATGGTTACATGGGCATCTGTACTGTTAAAATTTGTTAAATTAAGATCTGTGTGTTTTATTGCATCAGATTGTACCTCAGATTTAAACATGAAAGGAAAAACGGGTGCCCCTTAATGCTGCGTCCGCAGCTCACATCTGCTGCCATCCCCCTGGGCTGGCCTGCCGCTGCCCTCCACGGGGCCCTGCCGGCCTGCCGCTGCCCTCCACGGGGCCCTGCTGACCGGCCAGTTGCTCGCTCAGCACATCCGTGCCCGTGTTCCACTGCGCAGCTGCGATCTTGGCCGTGGGTAGGGGTAGAGTCTTTCTTGGTCATTGTGATTTTTTAAACAAACTTTATTGAGATATAATTCACACCCCATAAAATGTACCATTTAAAATGCACAATTCAGTGGTTTTTAGTGTACGGTATGCACAGAGCTATGCAACCATCAGCACAGTCTAATTTTAGAGCCTTTTATTATCTCCCCGGAAGAAACCCTGTATTTCCCAGCAGTCCCGCGCACCTGGCCCTGCCCTGAGTCCTAGCCGTGCCCCAGACACCCGCGAGTCTGTCTCCCGTCCCGCTGCGCCTGCCTGTTCCTGACATTGCCTGCACATGTGGTCTTTCTGATGGTGCTTCCCACTTGTTTCGAGGTTCACCCGTGTTGTGGCCTGTGACAGCCCCCCATTCTTTTTGGTTGCTGATAAAAACCCCCTTGCATGTGCATACTATATTTAGTGTATTTAGCAGTCAGTTAAGGGACATTTGGGTTGTTTCCACTTTTTGGCTATTATGAGTAATGCTGCTTTGAACGGTCACATACCAGTTTTTATGTAAACATATTCTTTCAATTGTCTCAGGTTTATACCTGGCGGTGTGACTGCTGATGGCTCATCCGTATTTTATCCTGATGAACTGATGATCTGTTTCCAAACTCCCTCCAAGCAGTATAAGAAGGTTCCAAGTTCTCCGCATTCTCACCAACCCTGCTCCCTGTCCTTGTGATTGTAGCCATCCTAACGGGTATTTCGCTGTGGTTTTGGTCTGTTTGTGTTTCCCTGATGGCTTATGCGGTGGAGCCTATTTCCATGTGCCAATTGGCCGTTTGTCCAGCTTCTTTGGAGAAATGTCTATTCACGTCCTTTTCCTTTTTTTTCTCACTGGCTTATCTCTCTTTTAATTATTGAATAATAAGAGTTCTTGGTATATTCTAGATATAAATCCCTTATCGGGTACACGATTTGCAACTATTGCCTCTCATCCTGTCAGTTGTCTTTTTAATTTCTTGCATCTTACCACACAAAAGCTTTTACTTTTAATGAAGTCCAATGTATTTGTCTTTTCTTTGATTCCTTGTGCTTTTGACGTCACATCAAAGAGTCCATCGACTAATCCAAGGTCACAAAGCTTTATGCCTGTGTGTTTTTCTAAGAGTTCTATGGTGTTAACTTTTACATTTAGACCTTTGGTCCCTTTGAATTAATTTGTACATATAGGTAATTTTTGTACATACATGTGGGTAGCCAGTTATCTCAACACCATTTGTTGAAAAAAGACTGTATTCCCCATGGAATTGTCTTTCACCCTTACTGAAAATCAACTGATCATAAAGGGGAGTTTATTTCTGGCTACATCAATTTTGATGCCAGGACACGCTGCCCCTGTTGTCCTGTGATAGTAGGTTTTGGCATCAGAAAGTGTAGTCCTTCAACGTTGCTCTTCTTTTTCAAGAATGGCTATTCTGCTCTTCGGGATCCCTTGAGTTTCTATACAAAATTTAGGATCAGCTTGTCTATTTCTACAATAAAAGTCAGCTCAGATTTTGATAGGAATTGCATGAAATCTGTGGACAAATTAGGGGATCACTGCCTTTTAGCAGTAGTAAGTCATCTCTTTCAGGATAACCATCCTTCCTTTTATCCAGGTCTTTAAGTTCCATTAGCAACGTCCCGTAGTTTGTGGTGTACGAGTCTTCTGCTTTTTTTGCTACATTAATTCCTACGTATTTTATTCTTTGTAGTGCTTTTGCATGTGAAAATACAGTGGAACCTCTGTAAGTTGACGACCCGCAGGACTGTAACAAACTTGTCAGTATACGGAGGAGGTCAACGCGAGGGACCGGGCCTACCACTGAAACGCACATGTGGTGCGTGTTGGTCTATGAACATCAGGTGAACTTAAAAGAGGTGGAGATGTGGGAGGTGGTCAGCTACGGAGGCTCTGCTGTATTTTCTTATTTGTTCGCTACAGGTGTATAGAAATAAAGTTGATTTTGGCATGTTGATCTTGCATCTTGCCACGTTGCTGAATCCACTCATTAGTTCTAATAGTTCGGCTGGATTCTTGACAAAGATCACATTGCCTGCAAATTGGGATAGTTTGACTTTTTCCTTTCCTGTCTTGGTACCTTTCGTTTCTTCCTTTTGCCTAATTGTTCTGGCTAGAATGCCAGTGTCATGTTGGACAGAACTGGGGAGAGCGGACAAGCTCGTCTTGTTCCTGATCTTAGGTGAGAGGCATCCAGTCTTTCTGTTCTGAGTGTGAGGTTAGTGGTGGGCGCTGTGATTACTTTCAAATGATGCCAAAACTTCCTTTGCCTGCTCAGCAGACCTCTGAGTGACCAAGAATCCCCATAGCCCTATAAGCTTTCTCTGTCCCCTCCAGGCTCACCCACCACTCTCCGCTGTCCTTACTCCTTCCAGACGCCAAACCAACCTGTCAGCTGCTCCCTACCCTTCTCTGACCCTCAGTACTACGCCTTAGCACCTGCACCGGAGTCCCAGGCAGAGTAAGTTCCAACACGGTCATCAGGACGATACCGAGGAGGAGGGAAGGAGCTCTATGCAAATGTCCCAAACACATCAGACATCGCCCACTGTTGTTCCGGTAGCTGTCACGACTCCTTAGGAGGGCACCGGTGGGTGGATGGATGGAGGGACAGAGGTGGGGTATACTTTCTGATTTAACAGCCATCAAGTGTCAGGAGGGAGAAGTGAGTGTGGCAGCACTGACTCTGCAGAGCTTTTATTAAAATTCATGCAGAGTCTCATTTAGTCAATGAATATGTATTGAGCTCCTATTATGCGCCAGGCACCGGGCAGGGGGAGGGTGGGAATGAACAAATCAGGTAGAAACCCTGCCCCTGGGGCTTACGCCTCGTGGGTTCAGAGAGCTTTGTCCATAGCCCCTGTGGGAACCTGTGCATTCCCTGCCCACGTCAGAGCAGACGAGGCAGACTTCATCCTGGCTGAGTAGGCACAGCTAGAGAACTTGCACTCCTGGGACCTGGCCATGCTTCCATGGCTCAGAGTGCCCTGGAGGCCAAGGAAGTGACAATTAACACACAACCATGTATTTTTACCATCAATCTGGTCTTCAAGCCTCTAGATTACAACTGCCCTATTCATTGCAGGGGTTTCAGATGGAGCCTTAATGACAGAGGTGTGCACAGGCTGACAAATTATGAATGAGATTGGTTCTGGACGTGGCGATAAGCCAGGCTCTCTTTGCTCCTTATGGACTGAGTGGAAGACCGGGTGGGTAATTCCTCTCCACACTCAGGGGGCTCCTGAGTACATGCCCACCCATGGATGTGGTCCAGCATGGCAGCCTCTCTCATCCCCCACTCAGCCTTTGCCATGGAAGGAGCTTGAGGGAGAGGGTGGTCATGGCCTGGGCCAGGGATGTCTGGGCCATTGAGGTTTGATGCATCCATACTGTCTCGTGGGTGGGAGTGAAGAGGCACTGGGGGGCTGCCTGGCCTGTCCATGAGAGATGCCGCCCACTCTGAAGGCACCATGCCCAAAGGAGCCACGTGCAGCACATCCCCTCGGCCCTCTGACTCCGACCTCCTGTTAGACTGTTCACGCACTGAGAAGTCCTTCACCATTTATCTCTGGCAAGCTGCAGCACCGTTTCCTGAGATCTCTTTCTCCCCCCTAAAATTTCAAAGAATCAAAAAGAAAGGAAGGCATCTATAGTGCTCCCCTCAAGGCGCCATTTTTTCCTGGCATGGGGCTAAAAATTTTAAATGGGGCTACAGGGAGCCTTCCCGTGTGTGGGTGTGTATTTGCATCTGTGTGTCTGTGTGTGTCTGTGTGTGTCTGTGTCCCTCCACGTCTGCAGATCTGTTTGGGGTGTCTGTGTGTGCGGGTGCCCGTGGGCACACCTGTGCTCTGGGGGCTGATACGCACAGCCCTAGAGCACAGCGGCCCAGTCTCTGGGCTCTGAAAGGTGCAGCAATTTCTGTGAATTTCCCATGTCCTTGTGTGAGTCTCTGATGGGGAAGTTTGGCCGGCCTCAGACGTTATTGCCATTCTCCTGGTGGCTGCTGCCTACCACAAAGAGCTTCTTCCTTACCCTCCAGGAGCGGGAGAACAGGGTTTCACTACACGGGGATTAGGTTTGCATTAGGCTTTGATCAGAGAGGCAGAACCACCAGGAGATGTACTTAAGGGATTTATTGTAGGATTTGCCCTTATACAACCGCCATCTATGGGGGCGCTTGCTTCTGCCTGGGTGCTGCAGCCCCGGCTCGTGGGGTGGGTGGGACCCAGAGCGCCTGCGTGTAGGAGGTTGGGGGGCAGTAGACTGGGAAGGTCATCTCACTGCCACGGCAGGGGAGCTGGGGCCATCATCAGCTCACCCACACACCTGGCTGGGGGATGACCTGTAGAGGAAGGGGCAGGAGCAGCAGTCGTCCTGGGCCTGGTGCCGCCTGCCCCCTCCACAGCAGCAGGGCTGCGGCAGCTCCTACGGCTGCTCCCACCCTCCTGCTCCCGCCCTTCTGTGCCAAAACTTGACCCCCAGGGACGCACAGGAAAGTATAGTCCCATTCAGGTTGGGCTGACATAGCAGGAACCCGCCACGGCCCAGCACTTGTCACCCTGGCAGCCACATGCCACTCACTTTAACACACTTAGTGTCCAAAGAAAGGCACAAGCAAAGTCATGCTGTGCTCACCTGGAGGGACCATCCTCTGTACAGCTGAACACACGCTGAGCCTCAACTTGGGAGGACATGCAGGCCCCGTCTCCCCTCCTGGGACCCCACTCCTCTTCCAGCTGAGTCACACTCCCCTTTTGGTGTCCTGTGTGTGAGCACCAGGTGCATTTGTTAACTGCTATGCAACAAATGGCCAGAAGCCTGGAGGCTTCAAACAACAACCTGCTTCTGTGGACAGGAACCTGAGGGGCTGAACTGGTGCCCCTCTCCCCCAGGGTGCCTCACAGGGCAGCAGTGGGGAGGTGCTGCAGGGATGGGGCCTCACGCGGAGGCTGGGTATGACAGGATCCTCTCTCAAGCTCACACACGTGGCTGAGGGTTTGAGTCTCTCCAGGGGCTACTCACAGCGTGGCGGCTGCTCCCCTTACAGCGGGAAAGCAAAGGGGGCGTTCTGTGCGGGAGTCAGTCTATGTAACTCAGAGGGACAACCCTCTGCTTTGTCACAGTCTCACCGTCCACTACAACTGAGGCACCGTGTCCAGCCCACACCCGGGGCATGGGGGAATTGCAAAGGCCACAAATACCAGGGAGAGTCATGGGGCCATCTTGGAGGCTGCCCACCACGGAGACAGAAGGTGGCCACTATCAGTTCAAGGTAGGGGCATGGAAGTGGAGGGGAAACAGTGGACGATGCAACACAGGTCATATCCAAACAGAGTGAAACTCATAGCCCACCTCGAGGCTGCAGCCGCTCAAGTGGCCATGGCTGTTATGATGACATCATAGCCCACCTTGTCAAGTCTACAGCTGCTCACGTGGCCGCGGCTGGTATGATGACAGCAAGCCCACTTGGAGTCTGCAGCCGCTCACATGGCCACAGCTAGTATGATGATGTCCTAGCCCACATCAAGACTGCAGCCGCTCACGTGGCCGCAGCTGGTATGATGATGTCATAGCCCACCTTGAGTCTGTGACTGCTCATGTGGCTGTGGCTGGTATGATGACTGCATAGCCTACCTCAAGTCTACAGCCGCTCATGTGTCCATGGCTGGTATGATGATGGCATAGCCCACCTGGAGTCTACAGCTGCTCACGTGGCCTTGGCTGGTATGATGACAGCCTCTTTCCCATCACGGTCCCCTCAGCAGGCTCCTTTCCTGGGAGGTGACCCAGATCTTCATTCCTGAAGCATGTGGAGCTCAGGGAGTGGCCCTGCCTGGGACGAGAGCTCTCCGTCAGCATGGTGCCTATGAACACCCTCGAGAGGCAGATGCCTCCACCGGACAGCTGGGCTTCTGGAGCCTTGTGTCACCCCGGGCCTTCCACCTAGAGTGTGGCCCTGGCCTCTGGCCGCCCTCAGGGGATCTGGGAGCAGGGTGAGCAGAGGGGTCTAGACCATAGCCCCCCTGCCTTTCTGGCCCTCCTTCTGAGACCTCAGGAAGGTTCTGTGTTGCTGGTACAGGGTGAGGCAACCCTGGGCAGCTGTGACTCTGGGCATGGTGACCCCACAGCACCTGGGCCATGGCTATAACTCCTGTTTCTGGCCTTTGGCCCCCAAGCAGCACCAACTATGCATTTGCCCCCCGTGCTGGTGGCAGGGGACTGTTCAGCCATCTCTTTGGTCACTCCTTTGTCTATTCATTGAGGTACTGGGGGCTGACTTTTTTAGCTGACCCTGAGAAAGCTAGACAGGGGCCTGTCGCGACAACACTGCCATTGACAGGAGGCAGGACAGACCACCCCCATTGACCTAATTGTGTAAGTCCATTTCTGATTGCAACAAAGTCCTGAACAAAATTATAAGGGAAGCCATCAAGACTTACTGCAGTGATAGCCTCCTTCGGTGGGTGCTGGCCAAAGCTCTCTGAGGAGGGCACCCATGGGGACCTAAAGCATGAGGATGAGCCAACCATGGCCAAGTAATGAGCCCTCCCCGTAGGTGAAAGGAAGGTATGCAAGCTGTGGGTGCTGGGGCCATGCTCATCTGAATGTGGGGTTGAAGGGGACAGTGGTCCTGGGTCCAGGTGGTCAGTGCTCTTGTTATCGCCCCAGCCGACCCCTGAGCTGCTCCAGTTCCACTATTCCTCTTCCCCCAACACGCAGAGCTTGTGAGGTCCACTTTTCTAGAACCCAGGGGTACATAAACCCAGAGCCACTGGTGAGGATGCCCGGGAAAAGCCTGCTGAACCATCCAGAGGGGACACATCCCCTCTCAGCCAGTCCTGAGCTGAGCTGTCCTGACTGATAGGATTTCTTTAGGCAGAAGCAGGAAGTAAATTGGTAGGCAGAGGCCTGACCCTCTAGGAGGCCCCATTTCTGCCTTTGGCCCCAGGAAAGAGCAAGAAAGAGCTAGTTCAGCCACCTCCCGCTGGCCTTGAGTAGCAGAGCAGGGGGGCTGCTCCCAGGCTGTGAGGACCAGCTACTCCCCCACCCCACCCTGCTCTTCAGGACATGTGGGGAGGTGCATCATTAGGGCCCTCGCAGCTGTATGGATTAGTATTCCAACCCGGGCAGCGGGTTTTAATTAGTAATTAGGCCCTTTCTGCAGAGCTGTGCTGAACAGGCAAGGGCGGGCTGACCTTTCTCCCGTGGCAGCCATCTGGTGTGCAGGTGTACCCAGGGCTCTGTCAAAGCTGCTTGGAGGAGGGGGCCCGAGGCTGGGACAGGAAGGACGACCCAGCCCCTCCACTCCTTGGTGTGGCCCCAACAGGAGGGCCCTGTAGTTCTTTGCTCTCCGCTGGGGTCTAGCTCAGAGCTGGTGGCCCTAATCCACAAAGGACCTTGGGGATTGCTCATTCTCAGCACAGGCCATGGGCAGTGCAGAGGAGGGGCTGCTCCTCAGCAGAGGGCAGCCCTGGTCTGTGTGATGGGAGGGCGGGCGATGGGCACCGGCAGCAAGGCCTGGCCACGCTCCCAGAAAGTGAGTCAAGCCCTGTGGTCAGTTGGCCCCTCAGCTGGGCACCCAGGACCCCACAGCCCTGCTGCCCCTTTCTGGCTAAATATCACCAGGTATCACAAGGAATTTTCCAGCTGGCCTGACCTGGGGCTGTGACCAGGGTATGCAGAGATGGGTGCTGAGCTAGGACCCAGGATCCTGGTCATCTATTTAGAGCTCCAAATAATATACTGACGGCCACCAGCACATACTGACAGACTTCGGCTGCGTCTCTTCAAGAGGACTTGTGCGGCCTTCTACTAAGTTCACGATGCTCTGTACGCAGCCCAGTCTGCAGTTCCCATGTCTAAGGACAGAGCTCTCACTCCTGCCATCACATCTGAGCTCCCTGCCTGGCCCACAGCGGGCTGCCCAGCTCCTGTTCTGCCCCTAGATGCCCAGCAGTGGACACGCTGGCCCTGAGCACAGACTCAGCACGCTGCTGGCGCCTGCAGACAGGTCTTGGAAATTTGTGTGGCCTCTACCCGTCAGGGTGCCCACCCTACCAAAGGGACCCTGTTAGCTCTTTTCTACTTTAGGGTGGTCCTGCAGCCACCGACTGGGCACTTCACAGGAAATGAACCTCTGTGATGCTTCGACAGTTTGCAGACACACCCTCAGTGGGCAGGCGACAGGAATGTTTGGAGTCGGTGTTATGACCCCAGCTGGGAGTTACTTTGAGAACCCTGATGTGTGTGTCCCATTCCCAAAGTCACCAGTGCAGGAACCCTGCAACTCTGCCCTTCGGAGCCGTGACCTGGTCTCAGCTACAGGCTGGGAAATTGTACATCTGGCTCATTGCAGCTCCTTGTAGAGTAGCCCAGAAAAATGTGACTGCTTTGTGCCTTCCTGTCCACACTGCTCATCCTGCTGCCAAGGAGGCTGGCGGCCGGGCTGGCTCTGGGGCTGGGGGGAGGAGGAAAGGAGGGGTTCCCCTCTGTGGCAATCCCAGCCTACAGACATCACAACCAAGGGGGAGGTCAGCCCTCACACCGGAGGTCTAAACTATAACTGGACTTTTTAAGGCCACATGCCCTTAAAGAAACCTTTGGGGATTTGCTCAGGACAGACAGTGTTGCTCTCAACTGAGTATTCCCCGCATTGGTGCACACCTGTGTGAGTCATACCGCTTTGGGGAAGGGCTAGCAGGCCCCACATGCGAGGGCTTCTGTCACCTCCCTGTGACTAGGGCCCCTCTCACCTGTCCTCCAGGGCAGTGTGCTTGAAATCAGGGAGAAAGGGGAAAGGGAGGGGATTGAGGGGGGAGGGAGGGAGAAGGAGGGGGATTGATGGGATTACACCTGTGGTGCATCTTACAAGGGTATATGTGAATCCTAGTAAATGTCGAATGTAAAAGTCTTAGCAAAATAACTAAGAAAATGCTACAAAAGCTATGTTAACTAATGTGATGAAAATGTGTCAAACGATCTATGAACCAAGTGTATGGTGCCCCACGATCATACTAATGTACACAGCTATAGTTTAATAAAAATAAATAAATTAAAAAAAAAAATCAGAAGACTGAATTTGAGCCCTGGCTCAGTGCATCCCTTACCATTTTTAAGCCTCACTTTCCTCTCTGCCCAATGGGTGCTTTAGAAAGATCCCTCCTGCCTACCTCATGGGCTTATCAGAAAGCACAAGCCACCTGGGGTTGACAATGACAACGTAGCTGGGCACTGTGCAACTGGGCACTTCAAGCCTCTGAGATAAAAATGGTTTTTATCCAGGTTCACAGAGCGGGAAATGGAGGCCAAGAAGGTTAAGTAACGCACCCTCCATCACGCAGAAAGTGGCTGAGTCCAGGTTCAGCCCACGGTCTCTTGTGTGGCATCTTCCCTCCCAGCAAGTGTGAGGTCCACGCACGGCTGCTTCCTGTGCTCCTTGGACCCTCACCCATGTGCCACTCACCCACACACACCTGCACACATTTTCTTTATCTTTTTTCCCTGTAACTCATCATGGGGCATCACTTCTCTCCGAGTCGCCTGAAATAAAATGAATAACTTTGTATGTGAAGCTCTTCGCACTGAAGAGAACTTGTTCCAAATGGGGAATAATTGGCCTTCTAGGGCTCGCTCTGGCACTGAAATGAAATGCGCTGACGTCTCGGAGGTGTGGAAACCAGAGCACTAAAATGGGAGCAGCTGGGAGCGGGAGCAGCTAATGAGGGCAGGCCAGCGGGGTTTAGGGAAGAAGACCGCGATTGCAGGTGGGAGCGGGAGCGGGGGCTGCAGCAAGGCGGGGCGGGGGCCGAGGGGCCGGTCCATGGGTGCCTGTGGGAGGATCGCCCCTCATACCACAGCTGGGCATGGCCAGCGGCGAGGCCTCAGGGATCCTGGTCCCCTGCACCTGTGCCATTTACAAAGCCCTCTGAATAATCTGCTTGGCTACTGTGCACAGCGCAGCGCAGACTGGGCGGCTCCACCAGCGGAATTGATTTCCTACGTTCTGAAGGCTGGAAGTCTGACCTGGAGGTGCTGCAGGGTGGGGCCCTCCTGAGGCCCCTCTCCCTGGCTTGCAGACAGCATCCTCCCCCTGTGTCTGTCCACCCTCTGTGGGGTCTGTGTCCTCATCTCCTCTTTGTGTGAGAAAATGGTCAGATTGGAGTAGGACCATGACCTTACAGTACCTCTGTGAAAGTCCTTTCTCCAGATATGGTTCCATCCTGGGGTGGCTTCAGCAAGTGAGTCTGGGGGGAGCGGTCAGTTCTGCTTACACACTCACTGTGGCTGCACACTCACTCGCTCACTCTTGGCTTTGTTCACTTACATGACACCCCTACTGGGTGTGAAGTTGGAGCTGCAGGTCAGCAGGACAGCACGGCCACAGCAGGGACCAGAGTCAGTCCCAGCCTTGTCCCCGTGCAGCCCCAGGTGTCCAGCACTCTTGGGGTAACCCTCAGAGTGCTGAGAGGAACCAGTTGGACCATTTGGGCAGTCCCCGGCCGAGAGGGGAGGGACACAGGCACTCACACTAGAAAACTGGAGGACTCACACTCTGCTGAGCACGTCTGGGGGCCGCACCCTGCCTTGTTTATGGAGTCCCTGCAGGAGCTGGAGGCCAGGCCACAGAGAACCCTGGGGAGGACCCACAGCCTGGTGGGGAGGGCAGTGTGACAGGTGGGTCCACAGTGAAGACCTATGCGTCCTGTAGCCCAGGCCCCTCTCCTGCCCCAGGAGACCATCTCAGGGGATCATGGACCAGGGCACGTGGGTGTGGCGTGCTGGGTGCTATAGCCCCCAACTCTCAGCAGCCTCCTCAGGGTCCACTGACCAGACTCCACCACATGCAGAGCTGCCTGGAGGGCAGAGAATGTGAATGGAACAGCATCTGTGGGCGCTGGGGGGCGAGAATGTGGATGGAACAGTGTCTGTGACACGGCATTTATCTATAGTCTGTTTAAAGTAATTTAACATTGACTCCCGCTGCATGCCCATGGGCAGTGAGCAGCCGCATGAAGGGTGGCAGGCACCCAGCACTCACCCACCACCCGTGTATTTACTCAGCACTGCCAGGGCGTCCTGTTGTTTGGAATATAATGCTCGAAATATCAGAAGAAACGATACACACCCAGATACCCAACATAGGTCTTCTCCTTGATGACGTAGTTAATGAAAAGATCGGGATTCAATAGAGATTATATAACGTCATCTAATTTATAAAAATGACTGTATTTGTATCTGTAGACATTAGTCAGCATAGAGAAATTTGGAAAGACGTTCACAGAAATTCTAGAATAGGGCTACAATTTCTTTGATAAATCTCATTTCAAGAGGTGGAGCTTAGCTGGCCTCCCCTGGGCAGTGGTCTGGACCTGACTGGTCCCAGGGCTGGTAGGTGGATGAAGTGACCATGTGTGACCTCCAAAAGTGCATCATGCCTGGGGTTGCAAGGAGCAGATAGAGGCAGCACAGTCCCATGGGCTCCTGAGCCACCGTGGGGGGAACAAGAGCCACAGGACAGTGGGGCTGGCCCGGCTCTGTGAACTGAATTTCCCTCTCACCTCCTCGCTGGCCAGACACAGAGCCCATTTCTTGGTCCTTAGAGGGCGGACATGAGCTTGATGCTTGGTGAGAAGTGTGAGTCCAAACGCACTGGGAAGGGTGAAGACAAAGCTAACAGAGCCTAGGGGTGTCCCTGCCTCTGAGCCCCTCACCTGCTGAGCCAATGGCCTGAGGCTAGGGGGCTGGGCAGGAGCCTAATGGCCTGAGGCCGCAACCTGTCCTAGCACCATTTTTCCCAGCCCCCGTTTCTCCCACAACAGAGTGGTACTTGCAGGCCCAGTGTGGGTACCTAGACCTCATTCCGTGGGCCTGGCTGAGTCTGTCTCAGGGCTCAGTGGGCAGCAGCACTGGAGATCTTGGCTGGTTACTTTCTTCTAGTGACACTGGGCCCTCCGGTCTCACAGGTCTGGGCAGGTCTGGATCTATTCAATCCTCTGTGCTCTGAGGCCACAGGTGGGCTCCAGGGCTCTGCAGACAGCCTGTGCGGTTCTGATCCAAGGAATGATTTTGGAGTCAGGGTTACCTAATTAATGTGAAAGCTGTGAACAGGTGCCAAGCACTCCCCAGTCCAGATGGGGGAGGAGCAGCTGTCCCAGGGCTTGTCAACCCAGGCTGAGGACAGCGACCTAGAGAAAGCCTCTCGCCAAGCAGGCCCCAATTAGCTCACCTTCTTGGGGGACACTTGGCCTTCCCTGGATCTCAGTGCCACCTTCAGCTGCCACACAGCAGGGTGCCCGCAGTGCAGCCACCATGCTGGGGCTCTCGCTGGTCACCTTGGCCACCTTCATACTTGTTCTTCATGACAAGAGTGCTTCCGTTTGTCATCAACTTTAAAAGACGCATTAAAATGTTCTTCCTCAAGGCCTGCTTTGCTCCTTGACCTTGAAGCAATGACTGGCCCCTCTGGCCATCCTCACAGTGTCCTGGCTGGGGCACCTGTTCCTCAGGTGCTGCCAACGTCAGCCCTCCTCCCCCCTCGCCAGGCTGCTCTGCTGTGAGGTTTATAGGCAGTGTGTCTGCGGGCAGGCCTGGGGTCTGGCGTGGGCAGCTGCGGGCAGCTCAGAAGGAAGCAAGGTGGACCCGCGGCTCAGCCCACCTGCGAGGATGCTCCCTCCAGGCGCAAACTGCAGCCTCAGCAAAACCGGCCCACTAGATCAGTCTCGCATCTGATTATTCAAGGAGGAAGGGCTGCTTGGGAGACAGGCTGATTTTTTTCTAATGCTGTTTTCTCAAGATTTTAATATTCTACAGTACTACATTCTAGTCACTGTCCCTTGAAAAAAAAGAGAGACATATTCGGGCCACTTTGCTATTGCATATACTCTCTTATTTGACCTCAGTATGTGTTTCCAAACAGCAACAGTTTGCTACCTACTAGGCAAGAGCTCTGTGATTAGAGGGGGAAAACTGAGTCCAGATTTCCACAGGGCTGGGAGGCCGAATGCTCCCGGCTGCCTCCCTCCCCAGCCTCCAGTGGCACTAGGGACCTGCCTCTGCCCTAATCCCGAGCAGTCGCCCTGCCTGGTGCCGACTCCCTGGAGTCCAGGCCTGCGGATCCGGGCACGATAGCATGGAGAGTGGAGTGGCTCTGCACTTACCCACACTGGCTTCCTGATGGGGACAGATCACATGGTGTCTTCACATAATGAAAGGAAAGGAAGGCCAGGTGGCCACAAGAAGTGAGGCCTCCAGTGAGACTGAGAGGGGATCCAGTCCCCAAGGTGCATTTTAAATGCTGCTGCCTGGGGGAACCTCCTGGGCCTGGCACTGTCTGGCCAGGGCTAGGCATTAGCTCCTGACCCATCCTGGGAAGGTGGAGGGAGATGAGCGCTGTTGGGCCCCTCTCTCTGCCAGGCTGGGGACCTAGTGATCAAACACAAGGGAGCTGACGGGCAGGGGAGGGGAACCCAGCCTGTGGTGGACTGGGTTCCTCGCTCACCCCACCACATCCCAGCATTGCTGAGGGCTCCCATGCTCTCCCCCAACACAGCCTGCAAGCTAGATGCACAGACTAGAAGTGTCCAGGACCAGGGTGGAGAGGGATCTCCTGGGGACACCCCAACGCCTCATTTGTGCATAATCCACCACATGTGGGGTCCAGAAAGTTCTGTCCTGGGCAAAGACTGACAGCCGTATGGCCTTGGCTAGCCTGGCTGAGCCCTTGCTGCATGTGTAGGGGGAACAGGAGGCTGAGACCGCCCAGTGGAATGTGGTAGATGTGGAAATGCTGAGCGGCCGGTGCTGCCGGCAAATGCCACGGCCTCCTTATTTCGAGCAGCAACGCCCAGGGTGGCTCTTCTGGGTGTGAATACAGACACGTCACGGACCCCCAGCTCTGAGCTCAGGCAGGACAGAGAAAAACAAGCCACTCAGTGCCTCCTGCAATGGAATCTGGTGATGTGGGCGATGTCAGCCGCAGGAAGGGCAGCGAGCAAAGTCGCGTTGGGCAGAAGGGTCCAGGAGGCTTGACCAGAGCCTTGGATCTCGCCCCTGATTCCACAGCTGGAGAAGCCAGATGAGGCCCAGGAGGCAGAGCGTGGGGGGCTCAAACGGCCAGGAGACAGGAAAGACACAGTCTGGCCTGAAGCGCAACTTCAGTGGAGATCTGAAAGGAGGCCCACAACCACCAGTGCAGGAGAGGGAAAACTCAGACGGTGCCGACTGCCTGCCCACCCCAAGGCCACCTCCTCCTAGAAGCCTGCTGGAGCCCTGTTTCCCAGGCCCCACTCCTGCCTGTGGAGAAGCATCACTCGGGACCCCGGCATTCTGAGGGGCCCATGTCCTGATCCTTAACAGCCTTGATGGGGAAGCCCTGTCCTCTCTGCAGTTCAGCACCTGTGCTTGGGTCCTGAACGTTCCCCTCTTGCCTCCTGGCCTTCCTCACCAGCCACCCTGAAGCCTGCTCCCTTCTCCCATCAGACCCAAACCATGGACTCCAGACATCTGTCCTGTCTACTTTTTGCTATAGACTCTAGCTCTGACCCTGAAGAGAGGGGGGGGACAGCCAGGGTTGGGCTTCGTTGAGTGAGGGGCAAGACGAGAACTGTGCTTGCTACCTTCCTCAAGTGACTGGTTCTCCAGGACAAATCCCACTGTCTCAGCACAGGGTCTGTGCTCTCATGCTGCTCCTAGCCGAGGCTTCTCCTGGGAGGGTCTCCCCTGTTACTTGTCCCCCTTCTCCACTTAGCTGGGAATGTGGGGAGAGCAAGGGCTGTGTGTTCTGTTTCCTCACCTTTATCCATTTACAACATACAACTCAGGTCATGTGAGATATGAATGAATGAATGTGTCAATGAGTGAATGTGTGAATGTGTGAATGCATTAATGTGTGAAGGAATGTGTGAATGTGTGAATGAATGCATGCACACTTGAGCACCTCCTTCTGGCCCCTGCAGTCCATGGCACTTCAATCCTGGCAGGACCATACTGATATCACAGTCCCTGGCAGGGCTGTCAATCTGCTTATAATGATGAAGTGACATTAAGCCACACACACTGTCTGTCTTATTAAATTGAAATTAAGTTTCTTATGGAGACATTTAAAGTTGACTGAGTTCTGGGCAGCTGCGTGTGGCCCAGGAACACTTGGTTAGGCTGGCGTGTCCCCACCTGGCATCTTTGACCCTCAAGCTGACATCGTTTGTGGCCTGAGCTCTGCCTGCCGTTCCCTGGCCCCTTCCTGACCTCTGTGCAGACTGAAGTGCTGGCTGTGCCTCTCGTATTGACTCAGAGGAACAAGGGTAGAATCATTTATCATTCAATTAAGGTGTCAGCAGAGCTATTATTTAAATGACCAGCCACATGTGTAATCAATCTTTAATGAAACAATAATTACACTTCCTAGTCATTGAGTACCCAGCCTCTCCTAAAACCTTCTTGGGTTGAATAATAAATGGTAACGGGGCCCGCCAGCAGGGGCCAGTTTTTGGTAGGCTGATGCTTGTCAGGACAATTTGGGATGAGGTTATCAATGGCCCCGGGGAAGAAGGGCTAGTAATGTGTACTGGGGTCATAAAACGATGGGAACCTCTCTTTCCTGCCCATCCCACAATGCCAGACAGATGTCCAGTGGGAAGGGACTGGCCACACTGGCAAGGTGAGGAGGTGTTTGGGACTGGACATCAGGGGATTTGGGAGGAGTCTAATCCCAGCCACGTTTTCATCTCCCTGCCGGACCTCCATGGAGGCCTCCTAATCCCTGAGTCTTGTTTTCCCCAACAGAAGGGCGATGTGGGGAAGAGTAGGCCCCAAGGGCTGCCCCTGCACCAATCTTCTGAGAATCTGGCCTACGCAGGAGGGAGGAGTGAAAAAGTGAAATGACCCAGCTACAAGTGTGTGTCCAGATACCTTTACCCCTCAAAGACCAGCAGCCCGAACTCAGGAGGAGTTGGTGAGTTTGTCATAGCCAAGTTCCTTCTCCATGCAGAGGTCCCCGCCCTGGAGAGCAATATAGTTCAGGTCAAGAGCAGGGGTGGGGAGGGCAGAGTCTGGGGTGGGGCCTGGACTGACAAGAGGCCTCATTGCCTCCTAGGGAGAGTGCTGTCCTGTGACATTTTCCTCCCTGGTTCGTGTGTAATGTCTGCCTCCTGGTCAGCTCAGAGGGGGACCAAGGAACAGGTGCTTCTGATTGATTGTCCTGTGTAGGTCTTGGAGTCCCTGGAAATCTCCATTTTCTCTGCTCCGTCCTTCCTGCAGAGTCACAGAGTGAGCAGGGGCACAGGTGAGGTCCCTGCGTCTGCCTCCGTCCTTCCCACAGAGTCACAGAGTGAGCGGGAGCACAGGTGAGGTCCCTGCGTCTGCCTCCGTCCTTCCCACAGAGTCACAAAGTGAGCAGGGGCACAGGTGAGGCCCCTGCGTCTGCCCCCGTCCTTCCCGCGTAGTCACAGAGTGAGCAGGAGCACAGGTGAGGCCTCTGCATCAGCCTCCGTCCTTCCCGCAGAGTCACAGAGTGAGCAGGGGCACAGGTGAGGTCCCTGCGTCTGCCTCCGTCCTTCCCACAGAGTCACAGAGTGAGCAGGGGCACAGGTGAGGCCCCTGCGTCTGCCCCCGTCCTTCCCGCGTAGTCACAGAGTGAGCAGGAGCACAGGTGAGGCCTCTGCATCAGCCTCCGTCCTTCCCGCAGAGTCACAGAGTGAGCAGGGGCACAGGTGAGGCCCCTGCGTCTGCCCCCGTCCTTCCCGCGGAGTCACAGAGTGAGCAGGGGCACAGGTGAGGTCCCTGCATCTGCCTCCGTCCTTCCCGCGGAGTCACAGAGTGAGCAGGAGCACAGGTGAGGTCCCTGCGTCTGCCCCCGTCCTTCCCACGGAGTCACAGAGTGAGCAGGAGCACAGGTGAGGTCCCTGCGTCTGCCTCCGTCCTTCCCACAGAGTCACAGAGTGAGCGGGAGCACAGGTGAGGTCCCTGCATCTACCTGTTGCCCTCTTCACAGTGGAGGAGGAACTGAGTTACCCGCCCTGCCTGGGGGGACCTCGCTGGCACCTCCCAGAGCACACTGGCAGGTGCGTAGCTCTCACCTGGCTGTGAGTGTCTGGGGTGATGGGTTCCCAAGCACCGGGGCACAGAGAGGGCCCTGCGAATGCTCAACAGAAGAACGAAACCCTCAGCAGAAACCCCCTGGCAAACAGGTCTCTGCACAACCGTTGAAATGGCTTCTCTAACTTTATTCCAATTTTACGAGATATTCTAGAAAAATGAGGGATTTTAATCTATGTGATTTCAGGTTCACCTACCTACCCCTGCCTCAAGCCAGCGTCCACTCAACCCAGACACCTAGACCATTCTTCATAGGTACATATGGTCAGTCATTACCCAAGGGGAGGCTGACTCACAGGACTCCAGCAGAGTGGCCTCTGTCCTGCCTGTCTCTCAGCACTTGCCACCCTTCACAGCCATTCTGCTCCTGAGCTGCACCACCCACACCTGCTGTCTCATTCCACCTGTAACACCCTTGGTCTGTCTTTCTTAACCTCCAGAATCTTGTACTTTCCTCCCCTAAAGAGCTCTGCAGGTCCCGTTTGTTCTTTAATTCTCAGCACCCAGCACCGGGTGTGGTGTGTGTGCTGAACCAACTTCTGCCTGGCTGTGGGTTGAAGTGGAGTGGCTGCCGTCACCAGCGACAGGGGAACAGTGTCTCCCTGAGGGGATCAGGGCAGGCAGGGGAGAAGGATGTCCTGGCCCCCCACACCATGTAGCCAGACCCTCCTCACGTCCCACCATCCATTCTCTCTACCTGACTCTGCGAATGAACACATCACAGTCCAATTTCCAAAATGAACCTATACCCTTCGTAAATAATCAGTTGACTTTATCACATTTGCTGGGATGCTGTCAGCTTTTATAACCCTCACTTACCACAACCGTAATTAAATAGCTAATTGTGAGCTCGCTTAATGTCTTTCTCACATCTGAGGATAGATAGGCTCTTGTCTGTTTTTATTCATGGCTACAACTCCCCTTGCCTAAGCCTGAACCAGGCATGTTGACAGTCAGTAAATAAATATTTGTTGAATAAATCTTTCTAGTAAAACTTTCTCTTTACTGAAGCAAAGAAAAAAAAAGTAATGTAGATTCCAGCCAAGACAGGAACCAGAATACTCTCCCTCCTGAGACAACTTAAAAAACACAAAAGGAAAGAAAACCCTGGACAAGATAGATTAAGCAATAATTTGGACATCAGACAATACAAGAAACACGCTTCGAAAGATGTGAAAGAACAGAGGTGAGCCCTGTGATTGTTCTACATTGTTGTCTGGAGAAAGTTTTCAGGTTGCAGCCCAGGAAGGGGGAACCCAGAATCTCTAGAGCCGAGGAAACAGAGCTGGGAGTTTAGGGAGGACAAGGCAGGTGGAGACCTCAGGCAGAGTACAGAGGACAAGACAGGTGTACCGAGAACTTCAGAAATCAGTAAAGGTCCCCTCAAGTTCTCAGTGAATCAGCACATGTATGTGAATAAACCACCTGAGGCCAGGAGGAAATCACCCCCAAAAATGATGAGGAAAGATCCTGGTAGGACCAGAGCAAGTGCCTGCTCTTGTCAGCCGGAGTATAAAACATGAGGCACTAAGGAGCATATCCTGGGGAACACTGCCTCAGTTACGAGGACGGTCAGCCCTGGGGCAAATTCTGCTCTATGGCCATACCACCCTGAATGCGCCCGATCTTGCCTGGGGCAAATTCTGCTCTATTTTCATTTTTAAAAGCTTAACAGAAATACCCATGAAAATAAATTATTTCTTAGTAACTTAACTGGGTCTCAGAATAAGCTCAAGAATATGGTGTGTGTGTGTGTATCCAATAAGGTAAAATTAATGATGTCTAGCATCTAACCAAAACTTACCAGGCATGCAAAAAGCAAGCAAATATAACCCATAAAGGAGACAAATCTAACAATTGAAAGTAACCCAGAAAGGGCACAAATAGTAGATTAGATAAGGACATTAAGGAGTTAGTACAACATAATCCCAGATGTTCAAGAAATAGAGTAATAAACATATTAGCCAAAGACACAAAAGATATAAAAAGGAACCAAATCAAAATTTTAGACATGAAAACTACAATATATAAGATGACTTGTACACTGAATAGGACTAATGGCAAAATTCACATCGAAGAATAAAGATTAGTGAAAGTTAAGACACAGCAATAGAAACTTTACAAAATAAAACACACAGGAAAAAAAGACTGAAAAAAATAACAGAGCGTCAGTGAGTCATAGAACAACTAATACAATACGAATCTGCAAAGGAGAGAAAGAGGAAGAGGTCAGGAAAAATATTTGAAGAAATAAAAACATTTCTGAATTTGATAAAAACTAGAAATCCACAGATCCAGGAATCTCAATGAAGCCCAGGTACAAAAAAACCATAAAACAATTATATCAGGCACAAATAATCAAATTATTTGGCTTTAAACCAATAACAAAACAATACATTTTAAAGGCAGCCAGAGAATAAAAGATATTTTACATATTAAAGAAGAAACAATGGCGGCAGACTTTTAAAGTCAGAAGGAAAAGCATAATTGCCAGTCTGGAATTCTCTACCAGCAAAAACATCTGTAGAAAATGAAGGAAAAGTATTTTTTTTTTAGACACGCAATAACTTTTTTAGGCATCACTATCAGACCTGAACTACAAGAAATGTTAAAGGAAGTTCTTTAAACAGAAAGAAAAAATAGAAAATGAGTCTATACAAAATCTGTTTAAAGTCTGGGTGCCTGTAGCACAGTCGTTACGGCGCCAGCCACATACTCCGAGGCTGGCAGGGTCGAACCTGGCCTGGACCAGCTAAACAACAATGTCAACTGCAACAAAAATAGCCAGGCGTTGTGGCAGGCGCCTGTAATTCCAGCTACACAGGAGGCTGAGGTAAAATAATTACTTAAACCCAAGAGTTGGAGGTTGCTGTGACCTGCAACACCACAGCACTCTACCGAGGGCAACAAATGAGACTCTGTCTCAAAAATAAATAACTAAATAAATATAGCTGGGCATGTGGCGGGTGCCTGTAGTCCCAGCTTCTTGGAAGGCTGAGTCAAGAGAATCAATTAAGCCCAAGAGCTGTGAGCTGTGACGCCATCGCACTCACCAAGGGTGACAAAGTGAGACTCTGTCTCAAAAACAAAAACATAAATAAAATTTAAAGAAAAAAGAATGTATGACAGAGTTTATAACATAGGCGCAAAAGCAGTAGCACAAAATCTGGGTGGGAATAAATACAAATACACTGTTGTAAGGTGCTTAGATCATAGGCGAATGGATAGATTACTTGAAGATATACTTTGGTAAGCTAAAAAGGGCCTATGCACCCCCCATTAAAACACAGGGATTGACAGAGTAAGTAAGCAAGACCCAGCTGTAGAAATTCATTTTAAATATAAAGACGCCTAGCAGGTTAAAAGTAAATGGATAGGAGAAGGTATATAACGTTAACACTAATCGAAAGGAAGCTTGTCGGGCTATATTGCTATAAGATGAAATTTCATGCAAGAGACCATCAAAAATAAAGGAATTTACTTCATAATGACAAAGCGGTAAATACTGCTTTGCGTAAGGGGGCACAATAATCCACAACACTTTTCTGCTTAATAATAAAGATTAGAAAACACATGAGGCAAAACCTGACGGAATTGTGAGGAGAGATGGAAAAATCACAGTCAGAAGGCCCCGTGCTTCTCTCCCGGCGATGGACAGAGCAGGCACCAGAAACCCAGCAAGGACATGTGCGGCTTGGACAGCACTCTCCCCCAGCTGGTAATTACAAAGCAAAACACTTCACCTGGAAAGCAGTACAGATTCTCAAGTTCACACAGAATGTTTACTAAGATAAACCATAGTCTAGACCAGCGGTTCTCAACCTGTGGGTCACGACCCCCAGGAATTGTATTAAAGGGCCACGGCATTAGGGAGATTGAGAACCACTGCTCTAGACCCTAAAATAATCTCCACAAACTTAAAAGGATTCAAGCAATACATGTATCTTCTTTGGTCACAATGGATTTAAATTAGAAACTGATAACAAAAAATTATCCAGAAAATCTTTAAATAGTTGGAAATGAAATGAACATATCCTAATAACTCATGGATTAGAGAAGAAACCAAAGGGCCATTAGAGCATTTTTAACTGAATGAAGATGAAAATGTAATGAATCAAAAATAAATGAAATAGAAAACGAACAACAAACTCAATAAATAAACAAAAACTTTCAGAAAAGATTAAGAAAATGGATAAATCTCTAGGCTGATAGATTAGGAAGAAAAGAGAGAAGAAATGAATTAACAAAATCAGAACAGTAAGGTGACATCCCTATAGATTTTCCAGACAGTAAAGGATAGTAGTAAGATATTGTGAACAACTTTTTGCCAATACATTTAACAACTTAAAGGCAATGGACATATGGTTTGAAAAATGTAAATTACCAAAGGTCACTTAAGACACAAATAGATATCATGAATTTTATGTATTAAAGCAATCTAATTTGTAGTTAAAACTGTCCCGTGAGCAACAGTCCAATCCCACCTGGCTTCATGGGTGAATTCTACCAAATGTAAAAGAAAAATATAAATTTTAAATTGTCTCTTCTAAAATCTTGAAAAGGAGGGACTACTTCTCAAGTCATTCTGTGAGGCCAGAATGACTCTGAAATCAAAGTTAGGCAAAGATACTACCAGAAAGTAAAACTAAAGACCAATATTCCCCATAAGGATAGGTGCAAACATTCTTAACAAAATTTTAGCAAATAAACTCTAACAATTGCCACATAGGAATAACGGAGCACTGACCCAACATCCAAAAATTAATATGATAGGACTCTCTCAACAAATGCAGAAAAAGTACTTTTAGAAATCCAACATACATTATTTTAATTAATTAATTTATTTATTTATTTTTAAAAATTTTTTGAGACAGAGTCTCATTATGTTGCCCTCGGTAGATGCTATGGCGTCACAGCTCACAGCAACCTCTAACTCTTGGACTTAAGCGATTCTCTGCCTCAGCCTCCTGTTGCCTCAGCTTGGACTACAGGCGCCTGCCACAACACCTGGCTATTTTTTGGTTGCAGTTGTCATTGTTGTTCAGCAGGCCAGGGCCAGCCTCAGTGTATGTGGCTGGCACCTTATCCACTGAGCTACAGGTGCTAGCCTGGCATACATTCTTCTGTTTTTTTTTTTTTTTCTTTCTTTTTTTTCTTGTTAAATCATAGCTGTGTACATTAGTGCAATCGCCTGTACCCATTCTAAGATGCACCATAGATGTGGCCCCACCCATTACCCTCTCTCCACCAAAACCTCCCCCCTCCCTTCCCCTTCCTTGGCCCTTTCCCCATAGTCTTGTGCTACAGTTGGGTTATAGTCTTCATGTGAAAGCTATAATTTAGCTTCATAGTAGGGCTGAGTACATTGGATACTTTTTCTTCCATTCCTGAGATACTTTGCTAAGAAGAATATGTTCCAGCTCCATCCATGTAAACATGAAAGAGGTAAAGTCTCCATCTTTCTTTAAGGCTGCATAGTATTCCATGGTATACATGTACCACAGTTTGCTAGTCCATTTGTGGGTCGATGGGCACTTGGGCTTCTTCCATGACTTAGCAATTATGAATTGGGCTGCAATAAACATTCTGGTACAGATGTCTTTGTTATATTGTGACTTTTGGTCTTCTGGGTATAAACCTTGTAAAAGAATTATAGGATCGAATGGCAGGTCTATTTTTAGGTCTCTAAGTATTCTCCAAACGTCCTTCCAGAAGGAACGTATTAGTGGGCATTCCCACCAGCAGTGTAGAAGTGTGCCCTTTCCTCCACATCCATGTCAACATTTCTGTTTTGGGATTTTGTTATGTGGGCTACTCTTACTGGAGTTAGGTGATATCTCAAAGTAGTTTTGATTTGCATTTCTCTGATGAATAAGGATGATGAGCTTTTTTTCATGTGTTTGTAGATCGTGCGTCTGTCTTCTTTAGAGAAGTTTCTCTTCAAGTCCCTTGCCCACCCTGAGATGGGATCACGTGTTCTTTTCTTGCTAATACAGTTGAGTTCTCTGTGGATTCTGGTTATTAGACCTTTATTGGAGGTATAACCTGCAAATATTTTCTCCCATTCTGAGGGCTGTCTGCTTGCTTTACTCACTATGTTCTTGGCTGTGCAGAAGCTTTTTAGTTTGATCAGGTCCAAGTAGTGTATTTTTGATACTGCTTCAATTGCCTGGGGAGTCCTCCTCATAAAATATTCACCTAGGACAATTCCTTCAAGAGTTTTCCCTGCAGTTTCTTCAAGTATTTTTATAGTTTCATGTCTTAAGTTTAAATCTTTTATCCAGTGAGAGTCTATCTTAGTTAATGGTGAAAGGTGTGGGTCCAGTTTCAATCTTCTACAGGTTGCCAGCCAGTTTACCCAGCACCATTTGTAAAATAGGGAATCTTTTCCCCACTGAATGTTTTTAATTGGCTTGTCAAAGATCAAATAACGGTAAGTAGCTGGATCCATCTCTTGGTTCTCTATTCTGTTCCAGACATCTGCTTCTCTGCTTTTGTGCCACTACCATGCTGTTTTGATCACTATGGATTTATAGCACAGTCTCAGGTCTGGTAGCGTGATTCCTCCTGCTTTGTTTTTATTGCTGAGTAATGTTTTGGCTATTTGAGGTTTTTTCTGATTCCATATAAAACGAAGTATTATTTTTTCAACATCTTTAAAGTCTGACAATGGAGCTTTAATAGGAATTGCATTAAAATTATATATTGCTTTGGGCAGTATGGACATTTTAACAATGTTGATTCTTCCCAGCCATGAGCATGGTATGTTTTTCCATCTGTTAACATCTTTGGCTATTTCTTTTCTTAGAGTTTCATAATTCTCTTTGTAGAGATCTTTCACGTCCTTTGTTAGGTATACTCCCAAATATTTCATCTTCTTTGGCACTACTGTGAAGGGAATAGAGTCCTTGACTGTTTGTTCGGCTTGGTTATTGTTGGTATATATAAAGGCTACAGATTTATGGGTGTTGATTTTGTAGCCTGAGACATTGCTATATTCCTTGATCACTTCTAAAAGTTTTGTAGTAGAATCCCTAGTGTTTTCCAGATATATGATCATATCATCTGCGAAGAGTGAAAGTTTGATCTCTTCTGACCCTATGTGGATACCCTTGATCGCCTTTTCTTCCCTAATTGCAATGGCTAAAACTTCCATTACAATGTTAAAGAGCAATGGAGACAATGGGCAACCTTGCCTGGTTCCTGATCTAAGTGGAAATGATTTCAATTTAACTCCATTCAATACAATATTGGCTGTGGGTTTGCTGTAGATGGCCTCTATTAGTTTAAGAAATGTCCCTTCTATACCAATTTTCTGAAGTGTTCTGATCATGAAGGGATGCTGGATATTATCAAAATCTTTTTCTGTATCAATTGAAAGAATCATATGGTCCTTATTTTTAAGTTTGTTTATGTGCTGAATTACATTTACAGATTTATGTATATTGAACCAGACTTGAGACCCTGGGATAAATCCGACTCGGTCATGGTGTATAATTTTTTTGATGTGTTGTTGGATTCTGTTTGTTAGGATCTTATTGAGTATTTTCGCATCTATATTCATTAGTGACATTGGTCTATAATTTTCTTTTCTTGTTGGGTCTTTCCCTGGTTTGGGGATCAAGGTGATGTTTGTTTCGTAGAATGTGCTGGGTAATATTCCTTCTTTTTCTATATTTTGGAAGAGGGTTAGTAGTATAGGTACTAGTTCTTCTTTAAAGGTTTGGTAGAATTCTGACGTAAAGCCATCTGGTCCTGGGCTTTTCTTTTTAGGGAGATTTTGTATAGTTGTTGCTATTTCAGAACTTGATATAGGCCTGTTCAACATGTCCACTTCATTCTGGCTAAGTATTGGAAGGTGGCGTGCTTCCAGGTATTGGTTGATTTCTTTCAGATTTTCATATTTCTGAGAGTAGAGTTTTTTGTAGTATTCGTTAAGGATTTTTTGAATTTCTGAGGGGTCTGTTGTTATTTCATCATTACCATTTCTGATTGATGAAATTAGAGATTTTACTCTTTTTTTCCTGGTTAGGTTGGCCAAAGGTTTATCTATTTTATTGATCTTTTCAAAAAACCAACTTTTGGATTTATTGATCTGTTGTATAATTCTTTTGTTTTCAATTTCATTTCATTCTGCTCTGATTTTGGTTATTTCTTTTCTTCTGCTGTGTTTGGGGTTGAAGTGTTCTTCTTTCTCCAGTTGCTTGAGATGTTCCATTAAGTTATTAACTTCCTCTCTTTCCATTTTCTTGAGGAAGGCTTGCAGTGCTATAAATTTCCCTCTTAGGACTGCCTTTGCAGTATCCCAGAGGTTCTGGTAATTCGTGTCTTGATTGTTATTTTGTTCCAAAAATATGGTGATTTCCTTCTTAATCTCGTCTATAACCCATGTATCCTTCAGCATAAAATTGTTTAGCTTCCATGTTTTTGTATGGGTATGCAGGTTCCTGTTGTTATTTAGTTTAACTTTTATTCCATGATGGTCTGAGAAGATGCAAGGAATAATTTCTATTTTTTTAAATTTGCTGATGTTAGATTTGTGGCCTAGGATGTGGTCAATTTTGGAGTATGTTCCGTGGGCTGATGAGAAGAATGTGTATTCAGTTTTTTTGGGATGAAATGGTCTGTAGATGTCTGTTAAGATGTTGGATGGTTGAGTTTAAATCTAAAATTTCTTTGCTTAGCTTCTTTTTGGAGGATCTATCCAGGACTGCTAAAGGGGTGTTAAAATCTCCAACTACTATGGAAGTGGAGGAAATCGAGTTGCTCGTGTCTGTTAGAGTTTCTCTTATAAATTGAGGTGCATTGTGGTTGAGTGCATAAATATTAATAATTGAGATCTCATCATAAATATTAATAATTGAGATCTCATCATATTGAGTATTACCTTTAACAAATATGAAGTGTCCATCCTTATCCTTAATTATTTTGGTTGGTTTAAAGCCTATTGCATCTGTGAACAGGATTGCAACACCTGCTTTTTTCTGCTTTCCATTTGCCTGGAATATAGATGACCAACCCTTCACCTTGAGTCTATATCTGTCTTTTAATGTAAGATGCGATTCTTGGATGCAGCAGATATCTGGCTTGAGTTTTTGTATCCAGTCCGCCAACCTATGCCTCTTTAGAGGACAATTTAAACCATTCACATTAATTGAGAGTATTGATAAGCCTTTCAAGAGACTGGTGGACATTTTTAATCCTTTTGCGACTGTGGAAGTTGGAATTTGATCAAAAATTTTTGGGGTGGGTTTACTTTTGTGGTGGAGAATTATGCTGGTCTTTATGGAGGATAGGTCTAAGAATGTCCTGGAGAGCTGGTTTAGTTGTGGCAAATTTCTTCAACATGTGAATGTCGTTGAAGTATTTAATTTCTCCGTCATAAGTGAAGCTCAGTTTAGCTGGGTACAGGATCCTGGGTTGAAAGTTATTTTGTTTTAGGAGATTAAAAGTTGATGACCATCCTCTTCTAGCTTGAAAGGTTTCCGCAGAGAGATCTGCAGTTATTCTGATATTCTTCCCCTTGTAGGTAATGGTTTCCTTTCATCTGGCAGCTTTCAGAATTTGCTCCTTCATATTAACTTTAGTGAAATTGATTATGATGTGTCTGGGGGATGTCTTATTTGGGTTGAGTCGTGCTGGAGTTCTGAAACTGTCTGCTATCTGAATTTCGGAATCTCTTGGCATGTCTGGAAAGTTATCCTTCATAATCTCATGGAGAAGAGACTCTGTGCCTTGTGAAGCCACTTCGTCACTTTCAGGGATCCCTATAAGATGAATATTGGTTTTCTTCAAATTATCCAAGAGCTCTCTGAGAGAGTGGTCTGTTTTTGCTCTCCATTTCTCTTCTTCTTTGAGGGTTTGGGAGCGTTCAAAAGCTTTGTCTTCAATGTCAGAAATCCTTTCTTCTGCTTGCTCCATTCTGTTACTGAGGGATTCTACTGTGTTTCTCAGATCTTTGAGGGATGCAACTTGTTGTCTCAATGTGTCAAAATCTTTGGTCATTTGGTCTTTGAATCCGTTGAATTCTGGAGATAACTTTTGGAATTCTAATTTGATCTTATTTGCTATCCAGATCCTGAATTCAATTTCTGACATCTCAGCTATTTGTTTGTGCATGGGGTCTTGTGCTGTTTCTGCCCCATTGATCCTTGGGGGAGTTGATCTACTCTGATTATTCATATTACCAGAGCTTTTCTGTTGATTTCGCCTCATGATTGTTTTTCACCATTGCCTCTGGCTATCCCCAGAGTTGGGGAGGTGTCTCTCCAAGATTAGACCCCAGCGGGATCACTCTATTGTTGCTGGATCTTTGTAGGGAGTGACCCTGTGTAGTTCCTCTGGGGCTGCTCTAGCTAGGGAGTTCTGGTTGTGGAAGCAGCTCCGGATTGTGACACACCCAGATCCAGCTACAGGGCTGGGGATGGTGTGCACGGTTCTGGGAGTTCCAGGCGCCCAGTGACTTTGGCACAGAGAGCCCAAGGCTCCAGCAGTCTCTGGCCAGGAGAATAGCTCTGCGCAGAGGCAGGGAGGGCTCCAAAGGGCACGCAGCTACCAGAGTCCCTGTCCAGATGAACGGGCTAGTGTGGAAGCTGGGAGGACACAGGAGGGAGGACGCAGGGTTGCGTGGTTCCCGCAGTTCCTGGTCAGGGAATGTGGAGGCCCAGTGGGTGTGGGTCACCGGTCAGGGGTCACTGCACAGTTCTTATGGAGGTCTGGGCGGCTCCAAGCCCAGGAGTTTGAGGTTGCTATGAGCTGTGACGTCACGGCACTCTACCCAGGGCAACAGCCCAAGGCTCCAGTGTGCCAAAACCGTCTCACTCTGCCCCAAAGGATTAAGGCTGGAAGGCAGCTCAGTCCGGCATACATTCTTGATAAAAGCTCTCAGCAAACCAGGGTGAGAGAAACTTGCTCACTTAATAAAGAGCATCTACGGAAAATCCACTAGTGTTGTATTTGGTGGTAAAAACCAAATGCTTTCTCCTTGGGGTAAGGAATAGATAAAATATTGGTTTCTATCACATCTATCCATCATTTTACTGGGGATGCCAGCCCTTGAAATGAAGCAAGAAAAAGAAATAAAAAGCATCCTGGTTATGCAAAAGGAGTAAAATTGCACTCAGAGAAGACATGATTATTTACATGGACAATAATATGAGCTCTCAAAAAACAAGGCCATAATAGAAATCATAGTAGGTTTTACAGGATGCAGGGTACGAGATCAACACACAAACATCAATTTCTATATGTTAGTAATAATCGGAAATGTAAAACTATTTACGACAGCATCAAAAGACAAGAAATGCTTTAGAGATAATTTGGACAAGAGTCGTTCTAGACCTGTACCTGTAAATTAAAAAATTTTTCTGGACAAAATTAAAAAAGAACAAAATAAATGTAATGGCAGCCCCACTGGTATTGTCACTGTCAGCTCTTCTCCATCTATGAATTCAAAGCAATGCCAACCGGATCCCAGCAAACTTGTTTCAAAGACAACGACAAACCAATTCTAAAATGCATATGAATGTTCCAAGTATCTGGAGTAGCCCAAATAACTTTGAAAAAGAACTGAGAAGGCTTGTTTGCTGGTTCGTTACTTACCATGAAACTATAGCCGTCAGATGGCACGGTGATGTTGAAAGAGTGGAAAAGACACGGCAATGGAACAGAACGGGGAGGCCAGAAGTAGACAGGTACACACACACGTGTGAGAAGTAGACAGGTACACACATCCAAGCATGAGAAGTAGACAGGTACACACATCCACACGTGAGAAGTAGACAGGAACACACACACGTGAGATGTAGACAGGTACACACATCCACGCGTGAGAAGTAGACAGGTACACACATCCACACATGAGAAGTAGACAGGTACACACACACGTGAGATGTAGACAGGTACACACATCCACACGTGAGAAGTAGACAGGTACACACACACACGTGAGATGTAGACAGGTACACACATCCACGCGTGAGAAGTAGACAGGTACACACATCCACGCGTGAGAAGTAGACAGGTATGCACATCCACATGTGAGAAGTAGACAGGTACGCACATCCACACATGAGAAGTAGACAGGTACACACACACACGAGAAGTAGACAGGTACACACATCCACACGTGAGAAGTAGACAGGCATGCACACACACGTGAGAAGTAGACAGGTACACACATCCACGCGTGAGAAGTAGACAGGCACGCACACACACACGTGAGAAGTAGACAGGTACACACATCCACGCGTGAGAAGTAGACAGGTACGCACACACACATGAGAAGTAGACAGGTACACACATCCACGCGTGAGAAGTAGACAGTTACGCACACACACGTGAGAAGTAGACAGGTACACACATCCACGCGTGAGAAGTAGACAGGTACACACATCCACGCGTGAGAAGTAGACAGGTATGCACACACACGTGAGAAGTAGACAGGTACGCACACACGCTTGAGACATAGACAGGTACACACATCCATGCACACACGTGTGTGCACTCGATGTATTTTCAATGAAGATATGAAGGCAGATTTTTGGAGAAAAGATAGTATTTTACCCATCGGTACTAGGACAAACACATGGAGCTCAATATGCAAATAAATGAACTTCTACTCAAAGCCTAAACCATATTCAAAAATTAACTTCAAATGAATCGTAGGGCTAAGTGTAAAATCTAAAACTATAAATCCTCTAACATCAAAAAAAAAAAATACAGAGAAGAACAGTCTTTGTGGTCCTGGGTTCAGCAGTAATTTCTTAATTTTGACACTAAGGGCATGAAAGGGTAAACAAAGCTGGGAGAATTGGTCATTAAGAAGTAGAGCTTCTTCCCTTCCAAAGACAAACCACAGACTGTGAGGACATAATTCCAAATCTCATGTCAACAAAGAACCTACCGTATGCCCAGAATTTCTAGAGAAATCTCAAAACTCACTAACAAGTAACAAACAACCCAGTTCAATAAATGGGGCAGAGATTTGAATGGAGAGCTCACCAAACAAGATATACACCTCACAGTGCAAAAACGCTCGATGTCATTTAGTCGCCAGGGAAATGCAATTACAGCCACAGTGAGACGGTAATACGATTTATACTAAAATCATATTAAAATGAATACATTTAATCGGCCTGCCCATGGTGCATGCTGGTGAGGATATGGGAAGAGCAGAGCGCTATACACCACCGAGGGAGGTGAGATAAAATAAGACTTTGAAAATCTGGAATAGTCAAACGCTGGGAAAAACTGAGAAGACTTCAAGTGAATAAATAATCAGCCGGTGTGTCCACCCCACGGCACGCCACTCAGCCATGCAAAGGAATGAGCCGTGGACACACGGAGGAACGCGGGCCGGGCGAAGGGAGCCATCTGTACCATTGAAAACGCAAACCAATCTGTAGTGGCCAAAAGCAGGTCAGTCACCGCACGTGCTCATCATCACGCAGTGCCAGGGGCTCCGTGAGCACACACCTGTCACAACTTCCCAGTCTTTAAGGTCGTGTAGCTCATCTTATGTTAGTTATACCTCAAAAAAAGTCAATAAAAAAATCACACCTCATTTGCATTGCCAATACGCAAAAGGTATGCACCGGACATTGTGGTGGGAAAAAGATGTCTCTGTAGAAACAGGGTGTGGATTTATGGTGGGGCAGGACTCCAGGAAGCCTGGCGTGACCACCCTCCCACTGCTATGCAGAAAGGACGTGTCCGTCCCCTCCTGGCTTGCCCTGTTTCCCGGGCCCCTGGTCAGTGCCTCTATCTTTAGGTGACCTCAGGGGGGTTCTTCATTGCAGCAGAGGCCCTTCTGTGCCTGTGGAGTGGGAGCCCTTCACACCTGCTGGGCCACGGGTTCCTTGTCATCTGGCGGAAACCGTGGAGCTCCGTTCAGAAAACAGTTTAAAATTCTTAATATAAACCTCTCAGGATTACAACATAAAGCACTCGCATGAGAATACTGTTATGAATACTTTCTTCAAGGGGGATACAGTGGGCCGATCCCCGGCGGGCCCCTTTGTGTGATCCCATGTCAGGAAGATGATCACTATCATGTGCAGGTGGGCGGCGGGCATGGCAGCCTCTCAGCTCCCCAGTGCTCACGTGCACCAAGGACGTTTAAACATCTCAGCAAGAGTAACATGACACAGAAAAATGTCTCTCATCATCCCTGTGTGCAAAGTCACCGAGACTGTGCTTGTCTTTCCACACCATTAAGGGAAAGGAGAAATTAACATAAAGGTGTAGTGTGGTTCCCAGCTAAAGTCACAGGCCCTGGGTAGAACCCCTGCTGGGGGCACCAGGCTGTAGTTCTGTGGGGGCCTCCCTGTCTGCCTGGAGATCTGGGCCAGCCTCTGGAAGCCATGGCCATTGGAGTCTGGGATGACCCCAAATCTGAGGGGGGAAGCCTGCCCAGCACCAGGCCTTACACCTGGGGAGAGTCAGACAAAACCTCCCAGAGGAAGAGTAAAAATAGCCGTGCGGCTGCCATCCAGGGCATTCTTTGACTGTAATTAAAGGAGTGGGGGAAGCTCTTTATGAACCACTGCTGGGGGCAGTTGGGGGAGCTGGGTGGCGGGTGAGGGATGCCGCTGCAGAGGACACACTGTTTAGCTGCAGAATCCTAGCGACATAAGAGAGACCAGAGCCAGCCCTGGAGGAAGGGGGCCCATCAGACCCCACCATCCCCAGCTGCTGGCAGGGGCGGATGACCTGATTCTTGACCCAGAGCAAGCCAGTGAGGTGTACCAACCAGGTCCTCGGAACGCCCATTCTCTGAGCTGGCACAGTCTCTGTCAGCAGCTGTCCAAAAGCAATAAACTTGGTAGGAGAAAAATTTTGTATCTGATACTTGTGAAAAACAGTAAGACAAATTTTATTTTCCCCCCTGCTACTCCCAACTTCCTTCGTGCCACCACCCAGGACAGCCCCTGTCGATCTCCACCAGTCATGATGCCCCTCTCAGACTCACAGGATCTGGAGGAACCACACACAGAATGAATCCACAGCTTTTCTGCATAGGAATTGGGGTTTTCTGTGATCCGGTCCCACTCTCTGATGCAGCCACTCCCAGGGATGCACCCCCTTCAAGGGGCAGCACCCGCGTCCCGTGGAGCCCCAGGCTCCCTCTGTCCCCAGCAGGACGGGCTGCCCCTCAGGGTCCTGCCGGCTGCCATTCCCAGCCTCTGCTGTGACCTCCTGCTACCCCAACAAGCCCTCGCCCACCGGCCTCAGAACGAGGGGAGCACCAGAGCCACCTCTCTCCCTAAGAGCTTGAGCTGCGTTTGTTTGGGTCCAGGGATCAGGGACTTGAGTCCTTCTGTGCTTTCACCAACGGGATCCCGCTCAGAGGGTTGCCTCTCAAACCTGCAGCCCGGCTACAGCCGCCAGGTGTGTGCCAGGTGAGACCCAGCAAGGTCAGAGCAAACAGTTAGCAATGCCGCATAGGGAGGCAGCTCATGGCCACACCAGGAGGAGAACCCAGCTCAGGGCCGCCATAAGGAAGCTGAGGAAACAGGGCTGCTCCCTGACCTTGGGAGGGGGTAAGCTCCCCCAGAGATGGTGTCTGAGGGCCAAGCCATCCCAGCACCATGGCAGTGGGGCGTGAGCAGAGCCTTGCTGGGCAGGTGGTGCTGGGAGGGAGGGCCAGGGCTGGCCAGCCTGGCCTGTTCCCCGAGGAAGAGACAGCATTGACATGGCAAGGCCATGAAGCAGGGCAGGGCTCTCCTCACTAGTCCCTGTAAATCCAGGGTCTGCAGAGGGTCCCACTCACACCAGGCTCAGGGGGCACTCGTGTGCATGTCCAGCCTCCTGCTTGTCCCAAAGGCACCGGGGCCTGGGAGCTGCATTCTTCTGAGTCCCAGTGCCTCGGGGACACTGGGCCATAGACAACAAACACCCAAAGCTTGGGGTATTGATATAGAAGTGTAATGGGTCCCCAAGTCAGGGGCCACGGGGTGTCACATAAGACCGGGGCAGGAGGGATTGAAATCCTTAATGAGGCCCTGGCTGACCTCACTCCTGCATCCACGTGCACGGGATGGAGTGTCAGAGTAGCCGGAAGGTGGTCTTCCCTAGGATCTGCCCAGGCCATATCTCCCTTCTCAGCCTACCCCACCGAAGCTGGCTCCCAGATCCCAGGGCAGAATCGCCCATCTGAGACTGGCAAGCTCTGAAGGTGTCCGCTCCCACCTTGCTGGAAATCGGGCCTCGATGGGCGAGCCCACAAGCCCACATGCCAAGCAGAGGAGCAGGAGGAGAGGCCCGGCCCAGCCCCATCTGTCTTCTTCTCCGTCGGCTGTTGCTCTGAGGCAGAGTCAGCTCTTCTCTCTTCTGTTTCTCCCTCTGGTGCCTGAGTCGTTGGTCACTAGTGTCTCCCAGGTGGATGTGAGAGGCGCCTTGAAGAGCAAGTTCCTTTGGTGCCCGCCCTCAGCAGGTGTTACAGACTCTGTGACGTCCAGGCTTCTCTGTTTAGAAACAAAAAAGGGTCCAGAGGCTCCTGGTCAGCAGTGGAGCTGCTGCGGCTGGCTTAGCCTCGGGTTACACCTGGAACATGACCCTGAGCGCTGCAGGTGAGGCCATGGCGGGGCCGGCCCATGAGGGACCGTGACCAGACATTGGAGGTTGGTTTCCAGGACGAACATAAAAATACACTGTGAGGGCTTCAAAAGTCTTTAGTGAAGGAGCCTCAAGTCTTAAAATTAAGTTAATTTTAAGTTAATTAATAAAGGCCATCAACTCCTTTCTCACAAATGTAGAGGGCTGTGGATGGCAAGAGGGACCCCCTCCCTTGTCCTCTCGACCCTCCAAGAGGTCAGAGTGGCCAGGCAGGCTCAGTACCCAGGGGCAAAGTCAGAAAGGCCCTGCTCTGCAAAGGAAGCAGTGGGAAGTGACAACGGGCACAGGCCACAGATCCAAGGGGCCCCCATGGCAGACGGGGGAGGCTGGAAGAGAGCCCCCGGAGAGGGTCTCCTGGAAGGTGGGGCTGCAGCTTTCAATGTGGTGGTGGCCGAATGGGCATCCTTAGAGATTCCTATCACGATGCCACATGGAGCCCTTGCGTGGCCAGACCATGCTGTGTGAGTGACTTTAGTTAAGTGCTGATTACATACCAAACACAGCTTTTATTACATTTTTAGTCCCCAGGGCACCCACCAGAAGGCCTCATGGATGCACCCATTCTGTGGATGAGGAGGCTGAGGCAGGGAGAGGTTAAGTCACTGGCCCAAGGAAGGTCACGCACTGAGGAGGAGGCAGGGCCCTCACCCCCAGCTCACCGAGGGCCCCACACCCTTGGAGCTTCTCTCTGTGAAATCCTTACTAATGGCTTTGCTCCCCGTGCCAGTCGGGCCCCTTGGGCAGGGACCATGTCCTGCAGATCCAGGGCTTCCCATGAGCATTGCCCACAAGAGTGTGGGACCAGTGCAAAAAACGGCCATCTGCACCTGCTGCTGTTATCTGAGCGGTAAAGCCAATTGATAAGCTCAGAGGCACAAGTTAAATCTCCCTTGTAGCAAGGACTCCGGTGAAGCTTTGCTTTAACTGTCATTTTGCCACTTTATCCAAAGCGTTTAAAATCCCACATCTGTAGCTCTGGGTGTGTCCCAGGCACCTCTAGAGTTTATTTACTTTTCTAAACTTAATTATGAACATCTTAAAAAATACCTGAAGTAGAGAGGTGCATCTGGTGAATTCCTCATGAACCTCTCAGCAGCCTCAGCAATGGCTTGTCCCATCTTGTCACCGTGTAACTCTCTCGTCAGGTCAGTGTGACCTGCCCACTGGCCAGGCATCAGAAGGACTGGGGGAGGTGGTCTTGGGTGCAAAGGGCCTTGGGCTAATGTCTCAACCCCTTCACTGTGTGACCCCAGGCAGTTAAGTTAACCCCTTTGGACTTCTGTGCCCCGATGGGCGATGGCCAGCAGCAAGAGGAGACAGCATGTACCTAACGTCTCTGCCCAGTGGCAGCCCCACGCTCAGCTCCCATGAACAGCAGCTTTGTGTGTAAATGCATGTGTGAGACGTTTGAAAACTGTGATCTGATGCCAGCAGATGGTTTGCCTGGTGGCTGCTTGGAAAGCTCCGCCTGCCCTGGGCCCAAGTGCAGCTGGCATAGAGGAAATGGCCTGTTCCCTAGCAGGGAGGGAAGCCCTCAGCCCTGGCAGCCACATCAGGAGACAGAGTTTCATCCCCACCTTGAATTAAGTTCCAGTTTCCTCTCCTTGTCCTTCCAGCCTGGTTTTTAAAATGCCTAAATCTTGAGCAGCTGTCCAGGAGAGATATTACTGAATTACGTTCCTGCCGGAAGGTCTGTTTGCTCAGCTTCCTCGGTCAAATCTTCCCCAACAATCTTATCAATCGTGTGGGTCTGCATCGCTGAGACATGCTGGCCACTGCTGCTCAGGGACACCTCGGCGGTGGCTGAGGGCCCAAACCTGAAGGCAGGGACCGAGGTGATCAGAGGGCAGGAAGGGGCAGCCCTGTGTGCTCCGGGCTGCACGTGTGTCCCGTGCAGGGGGATGTTTCAGGCCTTGGGGTTGGAGATGAGAAATTGAGAGGGGAGGGCACATGCTCCTGCCACACACGTGACCGTCCCCAACATTGTCTATGACAGTCCAGGGCTAAAGCAGATAGGACCAGCCCCCTACCCTCATAGCCATCCTGGGAGGGCCACTGGTCCTTATCTGACCACTGAGGAAAGTGGCTCCAGGAGGTGCGGTCACTGCCAAGAGGACACCTGCCTAGGGGCCTCGGGGGGCCCATTCCAAGCTCAGCTCCTGGACACATGTGTGAAGGGGCTGGGGTATGGCTTAGGGGAAGACGTGGTCGGGCATGTCACAGGCTGCAAGCTGACCTTTGGGGACCAGGTGCAGCCCAGAGTGCCACAGTGCAGGTGCCCTTGAGAGGCACTAGGGGACTTTTCGGGCTGCAGCACTGGTGAGTGTACACAGAGTCTTAAAAAGACTCTTCCCTCCTTCCCACCCTCCTTCCATCAGTGTTTCCTGAGGGTCTGCCAGGCGCCCTGTGTTGGGCATCAAGTGCAAAGTCTCCCCACAAAGTCTTGATCTTTGGGAAGCTCCATGGATTAATTTGATGGCTCATTTATGTTATAGATACTCCCCAATCCCCCGTGGGCCAGGAACTGTGCCAGGTGGACAGGACCCTCACTCTCACAGGGCTGACGTTCCAGAGCAAGAGCCTGACGGTGGGACACAGACACAGACGCACAGACACATAAAAACACACATGAGCACACACAGATACACAGAAACACACACACAGGCACATACAAACACACACAAATAACAGTCATGGCCGCCTTTGGACATCTGAACCGGAACTGGGCTGAAATTAGGTTGAACAGAAAGTTAGTGTTGAACAAAATAAAAGGACTCGGTCTGATGCCCCTGTGACCAGGCTGGGGGCCGAGGGGGCCGCCGTGAACACAAACCTCCCTGGGAAGATGTGCCTTAGTTGTCACAACCCAGTGCTTGGCGGCAGATGCCTGAGTTGGTCACTGGCCATGCACGTGGCTCCCGTTCTCACAGTGCTGCCACCTCAGCTGCAGTCTCGGGCTGGGGGTGATGGCCACCATTTCCCTCAGAGCACTGTTCTCAGGCTGGGAGCACCCCCAGGGCTGGCAGCCCAGCCACCGAAGGACAAGGGACGCTGATGTGGCCCCACTCTGCCTCTGCCCCAATTCCCGAGTGGGGTAACATGTACAAGGGCCCGGGCTGCTGACAGCAGTGAATATGCCCCACGCTGGTGAAAGCTGGGGCCAGGGTCCAGCACTGGGACTCACTCGGCAGATGTCGAGTGAATTTGTAAAGCCAGGTATCTGAGCCACCATCCAGGTGACTCTTTCCTGGTCAAGGAGGCTGTGTAACTGATGTGACCTTGGCCAGATGCAGGGACTGCCAGCTTCCTGCCAGTGAGGTGCACACCTTTCCTTAGGGCAGAAAAGTTTCCCCCACCTGCCCTACCCGCTGCCTCCGACCAGCAGCAGCAGCTCCAATCAACCTGCACTTGCCTGGCGAGCAGGCTGCTCACTGGGCCTCCTCTGCTAACTTTACTGCAGTAACTTTGGAGAGAGAGAGAATGGAGCTGCTAACGTTTGCAGAATTCATCTCAAACAGTATTAGCTAGTGCTAATGAAAGTGACTCATGCTGCAGTGGACTAAGCCAAATCAATCGTTTTTTAGCAAATTAAAGCCTATCTTTTACTCAGCAGCCTGCACTTTGGGGAGCAGATGGAGCTGATGGGCCTGTCCAGGTGTCCGTCCCCACAGGGGCTTGGCACACTTGGTCAGGGCCGAGACATCTTCTGAATGTGTCCTAGGCCTGGTTGGAGGGTCCCTGGTGGCATCGCCCAGGAGAAGATAGCCCTTGGCATTCAGTGCTTCCCATCCTCATTTTTATCTATCCCCTGCTGACTCAAAGATCTGTGGCATTCATACAATAGGTATTTACTGAAGCCCTACTATGTGCCGGGTACAGGATACTAGTGATCAGAAAACATGTTTGGGGGATGGTAGAGGAGTGGAACTGGGATGGAGGCTGAGTGAGGGGGTGGTCACAGAGACAAGCAAACTAGCCAGGGAAGGGCCAAGAAGATGCTATGGCAGGTTGACATGGAAAGGACTTGGGGATCTTTAGGTGGCAGGGTCACCAGAGAGGTGACTCCAGTGGAGAGCTTTGATCTAGGCAGCAGGATCAGGCATGTGTGGCCAGGCAGGGCCAGGGGAAAGGCCCCTCACAGGCATCTTGAGGGGCAATGCTGTCAGGAGGAGGCTGGGCAGTTAGTGGGGGGCGGGGGCAGCAGGTGCAAGCTCTCCTCCCCTCTGTGGGCTGCAGGATGAGCTGGGGTTTCCCCCAGTGCAGTGGGAGCCTTTGGCAAGTGCTGGGGATGTCAGATGGCACCTGAGCTCTTCCCTAGACACATGTCTGCTGTGCTGTGGATTATGAGGACACCAGCTCTGTCCCAGCTGTCCAGGAGGGGACAAGGGCAGCTCAGAGAGAGTGCTAGCAGGTGGGAGGGGGACAGATGTGCAGAGTTTTAAGTTTAAAAAAATTGTGAGTCCACATTAGTGGACCATTCTGTAGACGTATAAAATACATTATGTGTTTATGTGTTTTTTGTCCATTATAAAATAGCATGAATTCATTGTGGAAAAAATTGGAAAATACTGTGGTGGGCTGGATAACACTCCCCAAAGGTGTCCATGCCCTAATCCCCAGAACCTGTGAGTGCCCCTTATGTGGTACAGGGACCAGCAGGTGTGTGAATGTCATGGATCTTGGGAGGGTCCCTTGATCATTTGCATGAGGGGGCCAAGGGATCAGAAGAGGGAGGCGTAAGGGCCGGTTAGTGGCAGGAGATGTGACAGAGGAAGCGGAGACAGGGATGGTGTGCTCTGAACCTGGAGAAAGGATCCTCAGCCAAGGAATGAAGGTCGATTCTGGAAGCTCGAAAGGGAAAGAAAACATATCCTCTGCCAGAAGGAACCGGCCCTGCCAGCATACTGACTATGACTTCTGACTTTAAGACCCCTAAGTGAAGGGCGGCACCTTTCGCTCAAAGAGTAGGGCACTGGCCCCATATGCCAGGAGTGGTGGGTTCAAGCCCAGCTCTGGGCAAAAACTGCAAAAAAAAAAAAAACCATAAGTGAATAAATTTGTGTTGTCTTAAGCCACCATGCACGTGCTGATTTGATACCATAATGACAGGAAACTAATTCAAATACCAAAAAGTAGACAAGAAAGGGGAGAGGATCAGGATCTTTTGTCCTCATGGAATTCTTGTGTAAGTAACTAAAACTAGATAATTTTATATCCTGTGTGTTTCGATAAACTTTTACAGCAAGCATTTTCCCTGTTTTATTAGCATCACTTTGTAAAGGCTTCCCAGCACCATTAGAGCATATTTAGAGCAAAGAAACAACATGACCCAGACTGTCTTTTGGAAAGAAAACTTCAGCCCGCTGTCCCCATGCCCGGGAAGCAGAGCGACCTTAGGGGCAAGCCGGGCTGGCTCGGGGCCCCTGATGATAAGCAGCCATCAGTGGACACCCTCCCAGACACCCGAGTCTCCTTCTCACCCATGCCAAGTCGAGACTGAGACGCCCAGGCTGGGTGACAGTTTTCTTTATCCCCGTCTCTCCCTCTGCCCTTTTCACCACAGTGTCCTTGCTCTGGGAGAGGAGGAAGTCCCATGGGAGAAAGTCCTGGGGGGGGAATGTCTCGGGAGGATTCTGTGGACCCCATGGAAGAAGCTCACACCACCACCGACTTCCCAACCATGCGGCCTCACAGAGCTTGGGGACGCCGCCTGGCGTGTGGCTGGTGGCTTTGGTGCTCTAGAGCCCTCCTTTGTCACAGCAAAAGGTGTCTCCAAAAGAAATGGCCACTTGGAGCCTCTGGCTATGACTTTATTTGGGAGGGAAAAATAAAGTCTTTGTAGATGTAATTAAAGTCTCCAGGTAAGATCATTCTGGATCACCCAGATGGCTGTAAGTTCAATGACAAAAGTCCTTCGGAGATGCACAGAAGCGGGGGCACAGGGAGATGGAGGGAACCAAGCTTATAGGAAAATACTTGATCTCTCCACCCCCAAAGACGGAAGCCAAGAACAGCATGTGTGACCCACGTCCAACTTGGGCTCTGCTGTCAAGCTCTGGGGTTGTGACAACTAATTTCCCAAGAGAAGTTTCCTGTCTAGCAGCGTGCTAAGTAATTTGTTATTTTGAAACTTCTACAAGATTTATTGATTAAATTACCATCCACTACAGTTTTTAATCCACACATTTACGGAAAATTTTTGAAGCTTCCAACAAATTAAAACAGAGAAACGAAGTTCACTGCTCGCCTCAGATGACACCCATCCCCCCCCATTCAATTAACCACATGTCCCCAACAGCCTAAAGCATGGGGTGAGAACAAAGCTGAGATTAATTTTTCACAAGGCATTGGACTGTGAATGATTTCTCTATTTACTTATGTAAGTTGTACATAAAGGATGGTGGTGTTTAATCAAATACAGACCAGCTGCAAATTATGCTATATAAACAGTGTGAGGAAACTCAGTATGCTGTTGACTGTTTACACACACAGATCTGTTGTTGACACACGTTTAAGAGGGGCGACCTGACCCACAGTGCCAGCCCCCTCGTGGGTGCTGACGTATCCGCCCTTCTCTGCACTGAGGTCAGAGAACGGGTGAGCACTGTACAATAAGACATTTTGAGGAGAACACATTCATATCATTTAGTTACAGCACATCACTGCAATTCTGTTTTCACAGTAGTTATTGTTACTCTCTTACAGCGCCAAATCTATAGGTTAGACTTTATCACAGGTGTGGGTGCAGAGGAGAAATTATGATACACACAGGGCTATGGTCTTAGACATCCCCCACCGGGGGCCTTGGAATGAATCTCCTTTGGGTAAGGGTGGACTATTGTACCTTTCCAAAGTGTTACCTTGTAGTTTAACAAACAACTAAGCGATATTATAATCAAGGGTATGCTGCCAATACACTTTCTTTTAACTTCCCTACAAGTGCAGTCACACTGAGTTTCCCAGGGAAAAACTCCCTGAAAGGAGACTTGGCCTTTGTTTTGGTTTTTGCCTCCCTGGCCTCGAACACGTGGATCTCAAGTGGGGAAGCATCCACCTTCCCCCAGGGGACATTGGTACCATCTGGAGATGTTTTTGGTTGTCACAACTTCTGCTGGCACCTGGTGGGTAGAGGCCTGGGATGCTGCTAACCACAGAATCGTCTGTAGCACTGGGGTGGAGCCACCTGGCCCTAATCCCACGTCTGATGCTGGAGTGAACGCAGGGCGCAGTGGAGGAGTGGAACACAGCCTGGGGGTCACACATCTGCCATTCTCACTGCTGGGAAGACCTTTCCCTCTTCCCGCTACCTTAGCAAACATCCTTTTCTCCTGTAAGACAAGCTTCAATTTCTCTTTCAGGGACAGTCCCTCTCTATAGCAGAGCTTGGAACTCTTTCTCATCAAGCTCCCAGAGCACAGATCAGCTAGGCCAGTGTAGACTGTAGTCTGCTCCTCCAGGGGCTTACGAAGCCCACAGGACACGGAAACACCATCTTGTTTAGGCCTGTTTTTCTAGAAGCTAAGAGCCTAGTTGGTTCTGGATAAATGATTGCTCTGGTTTGTTGGATGGATGAGTGGATGGAAAGTTGGACAGATGGGTAAGTATATGGATGGGTGATGGATGGGTGGACAGGTGGATGGATGTATGGATGGATGGGTAAGTGGATGGATGTGTGGATACTTTGGTAGATAGGTGAATGGATGGATGGGTGGTGGGTAAGTCAGGAGAGCTGACTATAGTCTTTCATCTGCCACCCACAGGCTATGTGACTCTTGAAAGGTCATTTGTATTCTCTGGGGTTGCTTCTGTGTCCGAGTTGGTCTAAGGAGGACAATCGTTCACTGTCAGCATGGTGAGGCTCTACAGAGCTCCACAGAGGTGGCCCTGAGGCTGCCATGTGAAGAACGTGGTGTATGCCTTGAAAAGACTTGCCAGATAAAATAGAGGACTCCTACTTAAATTTGAATTTCAGAAAAACAATATTAATCTTTTAGTATGAGGACATCTTTACTGCATGGGACCTGGTTGTATTAAAAGTTATTTGTAATTCATCTGAAATGCAAGTTTAACTGGGTATTCTGCAATTTTATCTGTTCGATCTAGTAACCCTCTCGTTTGTATAGAGTTGGCCTTCATGTCTGTGGGTTTCACATCTGTGGATTTGACCAACTGTGGATCAAAATTATTTGGGGGAGAAATGGATGGTTGCACCTGTACTGAAGACATACCAATTTTTTCTTGTCATTATTCCCTAAAGGGTGCAGGATAATTACTTGCCCAGCCTTTACATGGAATTAGGTATTGTAAGTGATCTGGGCATGCTTTTAAGTATTCGAGAGGATGTGCGCAGGGTGTATGCAAATACTTTACTGTTTATTTCTGCAGGGGGTCCTAGAACCCACCCCCCATGTATACTGACCCGCTGTGTCAGCTTCTTATGCAGAGTTTGGAAACTGCCACCAGAAAAGATTCTTAGGTCCCTTGCAGCAGCCCGGGGCCTCGTGAGCTAGAAGGAGCCCTGACCCAGGTATTGTGGCAAGCCAAGAGATGCTCGCAGATGACCGGGGCTGCCACCTATTTTGAGACCTCCTTTTCCGGTCCCAGCAGATGTCCAGCCCTGTCTCAGCGGGCCAGGACCAAGACCTCTGTGGGCAGAAGAGGAACATTTGTCTGGAGCTTCTGAGGACAACTCCAAGCCCCCTTGCCTGCAGCCCAGCTCTGGTTTGAGAAGACAGAGTAATTAACTGCAAAGCAACAGCAAAAAGCCCACTGCAAATTTGGGCCTGTTGGTGGATTTTTTATCCCCAGGAAGTCAACAAGGGGAGGAAATGGATGAGAGTTCCAACTGGATGGCCGGGCGGTGGGGACAACAGCCAGAGCTTAGCACAGTGAGGGCTCCTGCCCCTGTGAACACTCCTCTGGCCGTCTGAGGGCTTCAGGCTGGCAACTAAGACCACATGTCCCCTCTGGCAGCCTCTGGATTTCTGATACCACATTGTTTTCAAATGTCCCTTGGTTAGAAAATGCCTGTGGCAGTCACTCTTTGTACCTGCGGCTGTGCTAGGATGCACCTGCTCCCCACACTTGCCCCCATGGAGCCAGAGCTGCACTTCAGGGTAACCTAAGCCTCACTCAGCTTAAGAGGGTGGGGGTTCTTCCAGAGGCTTTCTAGACAAGTCCTGGGAAAGGAGGAGAAAACTGGCCCAGTGGTGGGCCAGTATTTTTTTTTTCACCTAGGCATGAATATATTTGGGCAGAGATGGGTGAGATGGCTCTGCACCTAGAAGAAGGTGTTGGGCCTCTTGGTGGTGAAGCGTGGCTTGTGCTGATGACATAGGACCCGAAGGGGTGGTGGGAACTTAATCTTGGAGTCGTGGAACTGTTTGACTGCTGGCCGCCAGCACTTGTTGGCTGCAATCTCCTCCACCTTCATGATCTGGATTGAGTGGGTCTGGGCACAGTGCCGGGCACCCATGTCCCAATAGCACTGGGGACAGTGCCTGCGGCGGTCAGGTCTTGGTATTCCCAGTACATGTTGTGGGTTCCACCCTGGGCTATGCACAGCATGGTGGCCTGGAAGGGACTGGAGCCCAGGGAGTGGAAAGGATGCCCTGAAGGTGGCCCTGGTGTGGGGTGAAGGGGACAGGAGGAGCCCAAGGAGTGGAGGATGCCCTGACCTGGAGGTGGTCCTTGTGTGGGGTGAAGGGGACAGCAGGGGGACAGGAGGAGCCCAGGGAGTGGAGGATGCCCTGACCGCAGGTGGGCCTGCTGTGGGGTGAAGGGAGCAAGAGGAGGCGGTGATCCCCATTTCTGTTTTGTGGGGAAGGCGGATGGGGGCTATCGTCTGGATTGGAGGAGTCTGGGGAAGACAGTGCTCCAGGGAAACATTCTGGATACAGTGGACACGCCTAGACAGCCCCGTGGGCTCTGAGTCTGACCACAGGGCAGAGCCTGGCGCCAGGCCACACTTGGAGATCTGGGGCCAGAACTGGCTTGGCAGCTGTCAGAGCTCCCTGGGAAACACAGCATAAAGAGGAGGGATGCAGGTGGATGGTCACCGAGGTACAGCAGACTGACCTGAAAGGTCAGCCCATCCTCAGGCCGACAGGCAATGGTGTATGTGGGTGTGCACCTCTTCCCGGGCAAGCCCCCACCTCACCTTCTTTGTGGTCTGTCTGAACCCAGCACCCTCGGTGACCCTCGCTTCAAGCAGCCCAAGCCCAGGACTCAGCTCCTCCCTGCAGGGGTCTGGGCCTTCAAATGCCTCCCTCAGCTGCCTCTGAGGTTGAAGGTGGCTGGGGGCTCCACTCCATCCCCCAAGCCTGGACTTAATGGTCTCTCTCTGCTAAGTCTTGGGTACTGGGAGGTGAACTTGACATTGAAGATCTGCCTGCCCTAAATAGATCAGACCCTGAATATTGCTGGTGAGGATGTGCATCACCTTCCATAGCCCACAATTAAGGTGGGATTAACAGCACCAGGAAAGTTCTCCAAAAATAGACTTAATAACAGATGTGGTATGCAATTATCATTTTTCTTGGGGATATAAAAATTCCTTCTCACAAAGATATTTTTTGTGTGGCTAAAAATATCCCTCACCCACCCAGAGACTTATTTGCATCAGGGGGAGAGGTGGGGTCTTGAAGCCTCCACTGGCCACATTGGAAAGGCTGACGTAACAAGGGTGGGTCTCACGGGGGACTGTGGTGAGTGCTAGGGGCAGAGGCCCCTGCTGTATCCCGCCCTCCCAGCCCACAGAACCCACAGGGTAACAAAGGAGATTAAAATCTGCCCTGGAGGCATTGCCAGGAGGGAGAGAAAGCAGAGATGAATTACCTTTGACAAGGAGCTGGGAAATCTTTGAGCAGGTGTGAGACTCCAGGTTTTGGGACTGAGTAACATCCCCAAAGACAGGCAGGAGCCTGACTGTGAACGGTGATGTGACCTATTTGGTAACAGGGTCTTTGCAGATGTAAGCAGAGGTCCCACTGAGTAGGGTGGCCCTAATCCAACAGGACAGGGGCCTTGTAAGAAGGAAGAGAGACACAGAGACACACGGGAGGTGGAGGCAGAGGCTGGAGTGATGCAGTTGAAGCTACAAAGTGGTCACTAGCAGCTGGGGGAGGGACCCGGGGCAGATTCTCTCGGGGCCTGTAGAGAGAACCAGCCCTGCTGGCGTTTGACTTGGGAGTCGAGAGAGGAGGCCTTTCTGCTGTCAGCCACACGGCATGAGGACTACAGCAGCCCCAGGGACACTGAGGGCTGGGCCTCTGCTCCGGGGCTGGGTCTGCCGCCTCTGCCGCTGTCCTAGGGGTGACTCACGGTCATCTCTCCTCTCGTATTATCCATGGTATAGAAGACGCACCTCTCTTTCTGACCAGAATGACCATCCCTCCCTTCTGTGTCCGCTCAGCAAGGCTCGAGAGGTTTGGAAAAAAGAATAAGCATGCCATCTTTAGCGTCCAAGAAGCCAGGTTCTAAGCCAGATGCCATGCTTCCCGAGGCAGGCCACCTGTGTCACTGGACACAGAGGGTCCAGCCACTTTTCACTGTCCGGCCAATATGCAGAAACGGGGTTTTAGGTCAAACAAGGTTTATTTGTCAGGAGGCCAGTGATTCTAGAGAACAGCAAGAGTAGCCTCTCAATGCTGTTCTGCCTCGGGTACAATTGTAATAACTTTTATAATGAAATACAAGGAAACCAACCTAGAAATTTTTAATTTTATCTTATAGAAAGTAACATCAACATAATCTCCATTCTAACAATGTAAAGTGCTTAAATAAAAGGAAGGTGATTTTTGCTTTAACAAAATATCTAAGAGAATCATCAGAGAAAATTTCTTTTTTTTATTAAGTCATATACACATAGATCATGAATGTATTTATGTGTATGTGGGGTACAATGTGTTGATTTTTTTTATACAATCTGGCGTGCTTACATCAAACCAATCGACATAACTTTTGCCTCATTTACTTGATTATTATGCTAAGACATTTATGTTCTACACTTGACAGATTTGACTTGTACCCTTGCAATATGCTGCATAGGTGTGGTCCCGCCGTTTACCCTCCCTCTATCAACCCTCTCCCTTCCACTCCCTTCCCACTCCATTTCTCTCCTTCATCCAGGACTATAGTTGTGTTCTGTCTTTCATAAGAAAGTGTGAGTACCCTCAATGAATCCCCAACAATAAAAAAAAAGAAAAGAAAGTGTGAGTAAATATAAGTTGGCTTCGTAGAAGTACTGAGCACATTGGATACTTTTTCCTCCATTCTTGAGACACTTTACTCAGGAGAATATGTTCCAGCTCCATCCATGTAAACATGAAAGAGGTAAAGTCTCCATCTTTTTTAAGGCTGCATAGTATTCCATGGTGTACATATACCACAATTTATTAATCCATTCGTGGATCGATGGGCACCTGGGCTTCTTCCATGACTTGGCTATTACAAATTGAGCTGCAATGAATAATCTGGGGCAAATATCTTTTTTGCAAAGTGATTTTTGGTCTTTTGGATATACTCCTAGTAGAGGAATAGCAAGATCCAACGGCAGGTCAATTTTTAGATCCCTGAGTGTTCTCCAAACTTCTTTCCAAAAGGAATGTATTAGTGTGCATTCCCACCAGCAGTGCAGAAGTGCTCCCTTTTCTCCACATCCACGCCAGCATCTGTAGTTTGGGGATTTTGTTATGTGGGCTACTCTTACTGGAGTTAGATGGTATCTCAAAGTGGTTTTTATTTGCATTTCTCTGATGATTAAAGATGATGAGCATTTTTTCATGTGTCTGTAGATAATGCGCTCTTCTTCTTCGGAGAAGCTTCTGTTCAGGTCTCTTGCCCATAGTGAAACGGGATCACTTATTCTTTTCTTATTAATAAGTTTGAGTTCTCTGTGGATTCTGGTTATCAGACCTTTGTCAGAAATGTAACCTGCAAATATCCTCTCCCGTTCTGAGGGCAGTCTACTTGCTTTACTTACTGTGTTCCTGGCAGTGCAGAAGCTTTTTCGTTTGATCAGATCCCAGCAAAGTACTCTGCCAATATCACAACATCTATTGTGTAGGTGTGACAAGCTCGTCCGAGTCTCCTGAGACAAACCACCTCACAATCATGGAGAAACCTTAACTGGATGATCACAGGGTGTGGGAAAGGATGTGAGCCGAGCAGAGGAGGCAGCTGGGCGGCTTCAGCTCAGCTCTCAGACTCCACCTTGCAGGCTGCTTTTCTGGCTTCACCTGCAAGCTCAGACTCTCTGAGCTGCAGCATCCGTCTGTAAAGTGGGCAGTGAGCTGGCAGGGTTGTTTGAGGATTACATGAATGGTGAGAGGAAAGCCCCACCCTGCATCTGTGTCTACAGTGAGTTCCCAGGAAGCCAGCTGCTCACTGGAAATGGTCATTAAAATGTCCACATAGCTGAGTTCCCAGCACATACCAGCCCCTGATTGTAACTGAGCTCTGGGGCTGGGGGACAGACAAGGGTGGAAAAACTCTGCTGCCAGCCCAAGAGGGGAGGGGCTGGCAGCAGAGTCTGCAGGGGAGACAGGGGAGGTAGTGGGAAGTTCTGGCAGGAGCACAGAGCGTGGTGTCTCCAGGACAACACGGGAACAGCATCTGCGCACGTGGTATCCAGCATACAACATCCACCAAGCCTGCCTCCTGCTCCCAGCCAGTCCTCAGTGTCCCAAGACTCTGGGCAGGGGGTGAGGTCCAGGCTGGAGAAATGCAGGAAAGGAAACTATTTACTTTTATGTTCTGCTTTTCACTGAGAAGAGGGTGGACAGAGAGGAAGAGAACTTGTCCGCATGACACGCCCAGCTAGACAAAGAGCAGGCAAGGAATGGGCTGTACTTGGGGACAGGACCCCATCACCAGTGGCCCACAGCCTGGTGTTGGTGGGTGTGAGGATCACTGCACGGTTTTGCAAACATGCAGATTCCTGGGCCCTACATCAGATTCTGGTTCAGAAGTTCTTGGGGTCCAGGAATCTGCCCCTTGACCTGTTGTCTGGCTACTCCCCATTCCATTCAGCTTCTCTCTTGAGGCTGTAGGACCTGGTTCCCCTGCCCCCAACCCCTGTGGTGGCCTTTCCAGTTGACCCTCAAGCACACGCACCATGGATCAGAGGGGCTGGGGGCACCCACTGGCTGCACCTGGAGATGGTACAGGGCTGGGGAGGAGAGCACAGTACGAGATCAGCTCAAATGCCCCCAGGGCATCACCTGTGATGTGTCTGGTGACACAGCAGAGGACGTAGGCCAGATCTGGCTGCACCCAGCCACTTACTGGCGGAGAGTGTGATGGAACAGCCAGAGTTTAGTGCTGTGTACAAAGTTCTACCCCCAGTGCATCCCTGTTGTCACCAGGGAAGGGGGCTCAACACAAAAGGCACCCAGGAGGCCAGGGGGCCTCCAGCGTACCCAGGGCACTGTGGCTAATTGCAGACGTGACTGCTGAGCAGGGGTCTGGAAACCAGCCAAGAGCTCATGCTGGAACCCAGCGCAGACAGGGCCACTGTGCAGCCAGAGGCTCCAGAGGCCCCTCTCCACCTGACAAAGATCCGAGGTTCAGGGCGTCCTAGCCGTCCCCATGACCACACTGAGCAAGACACAGGGGGACACTGATGGACCACATCGAGGTGTGGTCAAGGGCTAGCAGGTGGTGTGGTGTGTCCTCACCCTGCTGCTCCTACCTGCGTGACCTTGAGACAGAAAATGGCTTCTGTTTCTGTGTCTGATATGGGAATAAGGACCACATCAGCCTCTACCAAGCAACATGTGCAGTAACTAAACTGGGCAAGTGGAGGGTCTGGTGACATACTGGGGCAGCTTGTCAAACATCTCAGACTCTGTGTCAAGGACCCAGAAGGTCTTCCTTCCCTGCGAGCTGCCACCAAAGCAGAAGTTCTGTGTGCATTGATCGACATAGATCAGCACTAATCAGCACTGATCAGCACCGATTAGCATCAATCAACATCAGCATCAACCAGTGCCAATTAGCATCAATCAGCATTGATCAGCATTGATCATCACTCTACTGGGGCAGATGGTCTGTGTGTCTGTAAATTCAATTTTGTATACAAAGTAAAGTAAAAGACGAGGGTGGAGCAAGATGGTGGCCGAGTAACAGCTTCCCTACAACTGGGCACAGTGAGTCTGGGGAGATAAGACTCCAGGCATCTCTGGCTGGTGGGATCTGCCTATAATCATCCCTTTGAGGACACGGGGAGATAGCAAGGGACTTCTGGATCCCAAGAGGAGGACAAAAACAGTGGAAAACTGGCAAGTGGTTGCGTGTGTTCGATTGACCTAATCCTGCCGGCAACCGTAAGTACAAGCAGCAGTGAGACTGCAAACCACAAAGGCCTTACCTGTGAACTGTTTCGGTGTTTTTGGACTTGGCACTCAGTTGAACTGCCTTGGGGAGAGCTTGAGCAGGAGTGTGGAGAACTTTGGGCATTGTCTAGGGCCCCAGACTGAGCCGCTGAGCTGGGCTGCAGGGAGTCATTGTCAGAGAACTGCCCTGGCAAGCTCTGCCCTCAGGGTCCCAGTGCAAGGATCGGGCAGGAGCTAGTAACCTAGTGACTGAGCAGCCTAAAGGCAGGGACTGAGCTGCCTTACAGCCTTAACCCTTAGGGGCAGAGTGAGAGCCTGGTTTTGGCACACTGGAGCCTCAGGCTATTGCCCTGGGTAGAGTGCTGTGGCATCACAGCTCATAGCAACCTCCAACTCCTGGGCTTGGCGCCGCCCAGACCTCTATAAGAGCTGCGCCGCGACCCCCGACCTGCGACCCGCACCCTCAGGGCTTATGCATGCCCTGACCAAAAACTGTGGGAGCCGTGCAACCCCGTGTCCTCCCTCCTATATTCTCCCTGCCTCCACACTGGCCCACTCATCTGGCCAGGGATACTAGTAGCCATGTGCCCTTTGGAGCCCTTCCTGCCTCTGCGCAGAGCCCTTCTCCTGGCCAGAGACTGCTGGAGCCTTGGGTGCTCTGTGCCAAAGTCACTGAGTGCCAGGCACTCCCAGAACCATGCGCACTACCTCCCACCCTGTTGCTGGATCTGGGTGTGTCACACACCAGAGCTGCTTCCACAACCAGAACTCCCTAGCTGGGTCAACGCCAGAGGAACTACACAGGGTCACTCCCTACAAAGATCCAGCAACAATAGAGTGATCCCACTGGGGTCTAATCTTGGAGAGACACCTCCCCAACTCTGAGGACGGCCAGAGGCAATGGTCAAAAACAATCATGAGGCGAAATCAACAGAAAAACTCTGGTAATATGAATAATCAGAGTAGATCAACTCCCCCAAGGATCAACGGGACAGACATAGCACAAGATCCCATGCGCAAACAAATAGCTGAGATGTCAGAAATCGAATCAGAATCTGGATAGCAAATAAGATCGAATTAGAATTCCAAGCAGTAACCCAAAAGATATCTCAAGAATTCAACGAATTCAAAGACCAAATGACCAAAGATTTTGACACAATGAGACAAGAAGTTGCAGCCCTCAAAGATCTGAGAAACACAGTAGAATCCCTCAGTAACAGAATGGAACAAGCAGAAGAAAGGATTTCTGACATTGAAGACAAAGCTTTCGAACACTCCCAAACTCTCAAAGAGGAAGAGAAATGGAGGGCAAAAACCAATCACTCTCTCAGAGAGCTCTGAGATAATTCGAAGAAAACCAATATTTGTCTTATTGGGATCCCCAAAAGTGACAAAGTGGCTTCACAAGGCACAGAGTCTCTTCATGAGATTATGAAGGAGAACTTTCCAGACATGCCAAGATTTTCCGAAATTCAGATAGCAGACAGTTTCAGAACTCCAGCACGACTCAACCCAAATAAGACATCCCCCAGACACATCATAATCAATTTCACTAAAGTTAATATGAAGGAGAAATTTCTGAAAGCTGCCAGACAAAAGAAAACCACTACCTATAAGGGGAAGAATATTAGAATAACTGCAGATCTCTCTGCTGAAACCTTTCAAGCTAGAAGAGGATGGTCATCGACTTTTAATCTCCTAAAACAAAATAACTTTCAACCCAGGATCCTATACCCAGCTAAACTGAGTTTCATTTATGACAGAGAAATTAAATACTTCAATGACATTCACATGTTGAAGAAATTTGCCACAACTAAACCAGCTCTCCAGGATATTCTCAGACCTATCCTCCATAAAGACCAGCGTAATCCTCCACCACAAAAGTAAACCCACCCAGATAATGTTGATCAAATTCCAACTTCCACAGTCACAAAAGGATTAAAAATGTCCACTGGACTCTTGAAAGGCTTATCAATATTCTCAATTAATGTGAATGGTTTAAACTGTCCTCTAAAGAGGCACAGGTTGGCTGACAGGATACAAAATCTCAAGCCAGATATCTGCTGCATACAAGAATCACATCTAACATTAAAAGACAAATATAGACTCAAGGTGAAGGGATGGTCATCTATATTCCAGGCAAAGGGAAAGCAGAAAAAAGCAGGCATTGCAATCCTGTTTGCAGACATAATAGGCTTTAAACCAAGCAAAATAAGGAAGGATAAGGATGGACACTTCATTTTTGTTAAAGGTAATACTCAATATGATGAGATCTCAATTATTAATATTTATTCACCCAACCAGAATGCACCCCAATTTATAAGAGAAACTCTAACAGATGTGAGCAACTCGATTTCCTCCAGTTCCATAGTAGTTGGAGATTTTAACACCCCTTTAGCAGTGCTGGATAGATCCTCCAAAAAGAGCTAAACAAAGAAATTTTAGATTTAAACTCAACCATCCAACATCTTAACAGACATCTACAGACCATTTCATCCCAAAAAAACTGAATACACATTCTTCTCATCAGCCCACGGAACATACTCCAAAATCGACCTCATCCTAGGCTACAAATCTAACCTCAGCAAATTTAAAAAAATAGAAATTATTCCTTGCATCTTCTCATACCATCATGGAAGAAAAGTTGAACTCAATACCAACAGGAACCTGCATACCCATACAAAAACACGGAAGCTAAACAACCTTATGCTGAAGGATACATGGGTCATAGATGAGATTAAGAAGGAAATCACCAAATTTTTGGAACAAAAAAACAATCAAGACATGAATTACCAGAACCTCTGGGATACTGCAAAGGCAGTCCTAAGAGGGAAATTTATAGCACTGCAAGCCTTCCTCAAGAAAACGGAAAGAGAGGAAGTCAATAACTTAATGGAACATCTCAAGCAACTGGAGAAAGAAGAACACTTCAACCCCAAACGCAGCAGAAGAAAAGAAATAACCAAAATCAGAGCAGAATGAAATGAAATTGAAAACAAAAGAATTATACAACAGATCAATAAATCCAAAAGTTGGTTTTTTGAAAAGATCAATAAAATAGATAAACCTTTGGCCAATCTAACCAGGAAAAAAAGAGTAAAATCTCTAATTCCATCAATCAGAAATGGTAACGATGAAATAACAACAGACCCCTCCGAAAGTCAAAAAATCCTTAACGAATACTACAAGAAACTCTACTCTCACAAATATGAAAATCTGAAAGTAATCGACCAATACCTGCAAGTACGCCACCTACCAAGACTTAGCCAGAATGAACTGGAAATGTTGAACAGGCCTATATCAAGTTCTGAAATAGCATCAACTATACAAAATCTCTCTAAAAAAGAAAAGCCCAGGACCAGATGGCTTTACGTCAGAATTCTACCAAACCTTTGAAGAAGAACTAGTACCTATACTACTAACCCTCTTCCAAAATATAGAAAAAGAAGGAATACTACCCAACTCATTCTACGAAGCAAACATCACCTTGATCCCCAAACCAGGGAAAGACCCAACAAGAAAAGAAAATTATAGACCAATACCACTAATGAATATTGATTCTAAAATACTCAATAAGATCCTAACAAACAGAATCCAACAACACATCAAAAAAATTATACACCACGACCAAGTGGGATTTATCCCAGGGTCTCAAGGCTGGTTCAATATACGTAAATCTATAAATGTAATTCAACACATAAACAAACTTAAAAATAAAGACCATATGATTCTTTCAATTGATGCAGAAAAAGCTTTTGATAATATCCAGCATCCCTTCATGATCAGAACACTTCAGAAAATTGGTATAGAAGGGACATTTCTTAAACTAATAGAGGCCATCTACAGCAAACCCACAGCCAATATTGTATTGAATGGAGTTAAATTGAAATCATTTCCACTCAGATCAGGAACCAGGCAAGGTTGCCCATTGTCCCCATTGCTCTTTAACATTGTAATGGAAGTTTTAGCCATTGCAATTAGGGAAGAAAAGGCGATCAAGGGTATCCACATAGGGTCAAAAGAGATCAAACTTTCACTCTTCGCAGATGATATGATTGTATATCTGGAAAACACTAGGGATTCTACTACAAAACTTTTAGAAGTGATCAAGGAATACAGCAACGTCTCAGGCTACAAAATCAACACCCATAAATCTGTAGCCTTTATATATACCAACAATAACCACGCGGAAAAAACATCAAGGACTCTATTCATTTCACAGTAGTGCCAAAGAAGATGAGATATCTGGGACTGTACCTAACAAATGATGTGAAAGATCTCTACAAAGAGAACTACGAAACTTTAAGAAAAGAAATAGCTGAAGATGTGAACAAATGGAAAAACATACCATGCTCATGGCTGGGAAGAATCAACATTGCTAAAATGTCTATACTACCCAAAGCAATATATAATTTTAATGCAATTCCTATTAAAGCTCCATTGTCATATTTTAAAGATCTTGAAATAATAATACTTTGTTTTATATGGAATCAGAAAAAAACCTCAAATAGCCAAAACATTACTGAGCAATGAAAACAAAGCTGGATGAATCACGCTACCAGACCTGAGACTGTACTATAAATCCATAGTGATCAAAACAGCATGGTACTGGCACAAAAACAGAGAAGTAGATGTCTGGAACAGAGTAGAGAACCAAGAGATAGATCCAGCTACTTACCGTTATTTGATCTTTGACAAGCCAATTAAAAACATTCAGTGGGGAAAAGATTCCCTATTTTACAAATGGTGCTGGGTAAACTGGCTGGCAACCTGTAGAAGATTGAAACTGGACCCACACCTTTCACCATTAACTAAGATAGACTCTCACTGGATAAAAGATTTAAACTTAAGACATGAAACTATAAAAATACTTGAAGAAACTGCAGGGAAAACTCTGGAAGGAATCGTCCTAGGTGAATATTTTATGAGTAGGACTCCTCAGGGAATTGAAGCAGTATCAAAAATACACTACTGGGATCTGATCAAACTAAAAAGCTTCTGCACAGCCAAGAACATAGTAAGTAAAGCAAGCAGACAGCCCTCAGAATGAGAGAAAATATTTGCAGGTTATACCTCCGATAAAGGTCTAATAACCAGAATCCACAGAAAACTCAAATGTATTAGCAAGAAAAGAACACGTGATCCCATCTCAGGGTGGGCAAGGGATTTAAAGAGAAACTTCTCTAAAGAAGATAGACGCATGATCCACAAATACATGAAAAAAAGCTCCTCATCCTTATTCATCAGAGAAATGCAAATCAAAACTACTTTGAGATATCACCTAACTCCAGTAAGAGTAGCCCACATAACAAAATCCCAAAACCAGAGATGTTGGCGTGGATGTGGAGAAAAGGGCACACTTCTACACTGCTGGTGGGAATGCCCACTAATACGTTCCTTCTGGAAGGATGTTTGGAGAACACTTAGAGACCTAAAAATAGACCTGCCATTCGATCCTATAATTCCTTTACTAGGTTTATACCCAGAAGACCAAAAATCACAATATAACAAAGACATCTGTACCAGAATGTTTATCGCAGCCCAATTCATAATTGCTAAGTCATGGAAGAAGCCCAAGTGCCCATCGACCCACTAATGGACTAGCAAATTGTGGCTTATGTACACTATGGAATATTATGCAGCCTTAAAGAAAGATGGAGACTTTACCTCTTTCATGTTTAAATGGATGGAGCTGGAACATATTCTTCTTAGCAAAGTATCTCAGGAATGGAAGAAAAAGTATCCAATGTACTCAGCCCTACTATGAAGCTAAATGATAGCTTTCACATGAAGGCTATAACCCAACTACAGCACAAGACTATGGGGAAAGGGCCAAGGAAGGGGAAGGGAGGGGGGAGGTTACGGTGGAGGGAGGGTAATGGGTGGGGCCACACCTACGGTGCATCTTAGAATGGGTACAGGCGAAACTTACTAAAGGCAGAATACAAATGTCTTCGTACAATAACTTAGAAAATGCCATGAAGGCTACATTGAACAGTTTGATGAGAATATTTCAGACTGTATATGAAACCAGCACATTTTACTCCTTGATTGCACTAATGTACACAGCTATGATTTAACAATAAAAATAAATGAATTAATAAAAAAAAAGTAAAGTAAAAATTGGACTTGGTGTTGCTGGCACAGTGTCTGACAACCCTTTATCAGGTCTAAGCTGGGGGCAGCTGAGTAGAGGGCACAGCCCCTGCAGTGATGGCAGGGCCGGCAGCTGGACACAGCGAGGGGGAGGGTGGGACGGGTGGGACAGAGCACCAGGGTCCCGTCCAGGGGTCTTCAGGGGCCTTGCTCTTCTCAGGTCCTACGTGTGGGGGCCACGGAGGGGCCCAGGTGTCTGCAATGTCCTTGTAGATCTCTGTCTCAGCTGTCCCGCCTGTTAATGTCATCCTTTACCATGGTATGTTTGTCACAACTAACAAGGAAACATTGGTACAATTCATCAGTAAGCTTTAGACTTTATTCAGATTTCACTTTTCCTCTCCCAGGACACCTCCTCGGGCTTCCCTGGCTGTGACAGTTTCTCTGATGCCTCTTGTCTTTCACAACCTTGCCAGTTTGGGGAGTGCCAGTCAGGCATTTGGGAACCTCCCTCGGAGGAATCTGTCTGCTGTTTTGCTCATGGTCAGACCAGAGTGCTGGGTCCAGAGGGGAAGCCTTCAGGATGTGCCCCTCATCACTGTGTGTCAGCCCAAGGCTAACCACGTCAGAGGGACCCGTCCCTGCTGGTATCAGCCTTGCTCGGGGGCTGAGGCCTTGTCATCAGGCTTCTCCACTCCACAGTGACTTTTATTTTCCAAAACAATGGGCATCTTCTATTATTAATATTAGCATTTCCTATAGGCACAGACACACCAGGGAAAGGACCTGTGTAGCTCCTGAGATGCCACCCGGGTGCATCTGTTACCTGTCACATACCTGGGAGGCTGCAGGTGCATGTGGAGGCCACCCAACTCTAGAGGGTCTTAAGAGGGTCCTGCGACCCCTGCCCTGTCCCCTCTCATCCCTTGGGTGCAGACGCTTTGCAGCTCCTCTGGGCCCTCAGCCAGGACTGGCCCCACTGCGGGACTGTGTGTAGAGCCTATGTCAGAGGCCAGTGTGGGGACAAGTAGAGCTAAAATCCACACTCACAGAGCCCAGGGACATAGTTTCCTGGCTTCTCTGCCCTTCTCTAATATTTATTTCTTGCCCCCGCCATTCTTCACCTTCCAGGGGCCCATATCTCATAGCAGGCACTTGATTTACTGCTAATCATGGCAGCTGCCTAAACCCTGGCTGGCCCTAACTAGTTAAAATGGCAAAGGCCAGACAGGCAGGAGACTGTCACAGAGGGGAAGGGACATTGTGTTACCCCTTGGCCCTTGATTAGAGAGAAAAGAACAGACCCCCGGGCCACTGTTCACCTCCTTAAGTTCCAGACCTAACAATCAGATTCTCTCCAGGGGGCCCAAGGTCATGTTTGCTGTTGGGGGCAGGTGCCACTGCTGCTTTCCCTGCAGAGGGCCCAGGGCCAGGTGTCTGTGGTCAGAGGGGCATTCACCACCCCTTCCACGTCTCCTCACTCTTATCTCCCTCCTTTTCTTCCCCTCCCATATCTGGGTGGGTCTTTTCCAGAATCTTCTTCCTCATCAGAAATGATGGCCCATCCTCGGGATAAAAAAAATTTTTTTTCACCAGGCATTTGTTAAAAACAGCAAGACAGATGTTATCTGAGCTCTGCAATTAGAGAAAAAGACTGAGTGTGGAGCTCAGCTCAGCTCTGAACACATTACAGGCAGGTGGAGATTTTTAGCCCCAGGGATGAGGGTCAGTTCAGGGAAAGTGACAAGAGGGGCTGCAGGAAGAACATTCTTGCAAAGGCCGGCCAAGGGTTCCCATGTCGAGGGGGCAGGAACCCGATCAGACATGGAGAGTGCAGGATTCTTGCGAAAGTGAGGCTGGGCAGGCCAAGAGCAGGGCAGAAGGCCACCTTGAGAAGAGGGTTCAGCGGAGCCTGTGCAAGTTCGGTCAAGGAGGGAGTCTCTGTCTCCACCAACCGGTGCCAGTATAAACGGACCATGATGAACATGCCAGGGAGCATGTCAACCACAGAATAAGTGACATTCTGCCATGAGCTTCAGCGCAGGTGAACCTCAGAAGCACAGGAAGCAAGAGCAGCCAGGTGCAGACCCCGTGGGCCAAGTACCATGTCCTTCCGTGCAGGGGGATGGTCCAGAGGGGGAGACCCCTAGGCACACAGAGCCGCAGGACTGAGGGGAGCCATGGGGGTGACACCTAACTGGTGTGGACTTCTTTCTGATGTCATGAAAATGTTCTACAGTTGACTCTAGGGACAGCTGCACTTATCCATAAATATGCTAAAAGCCATTGAATTATCCATGTTACCTGGACAACAGTATAATACATGACTATATCTCAATAGAGCTGCTTTCTTTTTTTTTTTTTTAATTCGGATTTATTGTTGGACAACATTGTTTCACACATACATCAAACAGGCCAAAAAATAATAATAATAAACAGCAACTTCAGAGACAGAAAAGGAAAAAAAAGAAACCTTTTATCTTTGGCCTTTTTAACCATCTCATACAAACCAACTACTTATAGTACAGCTAAGTACATACACAAAAAAAGTTACTGGAATGCACGGAATAAGATTGTTTTTTGTTGTTGTTTTTGCTTTTTTTTTACAAGGTTTTTTTCTCTTTGAGATTATAATGATTCATACCACAAGTAAAGTCAGAGTCAGAAGTAGGACAGAGACCACTCTGAAGGCTGGTTTGGTCATCTGAGATCATTAAAAATGGCTGACCCCTAACAATATGTACAAAAATATAAAATGTAAACAAAAAATACAAACAAATTTCCTTTTTAAAATACTTTTAAGAAAAAAAGCAGGGCCTTGGAAGTTTTGGTTCTTTTTTCCTTCCCTGTTGCAAATTCTGGTGGTTTTGGTTGGGTAGTGAAGAGCGCGTGTCACCTGCGGGTGGCGCTGCCTGCGGCGGGCGGGCCTCTCTACTCGAAGGTGACCACGTTTAGATTCTGAGACGGGAAGTGGAGGGTGAATGGGTCACGGTGGCCTTTTTTTTTAAGTTTAACTTTTCCTTTTTTGCTGTCTAGTCATCCTCCTCCGTCTTCTGCTTCTTGGTATCAGCATCATCATCACATCATCTTCAGCTGCCCGTTTGCCCGTGGTGGCCTCAGCGTCCTCATCTTCATCCCCATCCTCCTCTTCACCATCACCTTCTTCCTCTTCTTCATCGACCTCATGGTCAGCCTCCTGCTCCCCATTTTCCTCATTAGCGTTCCTAGTAGCAGGGGCGTCTCTTCCATTCTCTGCCTTGTCCACACCTTCTTCTTCTCCTTTAAGTCCTTGGTGATCTCGGAGCTGGTGTCCACCGCTGTGTCTGACATGGTGGGGGCACGTTGGTGATCTGATGTGGGGGATGGAAAAGGAAGCGAGAGTTCGGGGACCCTGGGGATAAAGCTGCCAGAGTCCGCAGCAGCAGAGGAGGAGCATGGCGGAGGTGGTTGCGACGAGGAGGCAGCCGGACCCAGGAACAATGCAAAAATGGCTTTCAGAGCCGCCAGTGGGGAATAGAGCTGCTTTCTAAAAGGCCAGTGAGGGAGATACAGGGGACCCACAGGGCACATTTACCCCCACACAGGCCACTCAGAGACAGCCCCTTCCTCTTAACGGTGTCATCAACCCCCTGGGAAAAAAAATTAATAACTGAATTTCAGATAAACAAACATTTTATTTTATTTAAGTATGGCCCACACATCTGGGGGAGAGACTCTTCCTGCTCTCCAGGCCCCAGGACATGGGTCCTGTTCCGACAGGACAGGACAGGACAGTGGCAATATCAGCAATGACAATAAACAAGACGCATCGGCATGGAACCCTAGACAATCCCACTGGGGACGGCGCCTTAATGTCTGAGGCGTGGTCTCAGCAAATACTCTGTTCCTGCGAGGTGAGTGTCTTCACCTGCATTTCACAGAGTAGGACCATGGAGCTTAGAGACTTTGTCACTTGCCCAAATGGACTCATCTCGTCAGTGAGACCAAACCAGGCTCCTCAGAGTCCAGGGTCTCTCACGGAGCAGGGAAAACAGGCTCACCCCAGCCAGGGGCCAGTTCCTGCAGGGGTGGGCAGAGGTCAGGGCTGCAGGCCCCCTGGTCTGTTGTTGGCACCTGCTGGCACCTGCTGGCAGGTAGAGCATGAGGATGGATGACTCTGACGTCTTCCTCACCAAATCTACAGAGCAAAGGAGTCTGGACCCCAGGCTTGCCTGCGGGTCTCCTTGAGGACCCACCTGCCAGCCCCAGTGGCACTGGAGCCCTCCTCCTGTGCAGCTTGGGGTGGGGTCGGGGAGGCAGCCTGATGGCATTGCTATGTTCTGAAGTTGATCTGGATCTCAGCAGCAGGGCTCGTCCATAGGCACAGGGGCTGCCGCCTGCCATGCAGACTGCAGAGAACCAAGCCCTGCAGGGCCTCAGGGACCCACGGCACCAAATGCCCCATTATTAAAGAAGCAAATAGCTTTTAGGAAATGCAGTCTGACCTCCCAAAGGGACAGGGAAGTGAATACGTAAGTGACTTCCTGAAATCCACCTATTAAGGTGGAGAGAGCAGGGTCGGGTGTGAGAATGAGGCCAGTTCTGCTGATGGCTGAGATATCTCAGTAACGTTTGCAGAAACCTCACCCTAAAAGTGCGCCTGCCTGGGGCTCCCAGCACGCTATGCCCTGGGCCGGGTTGCTTCTGTGTGTGCCCCTCACTTGCACCTCATGGCTGGATTTATGGGAGGGGGGGAAGGAAGGGTGAGTAACAGGAACGGTGGCTCTCAGGGTAGGTTAGGAGTTCACCCTTGTCCAGCCCAGAGAAGTGAACAAGTGTTTAGAGAGGTGAAGCCATCGGCCGAAGCCCATGTGTGTGACAAACGACCTCCAAACCAGGTTCATGTCTCACAAGTCACGTGCTCCTTGCCCCATGTGATTTGGTTATAAATTCCTTGAAAACAACCATGCATCTTCTTCTGAGACAGGACACGTTCAGGGACGGAGGAGTTGCCGCTGGTCTTTCCCCCCCAGTCCTCCTCACTCGGGGCCAGGCCACCCTCTCGAGTGACAGAGAAAGGGTGGCTCTAACTTGTCTTTGAAATTATCTTTTCAGACCTTTGGAGGCAGGAATGCTTCCAAATCACAGCGGTGAGCCCCATCACCACCTCCCGCCAAAGCCCATTGGAGTCTCTGTTGTATTAGATTTTCCCCTGAGCAGGTCAGGGAGGTGCGCCCCCCAGCGGGGAGCTGGAGTGAGGAGGTGCCTCTGTGGCCATCCTGGGCCGCCCTCCCCGGGACAGACCGGCAGGCGGGCTCCAGGCCAGTCACCAGCCCCCTGGCCCTCGGGCTGAGGACCATGGACACCTGTGCACTCTGCGCCTGCAAGTGGGACACTGGAGAGACGTCCGAGCAGTTGCACCTCCAGGTGCCCAGTCCCCAAATCTCTGAACGGGAGGGGACAGTGACAGGACTAACTGGGAACCCAGCAGCCGCTGCATCAGCAGAGGGGAGGCAGTGAGTTAAGCATCCTTTGGGCCCAAGCCATGTTGTTCTTCCTTAAGGAGCCAGCTGGGCATTATAGGATGAAGAAATTAAATCTGCGTGTGCATGGGTGCAGGAAAGTGGATTTGAAGGAGGAACTCTGGCAGAGGATAGGCTCTTGGGTCCAGGTGGAGACTGCTGTTGGCAGGATCCGGGGCGAGTCCTGGCCTCTCCATGGTGGCCACCATACCTTGTCCTCCATTGGAGGGGCCTTGGCCGCTCCCTGCTGTGAGGCACTAAGGAGGCAGTGGACGCTGGAGAGCTCTCCACTCTCAGGAGGGGATATTGCATCCATTTATTACCTGGATGTCCCTTCCAGCCAGATCCATTTCAGACCAATTAAGCTGAAAAATGGCTGCAGAGAACCGTGCATCGGGAACCTGCTGGGTTGCTACACTTGGGTTTCAGGGCTCTGCTTTGGTGCAGCCCTGCCTGGGTCTGCTCAGCCTGACTGCCATCAGCTCAGTGACATGGCCCCGGCCTGTAAATGTTACCTTGCATACACACAGTGTCTTTGTAAATGTGCTTAAGGATGTCAAAATGGGAGGTGACAATGGCTCATCTGGGCGGGTCCAGTGTTGTCACCAGGGTCCTTACAGGAGGAAGGTAGGGAGAGACTTGACACGGAGAGGAGAGAAGGCCGCATGAAGGCAGCAGCTGAGGTGGGAGCCACATGACCACACCCAAGGGGGTGTCCAGGAGAGTCCCTTCTCCCCCCCAGAGCCTCAGGGGAGCGCAGCCCTGCTCCCACCTCCGTCTTGAACCTCTGCCCTCCAGGGCCCCGTTTGTGGTCACTTGTCACAGCTAACACACTCCTGAGGATGAGGGTGCTGAACTGGACATCTTCCCTACCCTGATGGCCCAGGGTTCCCAGCGTTGGATGTGGACAGCTGGCAGAGACTCTCTTCCTGGGCCCAGGCTGTGCATGACCCTCACTACGGTTAGGTTTGGGGTTCCTATTGTTTTGTGTCTCCTCCCTGGGCTGTGCTGACATCACTCACTTCCTTGAGAGATGGGGACATCAGCCAAGCCTGTGTTCTGGTGATTTCTAGGGCATTAGAAGGAGGAGCAATGAGGCCTGCTCCTAAAATAAAACCCAGGGAACTCTGGGCATCACTGAGGCCCCAGAGGAAGCTCACCTTCTACGGATTGAGCTAGAGGCCCTGTCTGCTGTCAGGAGGTGGTTTGGGCAAAGTTTCTCATAGTCTCTCCTCAGCCCATTTTGACAATTGTCCCAGAGCCAGATGACTTCAGTGGGGACCTGGTATGGTGCTGGGCTCTCATCAGCCAGGGGCTGGGGCAGCGGCTGGGCCTTGCTGTCCTACACTGGTCTGTCACAGAGCCCCAGCTGGGTTGATTCTCTTGTCTTGCCCACAGTCACTGTAAAGGGCCCCCACTTCCCTTGGGTGAATGACAGGTGTACAGCTGGAGAGAGGAGTGGGCTGCACACAGGTGTGGGTCAGGCCTGGAGCCTTTTGGAACAAAGGACTTACAGGCTGTGGTGGGCACTGTTGCATGAGCCAGCATTTCGGGCTCCACGGCAGCTGCCTGATTCTGGCCACGTGCTCCCCGCCCTTGCCTCTCCACTGTTGTCTGGGCTCCAGGAGCGGCAGCTCAGGGTTCCACCCCTCAGCCCCACCCTGGACTCATGCTCCAGCCCCCACAGACCCTCTCTGACCTTGGCACAGGGTACCAGTGGCCACAGGGCCAGTGGAGTGTGACCTGCTAGTCAGTCTGGGCTGGGACCCAGTGGGCAGCTCCTGGTGCTGGGCTCAAGGGCATCAGATAGTAATTTGCACTTTCTTCCTCTAAGCCCTAACTGATTGAGGAAAAAAGGTGATTTAATGGCTGCCCACCGGGACAGGCTTTCGGAAAGCCTCTTTGTGATTGGATTCCGCACTTTTATCTCTTAAGCCCCAGAGTTTTGTGAATGTAGGAAGGGATGGGGGGAAAGCCCAACTTAATTTTTTGTGGATGACTTTTTCCTGTATGAAGTCAGGTCTTACGTGAGTTAACTCAAATACAATGATAATCAAATGCCTTTGCTTATAAGCTTCTTTCCTCTGCGGATTTCAAAGCATTTTCCTGCTAAAATATAGGGATTTCTTGGCAGATTGGACTCTCCCGGCAAGGCTCTCCGTCATCTCTGTGCACTCGGAATAACAATAATTACAGCAGTAATAGTAATATTAGCTCCCATTCGTGTAGAGCTCTGTGGCCTACAGAGCTCTCTCCATCCCTCATTTCCTTCCATCCTCATAGAAGCCCCAGAGGTGGACTGGGAGCGGCCCAGAGCTGACACTGTGAGGGAGAGTCAGAGACCGCACCCCCCACCTGGGCCTGGCCTTTGGGCCTCCACCCCACCAGGGACCCACACCCAATCCCTGCACCCCCCAATCCTCAGCACCTGGGACCCCAACATCCAGCCTCTCTCTGCCTTCCTGGGCCTCCTCCCACATCTCTGACTGTTCCTTCTCAGCCTCTCTCATGTGAACACCCCCAACTTCCTGCAGCGCCCAAAGTCTGGTTGGCAGTGGGCTAAGGCAGGAACAGTCCTGGTCCCTGGAGATACCTGTTCTGGCAGCGCTGGCCTCACCCATCTTCAGATTCAGGGAAACTGAGGTGGGGGAGGGATCAGAAGCAAACTGTATATCCTCAGCCTTCCCATCAGCCACCCCATCACGCCGGGGCCTGGCATGCTCTCCACTGAGCTCGCCTGTCTGTGCCGACGGCCACCCTATGACGCTGTCACCAGGCATTTGGAGAGGACGCACAGATGGTAGGAGACTGGATGGAGGACAGAGATGCACCTCTTACGTGTGCAGTGAGACCTCAGCTCTATAGACGGACACAGCTGGATGCCACAAAAGGCAGGAAGACACAGAGCTGGGAGCACTGCCCGCAGTCCTCGGGGCAAGGTGGGGACAGCAGGCTGGGCAAGGTGTGGCCGGCAGGCTGGGGCACCAACCCGAGTTGGCTGCATCTTCATGACAGTGTCAGGGACAGCCCAGGCCACTTCTCCTCTCTAGGTCTGAGTCTCCTGTCATTAAAGCGAGGCTCGGAAGGCTAAGGAAACTTTGTTCTGTTTTAGGATTAAAGGAGATGACCAGCACATTGTGTGCTTGGCAGCCCCAGCTGTGATCTCTGCTTGGTGATTTTATGGGCACTTACTTCCTTCTTCACACCATATCTGCATTTTTTCAACTTTCTATCATGGCTATGTATTATTTTCATAACCAGGTAAACAAGAACCAAATTGAAACCCAGCCACAACCCCCCTGGCCCAGCTCTGATGGGACAGGTCTGATCGTACCTGCTCTTCCCTCCTGGAGTCCGGGTTTCACCCCACAAGACCTCAGTCCCACAGGATGGGCCTCTCCAGGGCTGAGAGCACTTTCCAGAGCAGAGCCTGGCCTGTCCCCCACCCTTCTGAACAAAGCAGCTTTCTGAGTTCTCCTGCTAAGGAGGACCGACGATTCACCATTGTGTTTCTGAAGAGACTACCTCATCCTTGTGGAGCAGAGCTGCCCACGTGGGGCTCTCGCAGCTGTGTGGTCAGGCCTCCATCTGCTCTCCACGCCCACCACTTAATAATGGGCAAGACTGATGGAAGCCTCCTTGCAATGGAAATATTGACCTACATGCTTCAAGATTGTGTTTGCCAGCATTGCCTTCCCCATCACCAGCTTTACCTTTTTAAAGAACTGTGAAGGGCATCTGTGAAGGGCATTTGCTTCCAGAATTTCTAACAAATCAATGCCATTGTCTCATCTTCACACTCACTGAGGCAAAATGCGTTTTCCTGAGCACCTGCTGTGAGCCAGAGGACATAAGGCCACTAGCCACAGTCATTCACAGGTCCCAGGACCTGGCGGGACACACCCACAAGGGCTTTGGAGGGCCCCGTCGAGAAAGCTCCACGTGAGGAAAAGGGAGGCCCAAGGTGTTGGGAAGGAGCAGTCCGATCAGAAGGGGCCAACTGGGGAAGGGGTGTTCCTGGGGGCGACTCACACAGGTGCATGACACTGGAGCTGCATCCCCAACAGGCCAGGAGGAAAAATTCCCAGTCATGGAAACAAAGGCAGGAGGCAAAAGGGGAAGTTGAAGAGGTGGGCTGGGGCCTGGCATTGTGACAGCCGCTGGATGGAGCTGGGAGGGAGGGGCTGCAGAGCCTCCATCAGGGGCTCTCAGGTCCCCCGCCACCATCCACGCCTGTGCCCGGCAGCAGGCTTCCCACATGGCCCAGTAAAAAGACAGGCCATCTCCACCCACCAAGCTTATGATGCCTCCAGCCAGGTTCTCACATTTCAAATGTGCATAAGAATTCACTGAGGAGTGTTAGAACTGCATATTCTTGGGTGCTGGCCCAGCTATAGCTGGAGCAGCTATATTAACATCAGACAAAATAAACTTCAGAAGGAGAATTATCAGAGATAAAGAGGGATGTTGTGTAATGATAAGAGAGTCAATTTTCTAAGAATACATAAACACCTAAAATATATGCATGTCCTCAGTAACATAGCTTCAAAATACCTGAAGCAGACAGAACTGGAAAGTGAAATGAACAAACCTACAATTATTGTTGGGAGATTTAAACAATCTTGTCTCAGTAGCTGGCAGAGTCAGTGAGGGTTTGGATGCCAACAGCGACACTGTCAACCAACTTGGCCTCCTTGGCGTGTATAGCACACTCCACCCAACCACAGCTGGACATGTGTCCTTTTGGAAGGGTACATGGAAACTTCACTAAAAAAACATGTTATGGGTCATAGGACAAATCTGTCCAAACTGAGAGTAGAAATCGTAGGACATAAGTTCTCATAACATAAGAGCCTCAGCATAGAACTCAACAAAAGAAAGGCCTGTGAAAAATCCCCAAGTATTAAGATATTAAATATTTTTCTAAATGACCTCATGAGTCAAAGAGGAAATTTTAATGTACATTAAAAAATATTTTGAACTGGATGAAAATGTCTTCTTACATCATGTAAAAATTTGTAGGGTGCAGCTAAAGCAGCCCTTACAGGGAAATGGATAGCTTTAAATGCTTATAACAGAAAAGGAGGAAGGTTTTGAATCAATACTCAAAGCTTCTAATTTAAAAATCTAGAAGAAGAAGAGCAAATTAAGTCCAAAGTGAGAAAAAGGAAACAGTAAGAGCAGAAAAAACACAACTAAAGAGAAAAAATGGAGATATCAATGAAGCCAAAATTTGATTGTTCAAAAACTTCGATAAACTTGATAAATCTCTTGATCTCTTGTCACAATGAGAAAGGAGAAAGGGGTGGGGATACATGAATATTAGGAATGAAAAAGGTGCTGACTCTGTAAACACCGAAAAGGTAATCAGAGAATGCTATACACAACAGTTTGCCTATAAATTTGATTACATAGATAAAAAGTACTAATTCCTTGGAAGGCAAGAAAAATATTAAACTCATTCAATGATAAATAGATAACCTGAATGTTTCTGTATCAAACAAATAAATTGAATTAATCATTTAAAATGTGTTCAAAAATAAAACCTATGGCCCAAATGATTTTACTGGAAAATTCTAACAACATTTAGAGATAATGGTAATTCTGAAGAAACCAGCCCCAAAGGCTGCATACTGTACAATTTCATTTATAGAAATTCTGGGAAAGGCAAAATTATAGAGATGGAGAACAGGTAAGTGGTTGCAGGTGGTGGCGTGAGGAGGGGCTGACTACAAAAAGGCAGCCCATGGGCATTTTTGAGCAGTGGGGTTTCCTGTTATGTGTCTCTATTGCTGGACACCCAACTATAAATTTGCCAGGTGCCCGTAGGACAGAGTGAACTTTACTGCATGGGAAACAGGCTAATTCCTAGCCCAAGGGCCACAGCCTTCAGGGCCACTACAGCCAGCTTCGTGCCCTGTCTGGACGTCCTCTGACCCCCACCCCACAATCCTTTCCTTTCTAACTCCTGCATTCCCCATCACATGCATTCCTTCTTTTTCTCCTGGGGAAGGATTGCATCCCCGTTGTGGTTGCAAGCTGGCCTCTCTGTCTCCAGCCTCACCCCCCTTGCCCATTCTCCACCTGGCTGCCAGGATGCTCATGCTGCTGACCTCTCCCCTTCCTGGCTCCCAACTGTCATCCAAGGCCCTGCATAACCTGGACCAATGCACCCCATCAGACTCACCTCCTGCCTCCCCTCCTTGTTCATTATGTTCTGTGCCAGTGGTTTCTTTCATTCATTCATTCATTCTTTCTTTCTTTTTTTTTTTTTTTTTTTGCATACTTTGCCCGGGTCCGGGTTTGAACCCACCACCTCCAGTATATGGGACCAGTGCCCTACACACTAAGCCAAAGGCACCACCCAAGTGCCAGTGGTTTCTAAATGGCATGTTAGCCACAGGGTTTCCTTCAAACAATCTTACAGAAAGATCCCAGAGACGCCACAGATCACAGCTGCATGGTGGATGTGATGGCTGGTTTTAAGTGTCAACTTGACTGGTCTAAGGGGTGCCCAGATGGCTGGCAAAACACTATTTCTGGGTGTGTATGTGAGATTTTCAGGAATTGACTAGCATTTGCATCAGAAGACAGGTGCATGAAGAGAACAGGAGGGTGCAGAAAGGGCATACATTTCTCTCTCCTGAAGCTGGAGCATCATCTCCTGCCCTTGGACACTGGTGTTCCTGCATCTCCAGGCTTCAGAACTGGACCATGGCTTATGCCATCACCTTCCTTGGGAGTCTTCCAGACTCAGACCACCCTACACCTTTCCTGGGTCTCCAGCTGGCAGGTGGAAGATCATGGGATTTCTCTGCTTCCAACTGTGTGAGTCAATTCCCATGTACGTCTCTCTCTCTCTCTCTCTCTCTCTCTCTCTCTCTCTCTCTCTAGTGTTATTATAGCCTTGACTGACACAGTGGGGGAACTGGCAGGAGGACACTGAGTCCCTCCTGCTTGCTCTCACTGTAAGGATGGGGGCATCTTTTGCCATCTGGTCTCCCTGAGCTTGAGCAACTCTGCTGGGACCACCGTGGTGCTGGAGACAGTGGTACAAGCCCACAGTGGTGTTATATGGACACAGATGAACTCACTCAGAGAGCAGACACAGGTTTGTATCCACATATGTTTACCTTTACTCTGTGAGCTGAGAGGGTCTAGCAGCAACAAAAGCCCAGCAACAATGAGCATGTCCAGGCCCAGATCTTGGCTTCCACCACCGTTCTCAGGTTAAAGGGCCCAGACTGCGTGGGGTATGGCTGATATTATGGCTGGGGCAGCATGTGACTGGAGCATAGATTTGTCATCCATTAAGTGGCGACCTGCTCCAGCAAAAATCAGTCCACAACAATGGGACATGTCACAGAGGCACAGGGGATGACTGCAAGTGCCCCCAGGGGCCCAAGGTGGAAAATGGTGGGCAACAAAATAAAGCACCTGGGATCATAATCCTGACTATAGAGTGAATGGTGGGATCACAACCTGAGTATGGAGTGAATGAATGGTGGGATCATAATTCTGAGTATAGAGTCAACAGTGGGATCATAACCCTGAGTACAGAGTGAACGGTGGGATCATAATCCAAACTATAGAGTGAACAGTGGGATCATAATCCTGAGTATGGAGTGAATGGTGGGATCATAATCCTTAGTATAGAGGGAACAGTGGGAGTATAATCTTGATTATAGAGTGAATGGTGGGATTACAATCCTGAGTATAGAGTGAAAAATGGGATCATAATCCTGAGTATGGAGTGAATGGGGGGGATCATAATGCTGAGTGGGATTCATGAATGGGTGGGATTATAATCGTGAGTATAGAGTGAACAGGTGGGATTATGATCCGGAGTATAGAGTCAATGGTGGGATCCTAATCCTGAGTACAGAGTCAATGGTGGGATCATAATCCTGAGTATAGAATGAATGGTGGGATCATAATCCTTAGTATGGAGTGAAAGGGGGGATCATAATGCTGAGTATAGCATGAATGGGTGGGATTATAATCGTGAGTATAGAGTGAACAGGTAGAATTATAATCATGAGTATAGAGTCGATGGTCGGATCATAACCCTGAGTATAGAGTGAATGGTAGGATCATAATCCTGAGTACATAGACAATGGTGGGATTATAATCCTGAGTATAGAGTGAATGGTAAGATCATAATCCTGAGTTTAGAGTCAATGGTGGGATCATAATCCTGAGTACAGAGTGAATGGTAAGATCATAATCCTGAGTACAGAGTGAACGGTGGGATCATAATCCTGAGTTTAGAGTCAATGGTGGGATCATAATCCTGAGTACAGAGTGAGCGGTGGGATCATAATCCTGAGTACAGAGTGAACGGTGGGATCATAATCCTGAGTACAGAGTCAATGGTGGGATCATAATCCTGAGTACAGAGTGAATGGTGGGATCATAATCCTGAGTATAGAGTGAATGGTGGGATCATAATCCTGAGTACAGAGTGAATGGTGGGATCATAATCCTGAGTACAGAGTGAACGGTGGGATCATAATCCTGAGTACAGAGTGAACGGTGGGATCATAATCCTGAGTATAGAGTGAATGGTGGGATCATAATCCTGAGTACAGAGTCAATGGTGGGATCATAATCCTGAGTACAGAGTGAACGGTGGGATCATAATCCTGAGTATAGAGTGAATGGTGGGATCATAATCCTGAGTACAGAGTCAATGGTGGGATCATAATCCTGAGTACAGAGTGAATGGTGGGATCATAATCCTGAGTACAGAGTCAATGGTGGGATCATAATCCTGAGTACAGAGTGAATGGTGGGATCATAATCCTGAGTACAGAGTGAACGGTGGGATCATAATCCTGAGTACAGTGTGAACGGTGGGATCATAATCCTGAGTACAGAGTGAACAGTGGGATCATAATCCTGAGTACAGAGTGAACGGTGGGATCATAATCCTGAGTTTAGAGTCAATGGTGGGATCATAATCCTGATTATAGAGTGAACGGTGGGATCATAATCCTGAGTACAGTGTGAATGGTTGGATCATAATCCTGAGTACAGAGTGAATGGTGAGATCATAATCCTGAGTACAGAGTGAACAGTGGGATCATAATCCTGAGTACAGAGTGAATGGTGGGATTATAATCCTGAGTACAGTGTGAACGGTGAGATCATAATCCTGAGTACAGTGTGAACGGTGAGATCATAATCCTGAGTACAGTGTGAACGGTGAGACCATAATCCTGAGTATAGAGTCAATGGTGGGATCATAATCCTGAGTACAGTGTGAATGGTGGGATCATAATCCTGAGTACAGAGTGAATGGTGGGATCATAATCCTGAGTACAGAGTGAACGGTGGGATCATAATCCTGAGTATAGAGTGAATGGTGAGATCATAATCCTGAGTATAGAGTGAATGGTGGGATCATAATCCTGAGTACAGTGTGAACGGTGGGATCATAATCCTGAGTATAGAGTCAATGGTGGGAATATAATCCTGAGTACAGAGTGAATGGTGGTATCATAATCCTGAGTATAAAGTGAACGGTGGGATAGTAATCCTGAGTATAGAGTCAATGGTGGGATCATAATCCTGAGTATAGTGTGAATGATGGGATCATAATCCTGAGTACAGAGTGAATGGTGGGATCATAATCCTGAGTACAGAGTGAATGGTGGTATCATAATCCTGAGTATAGAGTGAACGGTGGGATCGTAATCCTGAGTATAGAGTCAATGGTGGGATCATATTCCTGAGTACAGTGTGAATGGTGAGATCATAATCCTGAGTATAGAGTGAACGGTGGGATCATAATCCTGAGTACAGTGTGAATGGTGGGATCATAATCCTGAGTACAGAGTCAATGGTGGGATCATAATCCTGAGTACAGAGTCAATGGTGGGATCATAATCCTGAGTACAGAGTGAACAGTGGGATCATAATCCTGAGTACAGTGTGAATGGTGAGATCATAATCCTGAGTATAGAGTGAATGGTGGGATCATAATCCTGAGTATAGAGTGAACGGTGGGATCATAATCCTGAGTACAGTGTGAACGGTGAGATCATAATCCTGAGTATAGAGTCAATGGTGGGATCATAATCCTGAGTACAGAGTCAACGGTAGGATCATAATCCTGAGTATAGAGTGAATGGTGGGATCATAATCCTGAGTACAGTGTGAATGGTGAGATCATAATCCCGAGTACAGTGTGAACAGTGAGATCATAATCCTGAGTACAGTGTGAACAGTGGGATCATAATCCTGAGTATAGAGTGAACAGTGGGATCATAATCCTGAGTACAGTGTGAATGGTGAGATCATAATCCTGAGTATAGAGTGAATGGTGGGATCATAATCCTGAGTATAGAGTGAACAGTGGGATCATAATCCTGAGTACAGTGTGAATGGTGAGATCATAATCCTGAGTATAGAGTCAATGGTGGGATCATAATCCTGAGTATAGAGTGAACGGTGGGATCATAATCCTGAGTACAGTGTGAACGGTGAGATCATAATCCTGAGTATAGAGTCAATGGTGGGATCATAATCCTGAGTACAGAGTCAATGGTGGGATCATAATCCTGAGTATAGAGTGAATGGTGGGATCATAATCCTGAGTATAGAGTCAATGGTGGGATCATAATCCTGAGTACAGAGTCAATGGTGGGATCATAATCCTGAGTACAGAGTCAACGGTAGGATCATAATCCTGAGTATAGTGTGAATGGTGGGATCATAATCCTGAGTACAGTGTGAATGGTGAGATCATAATCCTGAGTACAGTGTGAATGGTGAGATCATAATCCCGAGTACAGTGTGAATGGTGAGATCATAATCCCGAGTACAGTGTGAACGGTGAGATCATAATCCCGAGTACAGTGTGAACGGTGAGATCATAATCCTGAGTACAGAGTGAATGGCGAGATCATAATCCTGAGTATGGAGTAAATGTTGGGATCATAATCCTGTGTATAAAGTGAATGGTGAGATCATAATCCTAAGTATAAAGTGAAAGGAGGGATTATAATCCTGAGTATATAGTAAATAGCCACAAGTGTGCATGGTTATAAATGACAGGCTCCATCAACAAATGAAGAAGAGGAGACCCGTCTCTCATGCAGAGGAATTCCAAGTAATTTACACCCTCAGGAAGGTGTAGCAAAACATAGCCTTTATGTGTGGGCTGAGCAGAGGCAGGCCTCCTCAGAGTGAACAGGCCTGTTTCTGACCTGGGGCTACCTGGGCAGGCCCAGGCCAGGGGTGTTGCTGCCACCCATATTCCCCTGAATCCTCAAAGGGCCGGAGCAGGGGTCTTGGTGCACTCGGGTTCAGTGGTCAACAAGTGTCCCACTGATCAAGCAATATGGCCACATAGTGAGCCAGTGTGTTGTCCATCTCAGGGAGGCAGCTGCCAGCATCTCAAGATCAGGTGGCACCTGGTTCTGGTGTTGGTCTCTTCCCGAGGTTCTCCAGCAGGGTTTCGTGAGAGCCACAGGGAAGTGCTCAGAGATGGAACTTCATGCTAGCTCCCCGGGAGCAGCCTCTGACCCTGTCTCCTGCCCATCCAAGCTGTCCTTGGTGTGTCCTTGCACACTGGAGCACTTGCAAAGCCCTCCAGGAGAATCGGAAGGAATGGCAGTGGGCATCCCCAGCCCCTGGAGGTCTTGCTTTGACAGGAATTAAGTCAGTGGGATTGTTTCTGCACAGGGTCCCCTGCTGGACTGCCTCATCCTCCCTGTCAAGCATGGGAGCAGTGCAGCAGAATGAGCCACTCCCCGTGGCTCTTCCCTGGGGACAACGGCAGCTGTGAGCTGCTTTGCCCGTGGCAAAAGGAATTCAAAGGTGGAACAGGCTGTGCTTTGAAAGGCACTGCAAGGTCTTTTCCAAGCAAAAAGCATCTTTGCTCTCCAGTCCTGTGACGGTGCCTAAAACTCCACCACCAACTCACCCCTGGGCACAAACACTGTCTCCAGAAGGGCCCTGCAGAAGTTCCACGTGCTGGCCCAGGAGTCAGGAGACTCTGACCGTCCCTGCTGCCTTTCCTGCCCCATGCTGTGCCCTGGTCTCCACGCCCCCTCCCAGACGCCCTCTCCCCACCAACGCCCCTGCGTGCTGGCTGCCACCCAGCTGCACCCGTGCATGTGATGGTATGCACAGCCCTGGCCCTCCTCCTGACACTGCTCTTTTGGGGGGCAGGTCACATCTACTCCCAAGCTGAACCCAAGGCCTGATATGGGGGGCTGTGGGCTGGACAGTGGAAAGCAGCTCAGAACAGCTGTGTGGACTGGGGCTCTTACCAGTTAGCACTGCTGAGGAGACTGGGATGGGGGAACGTGACTTAAGCAGTGAGAAGAAAGGAGGGAGGCTAGAACTTGGGGTGCTTTCCCTACTGTTCAGCAAAGCAAAAGTGATTCTGTCTGAGTTTGGGAAGACTGGCCCAGCGGGGTGGCCCAGAGGGGCTGTCCCAGTCGCCAGCTCACTGAGCAGAGCAGTGACACCCTTATAGGGAGGAGCCCCCCACCCCATACTGCTCCCAGGCTGTGTCAGGTACCCATACCCCTTCCTGGTCCAGGTGTGGGGTGTGAGGAAGAAACTCCCACTGCTGGCCCAGACGCTGCTGTCCCCAGTATTCTGGGGGATTGTCCGTGGTGTGCACAGCAGCTGCAGCCACATGACGCTGCAAATGAGTATGAAATATGACAACCAGGGGCCTGGTGACTGCGGCGCAGCCTCTCAAATACTCTGCCCTGCGGCGGGTGCCCTCATGGCTCTCCTGGGAGAAGGTGCCTGAGATTCGGGATGGCCCAGGTGTGCTGGGCCCTGGAGGGACCCCCGGGTGCTCTCCCCAAAGTTCCTTCTCTGTCCTTTGGGGATTCTTTCCAGGCTTTCCTGGTCGGTCATGTCCCTTTTCCTGCAGATGAGGTGCTGAGAGGGAATGCAGAGCCAGCCTGTGCATTTGGTGGAGAGGTCCACAGGGACCCGCCCTTAGCGCCTGTGGTGAGTGTGCCCACACCCAGGCAGGAGAGGTCCACAGGGACCCGCCCTTAGCCTGCGGTGAGTGTGCCCACACCCAGGCAGGAGAGATCCACAGGGACCCGCCCTTAGCGCCTGCGGTGAGCGTGCCCACACCCAGGCAGGAGAGGTCCACAGGGACCCCCTCTTAGCACCTGCGGTGAGCGTGCCCACACCCAGGCAGGAGAGGTCCATAGGGACCCGCCCTTAGCACCTGCGGTGAGCGTGCCCACACCCAGGCAGGAGAGGTCCATAGGGACCCGCCCTTAGCACCTGCGGTGAGCGTGCCCACACACGGGCAGGAGAGGTCCACAGGGATCTGCCCTTAGCCTGTGGTAAGTGTGCCCACACCCAGGCAGGAGAGGTCCACAGGGACCCGCCCTTAGCGCCTGCGGTGAGCGTGCCCACACCCGGGCAGGAGAGGTCCACAGGGACCCGCCCTTAGCCTGCGGTGAGCGTGCCCACACCCGGGCAGGAGAGGTCCACAGGGATCTGCCCTTAGCCTGTGGTAAGTGTGCCCACACCCAGGCAGGAGAGGTCCACAGGGACCCGCCCTTAGCCTGCGGTGAGCGTGCCCACACCCGGGCAGGAGAGGTCCACAGGGACCCGCCCTTAGCCTGCGGTGAGCGTGCCCACACCCGGGCAGGAGAGGTCCACAGGGACCCGCCCTTAGCCTGCGGTGAGCGTGCCCACACCCAGGCAGGAGAGGTTCACAGGGACCCGCCCTTAGCCTGCGGTGAGCGTGCCCACACCCAGGCAGGAGAGGTCCACAGGGACCCGCCCTTAGCCTGCGGTGAGCGTGCCCACACCCGGGCAGGAGAGGTCCACAGGGACCCGCCCTTAGCACCTGAGGTGAGCGTGCCCACACCCAGGCAGGAGAGGTTCACAGGGACCCGCCCTTAGCACCTGAGGTGAGCGTGCCCACACCCAGGCAGGAGAGGTCCACAGGGACCCGCCCTTAGCCTGTGGTGAGCGTGCCCACACCCGGGCAGGAGAGGTCCACAGGGACCCGCCCTTAGCCTGCGGTGAGCGTGCCCACACCCGGGCAGGAGAGGTCCACAGGGACCCGCCCTTAGCCTGCGGTGAGCGTGCCCACACCCAGGCAGGAGAGGTCCACAGGGACCTGCCCTTAGCCTGCGGTGAGCATGCCCACACCTGGGCAGGAGAGGTCCACAGGGACCTGCCCTTAGCGCCTGCGTTGAGTGTGCCCACACCCAGGCACAGAGTGTCCTGCCTGGCACCGCCCAGCAATGCCCAACAGCAAGGGACTCTGTGTGGGACCACCAGCGCCCATAGCCCGGAAGAGTGGGCTTGTCCTGCCTCACATCCATGCTGGGGGCTTCGGGACGCTCATATCTAAAACCACAATTTAGCCCAGGCCCAGGCAACACTTGAGCTTTCTTTAGGTTAGTTAATGAGCTCGTGAATTTTCAGCATATTTGATGTTTCAATCTATTACAGTCGTTACTTTAGTGCCCGCATTGTCTCACCTTGACAGTGGATGCATCTCCAAGCTGAGTCCTTCGTAAAATATTTTGCTTAAAAAAAAATTTACATTTGTCCCTTAAAAATCAACTTTCAGTTCCTAGAAGTTGGTCTGTGATGGGGACCCACAGGCCACAGTTCCCTTCTCTCTGGGGACCCTGTGTACCGCCAATGTTCCTGGCTCCTCCTGCTCATGTGACCTTTGCTGCAGACGCAGACTTGACCCTACTCTTGAGGGTCAAGGCTAGGAGGGTGCAACCAGGCTCTCCCCAGAATAGCTCGGTGGTCCCACAGGAATGGCCTTCCCGAACAGAACACCCATGTGGGTGCTGGGCCTGTCTTGACCCCAGCAAAGCCCT